>NC_029773.3:30838611-30839532 GCF_000817695.3 Arachis duranensis | reverse complement strand
TTAAATTTTGAAAAATGTCATTTCATGGTCAAACAAGGCATTGTTTTGGGACACAGTCTCAAAAGAAGGCATCTCTGTAGATCCGGCAAAAATAAATGTCATATCTAGTTTACCTTACCCCTCCTCCGAGAGGGAAGTCCGTTCTTTTCTTGGACATGCAGGATTCTACCGGAGATTCATCAAAGACTTTAGCAAGGTGGCCCTACCTCTTTCTCGATTACTACAAAAGGACACTGAATTTGAGCTAAACAAAGAATGCATGGAAGCATATGACAAACTTAAAGTAGCATTGACACAAGCCCCTATTGTGCGAGGACCAAATTGGGCTCAACCATTTGAAATCATGTGCGATGCCTCAAATTATGCAATAGGAGCCGCGTTAGCACAACGCGAAGGTAAGATTCCCTACGTCATAGCTTATGCTTCCAAAACACTAGACGGTGCCCAATCCAACTACACTATAACCGAAAATGAACTCCTAGCCATTGTTTTTGCTTTGGACAAGTTCCGAGCCTATCTACTTGGTTCCAAGGTTGTAGTGTACTCGGATCACGCGGCACTAAAGTACTTATTGGCCAAAAAGGAATCAAAACCGATATTAATTCGTTGGGTGCTTTTGTTGCAAGAATTTGACTTTGAGATCAAAGATAGGAGTGGTTCCCAAAACCTAGTGGCGGACCATTTAAGTCGCCTCGAACACACAAAAGGCGACACCACTCCTATCAATGACTCTTTTCCTCTAGATGGTTTGCACACAATCTCGGAAGTAGTTCCTTGGTATGCCCCAATAGCAAACTACTTGGTTTCACGCACCCTCCCTCCCAATCTCAGCAAACATCAAAAGGATAAGCTGAAAAGCGAATCCAAATACTATGTTTGGGACGATCCCTATTTGTGGAGGTGTGGAGCGGACCAAATAGT
>NC_029773.3:30829958-30838600 GCF_000817695.3 Arachis duranensis | reverse complement strand
GAATCGACTTCATGGGACCATTTCCAAATTCCAATGGCTTTCTCTACATCTTGTTAGCCGTCGATTATGTGTCAAAATGGGTGGAGGCAATCCCCACCCGAACGGATGACGCTCATGTTGTTTATTCTTTTGTGAGGAACAATATCATTTGTCGCTTTGGCTCCCCAAGAGCAATCATTAGCGACCAAGGATCCTACTTTTGCAACAAAAAAATGGAAGGCCTCATGAGAAGATATGGCATCATACACAAAGTCACCACGGCTTACCACCCTCGGACAAACGGCCAAGCCGAAGTTTCTAACCGGGAAATCAAGCATGTGTTAGAAAGAATTGTGAAGCCGAATAGGAAGGATTGGAGCACTAAACTCTCCGATGCAGTGTGGGCCTATCGAACGGCTTACAAGACACCTATTGGCATGAGCCCCTTTCGGCTTGTATATGGTAAAGCATGCCACTTACCGGTAGAAATCGAACACAAAGCTTATTGGGCAATAAAGGAATGTAATATGAACTTGGGTGGAGCCGGAGTAGAAAGAAAGCTTCAATTAGCGGAATTGGAATGCTTGAGATTAGAAGCTTATGACAACTCTAGACTCTACAAGGAAAAGTTGAAAGCCATCCATGACAAGAACATTAGGAGAAGAGAATTCCGACCCGGTGACCTAGTTCTCCTTTACAATTCAAGATTGAGATTACTACCCGGAAAGCTTAGATCAAGGTGGGATGGACCCTACCAAGTGGAGAAGGTAGAACCTTTTGGGGTCTACCACTTGCGCCATCCATCAAGTCCGGAAATTTTCAAGGTAAATGGGCACCGTCTCAAATTGTACCACGGTGAGCAAAGAAAGAACTCCAAGGAATTTGAAGTATTCCTCTTGAGGGATGTACCTCTTGAACAAGAACTTTGAGCCATTGAAAGTCCAACTTAAGGACGGTAAACAAAAGTGCTAGGTGGGAGACAACCCACCATAGTAAGATCTTCCTTTGTATAGAGCCATTGCATCATTCTTTGATTAACACTAGCTTAACACTTGACTTCATGTTTGATAGTTAGATTTCAATCCTAATTCTGCTTCATTTGTTGAGTTCATTGGTAGTTTATCAAGTTAACATGCCTTACTATAGTACTGAAGTGGCTGTTTGGGAGGTGGGAATGTCATAAGGGGTGCAAAATCCTGCAAAATTTTGAAAATCACCCATCTGCGCATGCGCGCACCTGGCGCGTGCGCGCCCGTGACGTATTTGGCGACAACCGACGCGAGCGCGCACCGTGCGCGGATGCGTGGGTTACGGAAAACACCCCCCCATATATTTTACCCGAGAGTTGCGCCTACACCAAGCCAGCACCATGCCTGAAGCACAGGCAACTTGCGCGTGCGCGCACACGACGCGTACGCGCGCTTGGGCGAAACCTACAGCTCGATGCGCTAGCGCACTGTGCGCGCTCGCGTCGATCCCTTTGTCGCACCCATGGTACATAGTCCAGAGAGTTAAGCCACCCTCGGGCCCGCACTAAGCCACCAGCCCAGCACCACTGCCGCGTGCGCGCACCTGGCGCGCACGCGTCTATACACCACCAACACAAGGTGCGCGTGCGCGCCTTCGCCGCGCCCGCGTCCCTGGTTCTGCACTTTCCTCTAGGCCACTCCACAGAGAGTTAGGCCCACCCCAGGCCAATATCATGCCTGGGGCATGCCCCCTCTGCCGCGTGCGCGCACAGTGCGCGTGCGCGCCATCGACCCCGTCACCAACTTCTGGTACCTCGTCCAGAGAGTTGTGCCTCCTCTAAGCCACCATTGAGCTACAAGCCCAAGCGCATGAGCGCGTGCACGCGGTGTACGCGCACGCGCCCCCACTCCACCTCGCTCCTGCGCGCGAGCGCGCACCATGCGCGTACGCGCAGGTGATCGACGCCAACTTAAGGAGGGAACCTACTTGCCCCCTTCATTTTTTCTCTTCTTACCCTCCTCTTCTCATTCTCTCTAGCACCCATCCACTCACCACCATCCTTTCTTCCGGCCAACCACCTACCGCCGGTGGCCCCACAGCACACCACTCTACAACATCTTCTTCCATATCCTCCTCCATCTTTCAAGGTACTATACCAAGGTACCCTCTCCTTCCACCTATCTCTTCTTTCTTTTTAATCATTTGGTTTCACTTTCTTTTAAGTAGCCTCTTTCCTTCCCTCCTCCCTTCTTTGCATTATCCCTTTAGAATATCTTTGTTCTCCTTTTCTTTCCTCTTTCTCCATTTAGCTCTTCATAGGCATTTGGGTCTCAACTTCTCTTGCATTGGTAGATGAGATGTGTTGCTTGTTTTCTCTTGCTATCACTGTGCACTATAGTCATTGATAATGGATTGTGGAATGTTATATTGCTTTCACCTTCAAATCACAAACTATAACAAAGATGCACGCCAAGTGTTCGACGAAAGGCATACTTGAGTTTTGAGTTCACTTTAACCACATTGCCTCTCCGCTAGTCACTTTTGCGTGCATCCCCACATTCTCCAATCCATTCACTCACTTTTTTGCAACTTGCTTCCCATTTTAGAGACTTAAGGGTATATGCTTCTCATGCTTCCTACTTGCATGCCTCTATTACCCTTGTACCACATGCAAATGAATTGCCTTGCTCTTCACACGTTATCTTACTACATGTTGCAGCTGTCATGTAATATTGATTCCTAAACTATATAGCATAACCTTTCATTGCATATTTACGCTTCTTTGGGTTTGATGTTATTCCCTTTCTTTGCTATCACAGGATGGTCATCAAAAAGGATAAAGGGAAGGCTCCAAAAAAGCCAGCCTCAACTAAAGCGCACCAAGAGCCAACGGCCAAGCCGCTCTTAAAGAAGACTAAGAGCCCCGTTGATGTTCTCGAAAAGGACAATCCTCCAAGAGATTCGAACAAGTTCCCCAACCGCTACTGCGAACTTGTTTACTCGAGAATGATCGAAAGGAACTACCACCCGGAGCCCCTTCTAGTCCTACCGGCTCATCTCCATCCGATTGTGATGCCACACATTGACTAGAGACAATGGAGGTTCCTCTTGAGACAACCGAAGGAGGCTAATCTCTCATGGGTGGTGGAATTCTATTCCAACTACCACTCACCCCTTCTTACATCAGTATTTGTGCGCCGGAAGCAAGTGTCCATCACAGTGAACACCATCCGAGAGGTCCTTGGGATTGAGCCATTGACAAGTCACTATGACGCTTACCAAGAAGTCTTGACAGCATGTGATGACCGTGCATTCGATTGGAGCGCTATCCTCCGCATAATCGCTATACCCGACGCATGTTGGATTCGGGGGACCATAAAGTGACGACCAAAAGGTTTGGATGCCCGATACCTCACTCAAGAAGCTACGGCATGGGCCCAAATTTTGGCTCACTACGTGCTCCCGAGCACCCATGGGTCATCCATTACTGCCGAGCTTGCCCTATTGATATGGTGCATCTTAACCGAGAAACCGGTCGACATTTCGCATGCCATTCGCCAATCCATGGGGCGAATTCATGCCAAAGGGAACCTACCATTTCCCGTCTTGGTGACCGAATTGGTTGCAAGGGCCGGCGTCAACCGAGAGGCTAAAGATAGGAGAACCTCGATTCCGGTCGAAGGTGATGTCATTCCGACCAAGAGGTGCCTCAAGCCCCCGGAACTCACCAAGGACTTTGGATTACCCACACCGACAACCAACACTACCACATCATCTACATCACAAAAGTCAGCCACCCAACGGCTTGAAGACCTTCACAAGAAATTGGACCGTTACGAGAGGCGTAACCAACGCCGATATGCTCATGTGAAGAAACTTCTAAGCGTAGTCACACCACCTATGGAGGAGCCAGTCATTTCCACATCCACCACAACTTCAAGCGGGGATGACGATGACATTGGAGATGCTGGCCACTCGGGACTCGATCACCCACTGCGCCTTACCTATAGCACGGAGGACCGTGCCAAGTTTTAAGTGTGGGGAGGTCGACCGACCGATCTCCGTAGGTAACACTCAAATAAATTCTGACTCCTTGAACTCCATCATAATTAGGATAGGTTGCATGATAAGGCTACTTAGTTGGAACAATGAAACTCTTTCTTAGGAAACTAACACTTTGGGGCAAACACTTTGGGGCAACCGTGGCATTGCCAATTTTAAAATACTTTGATGCCAAAATTGCATGAAGAATTACATTTTGGAACATGGAGTTTGAGTTAAGAACACAAGCTAGTGAGTTTTGAGCCTAATTGCGTGGTTACATCTTATAACCACTTATTCTCCTTCTTATGTGCATTATTCTCTTCCTATGATTGCAATCCTTGACTTGTTTGATTCTTTATGTCCGTTATTTTGTGTATTCATGCATTTATATGATTGAGGCCATCATTTCATTAGCTCACTCACCCAAATGGCCTTACCTTTTATCTTCCATTGTTAGCCAAATTTGAGCCTTCAAATAACCCACTTTGTTCAATAAAGGGGACAAAATGCCCCGAAGTAAAGTTCGAATAAAATTAATGCATAAGTGTTATGAAGTGAATAGAAAATGCATGAGTATGTGAAAAGTGAGGAATGGGTAGTTAGATTAGTACTTCATTGTATAGGTCATTATATAGGTTAGGTGGGAAAGTTTAAGTTAATCAAAGATTCAAATCCTAAGTCCACCAGCCATATATGATCCTACCTTGACCCTAACCCCATTACAACTTAAAGAAAAGACCTCATGATACATGTATGCATGCATTAAATAATTGTTGATTGTTAGAAGAAAAACAAATCTTGGAAAGCATGAGTAGGGGAGAATTGAGTGAAACAACCCCAAACACCGAGCGGTTAGAGTATAAACACTTCCGGTGAGGGTTCGATGCTCAATTCCTTGATTCCCGGCTCTCACGAGCATTCCTCATGCAAGGGTGCATATACCGCATTTGATGCTTAGAAATTGGCAAATCCCATACCTTGACCACCATTGTGTCCCATGTGCTCGCATTTGTCACGAGAAGGTTGATTCGTTCCTAACCAAGTAGGAAATAGCATTAGTCATAGTTGCATTCATATAAGTAGGCTATACTTCATGAGTCTCATACTCTTGTGATTCCTCGGTCTTCTATGTTTCTTTTGCATTTCTCCAAGCATGAGGACATGCTAGAATCTAAGTGTGGGGAGGTTGACAAACCCCATTTTGAGGATTTATCTTGTGCTAATTTCAAGGGTTTTATCAATGATTCCACACACTTTCTGTATGAAAATACAAGGATTTGCATTCCTTTCCTAGTTTTGCACCATGGATGAAAACATACTTATTTTGCACTAAAATAGATACATTTCTAATCCTCTCTCGATGCCATTCGATGCCGTGACCCGTGTGTTAAGTGGTTCCAGAATACAGGGTAGGAGTGGACCAGAAGAGAGAAGGAAGATGGGAGCAAAGGAAGGGAGCAAGAGAATCAAGCCTTGGAAATCTCGGCAGGGGCGCGTGCGCGCACTTGACGCGTCCGCGTGGATAGAACAACTAGAAGCCGAAGCCAAAAGTCAAGCCACGAGTAGGCTTGCGTAGCGGCTAAGCCATGATCTTCTTGGGCGCGCACGCGTACATCTCGCCTCCGCGTACACTCCAAAATGTATCCATGGCGCGCGCGCGTACCTTGCGCGTACGCGCCGATGTTCGAATGTGATTTTTTAAGAAGTCACGTGACTCAGGCGTGGAGTTGGTTGGAGATCCTAATTTTTGGGGAGTATATTGGCGGGAAAAGTTTAAGAAGACCAGGGGAGCAAGGGTCAAGGACACTTAGTTCATTTTCTAGTTTTAGATATTTTTTTATTGCTCTTTGACAATTGTTGTTAATTCCTTGTATTGCAATATCTTTAATTCTACTTTCCTTCTCATTTTACTATGGCTTTCTTTCTTGCTCATCACATGTTTGATAAAATGTCAACACTAGTTATGGAGTAGAAAACTCTCACTTGGCATAGGGTTGGATCATTAGAAGAAGTTGAATAGTTGTGTCAATTGTTGATTTGGAAGTAGGGATTGCTAATTGACTTGGAGTGCACTAAAGCTAGATTCCCATGAGGTGAAGCTAGGACTTGTGACTCAAGTTGATTACCGTCATTTGATTTTCCTCTACACCTAGGGGATAACTAAATGAGGCATGGCCTAATTGCTATCTTTATTGAAAGAATTATAAGGATATGTATTCAATTGCCAACTCTAAGCCAAGTCCTTTAATGATTGATTGCTTGTTCCCTACTACGTTGCTAAAACCTTCAAAGAACCTTAACAAATCTTTCTACTCAATAAGATGCACATTTTGGCAATTCCAAGGGAAGACGACTCGGGACTAATACTCTCGATTATAGATTGTAGATTTGTTTGATGATGGATTTTGCGCCGGTTTAGACTATACTACGATTGATTACTTGATAATTTCTATACCGACAAAAATTCATTTATCACAATGCCATCACTTTGAGGTCCAGAACCACACTGCAAGAGAGGAACCAGGAGGAGCTAAACCCACAAGAACACATACCAATTGAGGATATAGTAGAAGTGGAAGATGCTGAAGAGGAAGAGGAAGTACAATACAAGGTTGAAGAATAAGTAGCTCAGCCAAGGAATAGAGCACCAAAGGAAGCAGAAGCTGCAAATGGCGCCATTCCTATCCCATTTCCACACCTTGCATGGAAGTCCAGAAAGAAGATGGAACTTGATCCCAAAATGGTAGAAATTTTCAAAAAGGTTGAGGTAATTGTTCCCCTTTTTGATGTTATTCAATAAGTACCTAAATATGCAAAGTTTTTGAAAGATTTATGCATACACAAAGATAAAATTAATGAATTAGAAACTATTTCTTTAGGTAGTTCTATATCTGCTTTAATGGGAGGTATACTTGAAAAATGTAGTGATCCAGGTCCATGCATGTTTAACTGTACCATTAGAGGTGTATTATTTTTTGACTGCATGTGTGATTTAGGAGCGTGTGTTAGTATAATTCCATTGTCTATATATGATGCTTTGAGGCTCCCTCCCTTAAAAAGGTCGGCAGCTTGTTTTGTATTAGCAGATAAAAGCATTATCACAGTAGTTAGAATTACTGAAGATGTATTAGTGAGCATTAAGGGGCTCACATTTTCCATCGACTTCTATATCTTGGAAATGCCCCCTAATGACTCAGGAAGACCGTCATCAATCCTGCTTGGAAGACCATTCCTGAAGACTTCGAAGCTCAAGCTGGATGCATTCTTAGGAACTTACTCTTTTGAGATAGATGGCAGAGCAGTGAGTTTCAGTTTGAATGAAGCTATGAAGCACCCTCCGGAAGACCATTCTATCCTCTAGTGCGACATCATTGATGAAACTGTAGCTGAAGTTCACCAAGAAGAAGTAGAAGAGAAGCACTTGGAGCAAGGTCCAAGTGTGGGGACACCTTCAGAACATAATGAGGACACTTTGCCATTATCAATAACCCCGTATGATTGATGACAATTCATCTTATGCTAGCTTTTCGAGCAATTTTCACTTGTTTCATTAGGTTTTATGCACTTTCTTACATTGTAAGTAAGTAATTTGGAGTGGATTTGCATGGTTATGTTGAATCAATCAACCATCCTTTATTTGACATAAAATCATGAGGTTTAAGCTAGAATTAGTTGGTTTTTGAATAATTTATAAACCTTGTGAATTTGGTGGTGCTTTGATTGGTTGATTTGATTACTTGTAGGTGAAGAAAGAAAGAAAACAAGAAAACCGTGCCTATAAAGTGTGGCCTAAGAAAAATAAAAAGCGTGGCACTTAACCATCCAAGGCATGGCACTCACTAAGTGAGCGTAACACTCTCTAATTGAGCGCTAGACTGATGAGCGGATAATTTATACGCTTTTTGGCATTATTTTTAGGTAGTTTTTAGTAAGTTCAAGTTACTTTTAGGGATGTTTTCATTAGTTTTTATGTTAAATTCAAATTTATGGACTTTACTATGAGTTTGTGTGTTTTTCTGTGATTTCAGGTAATTTCTGGCTGAAATTGAGGGACCTGAGCAAAACTCTGAAAAGGAGGCTGACAAAGCACTGCTGACGCTGTTGGAATCTGACCTCCCTGCATTCGAAATGGATTTTCTGGAGCTACAGAACTCCAAATGGCGTGCTCTCAACGGCTTTGGAAAATAGACATTCAGAGCTTTCCAGCAATATATAATAGTTCATACTTTATTCGGGAATTGACAACGTAAACTGGCGCTCAACGCCAGTTACATGTTGCTGTCTGGAGTCAAACGCCAGAAACACGTCACGACCCAGAGTTGAACGCCCAAAACATGTTACAACTTGGCGTTCAACTCCAAAAGAAGCCTCAGCTCGTGGATAGATCAAGCTCAGCCCAAACATACACTAAGTGGGCCCCGGAAGTGGAATTATGCATCAATTACTTACTCTTGTAAACCCTAGTGGCTAGTTTATTATAAATAGGACTATTTACTATTGTATTAGTCATCTTTTGGCCATTCGGTCTTTTGATCATTCAGGGGGCTGGCCATTCGGCCATGCCTGAACCTTCATCACTTTATGTATTTTCAACGGTGGAGTTACTACACACCATAGATTAAGGGTGTGGAGCTCTGCTGTACCTCAAG
>NC_029773.3:30829623-30829783 GCF_000817695.3 Arachis duranensis | reverse complement strand
CTACTTCCGTTCTACCTTAGACCGGGCGCATATCTCTTGGATTCCTTAATCAGAATCTTCGTGGTATAAGCTAGAATTAATGGCGACATTCATGAGAATCCGGAAAGTCTAAACCTTGTCTGTGGTATTCCGAGTAGGATTCTGGGATTGAATGACTGTG
>NC_029773.3:30820183-30829465 GCF_000817695.3 Arachis duranensis | reverse complement strand
TTTACTCACGTAAGGTATTACTTGGACGACCCAGGGAAAGAAAAAGCAATAAATTTTACAAAATGCAATAACATATGAATCACAATTTCGTGCACCAAGTTTTTGGCACCGTTGCCGGGGATTGTTCGAGTATGGACAACTGACGGTTCATCCTGTTGCTCAGATTAGGTAATTTTCTTTTTATTTTCTTTTCAAAAAGTTTTCAAAATTTTTCTCTTATTTTCGTTTTTCTAAAGAATATTTTCGAAAAAAATTAATAAAAATACAAAAAAATTAGAAAATCATAAAAACCAAAAATATTTTGTGTTTCTTGTTTGAGTCTTGAGTCAATTTTTAAGTTTGGTGTCAATTGCATGCTTAAAAAAATTTTTTCTAGCATATTTTTGAAAATTCCATGCATTCAAAGTGTTCTTCATGATCTTCAAGTTGTTCTTGGTAAGTCTTCTAGTTTGATCTTGATGTTTTCTTGTTTTGTGTTGTTTGTTGTTTTTCATATGCATTTTTTGTTTATTAGTGTCCATGCATTACAGATTTCTAAGTTTGGTGTCTTGCATATTTTCTTTGCATAAAAAATTTTTCAAAATTATGTTCTTGATGTTCATCATGATCTTCAAAGAGTTCTTGGTGTTCATCTTGACATTCATAGCATTCTTGCATGCATTCATTGTTTTGATCTAAAAATTTCATGCATTGAGTATTTTTGTTGTTTTTCTCTCTCATCATTAAAAATTCAAAAATAAAAAAAATCTTTTCCTTTTTTCTCTCAAAATTTCAAAAATTTGAGTTGACTTAGTCAAAAATTTTCAAAATTAGTTGTTTCTTACAAGTCAAGTCAAATTTTCAAATTTTAAAAATCTTATCTTTTCAAAATCTTTTTCAAAAATCATATCTTTTCCAATTTTTTTCCTTTTTTTTCGAAAATTAAAAAAAAATCTTTTTCAAAATATTTTCAAAATCTTTTTCTTATCTTTATATCAAATTTTTGAAAATTCACCAACAATTAATGTGATTGGTTCAAAAATTTGAAGTTTGTTACTTTCTTGTTAAGAAAGGTTCAATCTTTAAAATTCTAGAATCTTATCTTTTTAGTTTCTTGTTAGTTAAGTAATTAATTTTAATTTTAAAATTTAAATCTTTTTCAACCATATCTTTTTATCTTATCTTTTTATTATATCTTTTTCAAAATTTTATCTTTTTCAAAAAAAAAAATTTGATTTCAAAATATCTTATCTAACTTCTTATCTTCTTATCTTTTCAAATTTGACTTTAATATCTTTTTCAACTAAATATTTGACTTTGTGTTTGTTTCATATCTTTTTCAAAACTACCTAACTACCTATCTCTCTCTAATTTTCGAAAATCCTCCCTCTCTTTTTCAAAAATTCTTTTTAATTGTTTTAAATTTTAATTTTAATCTCATCTCATCTTTAGAAGTCAAGAGAAACTAAAATTCAATAATTCAGAGAAAACTTTTCAGAAATTTTCGAAAAAGAAGAGGAGATGGCAGCCGAAAATAATAACAATGCAAGGAGGATGCTTGGTGATTATACTACACCTAAGGCCAGAGAAACCTCAAAAAAAAAAGAGAAAAAAAAGAGAAAAGGGAAGACAAAAAGCTTCTACCTCCAAGTCATGGGAGATGGAAAGATTCATGTAAAGGGTCTATAGCTCAGTGGTAGAACATTTGACTGCAAATCAAGAGATCCCTGAGATACCTCAGGGGATACATTTTCCTCCACACAATTATTGGGAGCAACTAAGGATAGGAACACTAAAATCACTAGGGATCATGCAACAGAAGCAAGGAAGAGACATAAAGGAGCTCAAAAAGCACCATTGGACCTTCAAGAAGGCACCACCCTCACTCAGGTGGATTCATTCCTTGTTCTTATTTTCTCTGCTTTTTCGGTTTTTATGCTTCATGTCTATCTATGTTTTGTGTCTCTACTTCATGATCATTAGTATGTAGTAACTATGTCTTAAAGCTATGAGTAAATTCTATAAATCCTTCACCTTTCTTAAATGAAAAATGTTTTTAATTCAAAAGAACAAGAAGTACATGAATTTCGAATTTATCTTTGAATTTAGTTTAATTATATTGATGTGGTGATAATACTTTTTGTTTTCTAAATGAATGCTTAAACATTGCATATTTTTTATCTTGTTGTTTATGAATGTTAAAACTGTTGGCTCTTGAAAGAATGATGAACAAAGAGAAATGTTATTGATAATCTGAAAAATCATGAAATTGATTCTTGAAGCAAGAAAAAGCAGTGAAAAAGCAAAAGCTTGAAAAAAAAAGAGAAGAGTGGCGAAAAAAAAATAGAAAGGAAAAGAAAAGCAAGCAGAAAAAGCCAATAGCCCTTAAAACCAAAAGGCAAGGGTAAAAAGGATCCAAAGCAAAAAGAGTGTGCTTAAGAGCTCTGGACACCTCTAACTGGGGACTCTAGCAAAGCTGAGTCACAATCTAAAAAGGTTCACCCAGTCATGTGTCTGTGGCATTTATGTATCCGGTGGTAATACTGGAAAACAAAGTGCTTAGGGCCACGGCCAAGACTCATAAAAGTAGCTGTGTTCAAGAATCAACATACTTAACTAGGAAAGTCAATAACACTATCCGAAATTCTAAGTTCCTAGAGAAGCCAATCATTCTAAACTTCAAAGGAAAAAGGAGATGCCAAAACTGTTCAGAAGCAAAAAGCTACAAGTCCCGCTCATCTAACTAGAACTAATATTCATTGATATTCTGAAATTTATAGTATATTCTCTTCTTTTTATCCTATTTGATTTTCAGTTGCTTGGGGACAAGCAACAATTTAAGTTTGGTGTTGTGATGAGCGGATAATTTACACGCTTTTTGGCATTATTTTTAGGTAGTTTTTAGTAAGTTCAAGTTACTTTTAGGGATGTTTTCATTAGTTTTTATGTTAAATTCAAATTTCTGGACTTTACTATGAGTTTGTGTGTTTTTCTGTGATTTCAGATAATTTCTGGCTGAAATTGAGGGACCTGAGCAAAACTCTGAAAAGGAGGCTGACAAAGCACTGCTGACGCTGTTGGAATCTGACCTCCTTGCACTCGAAATGGATTTTCTGGAGCTACAGAACTCCAAATGGCACGCTCTTAACGGCTTTGGAAAGTAGACATTCAGAGCTTTCCAGCAATATTTAATAGTCCATACTTTATTCGGGAATTGACGACGTAAACTGGCGCTCAACGCCAGTTCCATGTTGCTGTTTGGAGTCGAACGCCAGAAACACGTCACGACCCAGAGTTGAACGCCCAAAACACGTTACAACTTGGCGTTCAACTCCAAAAGAAGCCTCAGCTCGTGGATAGATCAAGCTCAGCCCAAACATACACCAAGTGGGCCCCGGAAGTAGAATTATGCATCAATTACTTACTCCTGTAAACCCTAGTGGCTAGTTTATTATAAATAGGACTATTTACTATTGTATTAGTCATCTTTTGGCCATTCGGTCTTTTGATCATTCAGGGGGCTGGCCGTTCGGCCATGCCTGAACCTTCATCACTTATGTATTTTCACCGGTGGAGTTTCAACACACCATAGATTAAGGGTGTGGAGCTCTGCTGTACCTCAAGTTTCAATACAATTACTATTATTTTCGCATTCATGAGAATCCGGAAAGTCTAAACCTTGTTTGTGGTATTCCGAGTAGGATTCTGGGGTTGAATGACTGTGACGAGCTTCAAACTCCTGAAGGCTGGGCGTTAGTGATAGACGCAAAAGAATCAAGGGATTCTATTCCAACCTGATTGAGGACCGACAGATGATTAGCCGTGCTGTGACAGAGCATAGGAACGTTTTCACTGAGAGGATGGGATGTAGCCATTGACAACGGTGATGCCCTATATACAGCTTGCCATGGAAAGGAGTAAGAAGGATTGAATGAAGGCAGTAGGAAAGCAGAGATCCAAAAGGGACAATTCATCTCCATGCACTTATCTGAAATTCCCACCATTAATTTACATAAGTATTTCTATCCTATTTTATTTATCTTTTAATTATCTAATCTCCCATAACCACATGGATAAGCCTGACTGAGATTTACAAGATGACCATAGCTTGCTTCATACCAACAATCTCCGTGGGATCGACCCTTACTCACGTAAGGTATTACTTGGACGACCCAGTGCACTTGCTGGTTAGTTGTGCGAAGTTGTGAACCATGGCATTGACACCAAGTTTTTGGCGCCATTTCCAGGGAAAGAAAAAGCAATGAATTTTACAAAATGCAATAACATATGAATCACAATTTCGTGCACCATAGACCAAAACCAATGAAGCAAAGGCCTATGACGTTGAGTTAAGAGAGTTAACTGAGCTCCCGAGGAAGCAAGCAAAATCAATAGCGCTCAATTAACTAAGTTCACTTTATCGGGGGTCTCCTCAAAGAAATTCAAGGTGCAACATTTGGTAGAGGCTTCACCAAGTTTCAAACCAAGCACTTGAAGGATAAGAGAAGCGCTACTCCACAAAAGAAATTGGCAAAAGGAGCTAGCCAAGGTTCGAACCAAGGAAGAAGCGCTACTCCAAGGGAAATAAGCAAAAATTGCAATCCCAAGGTTCGAAATTGGAGACACGAAGAATGGAACAAAGGGCACTCAGTTACCTTATTCAACTGAGCGCTACCTTTCATTATTTCACAAAGAAAATTCCTCCACACATGCTGCACCCAAGGTTCGAAGTGAGGCTCCTTCCCAAGCGCACAAGGGGGGCTCAGTTAACTTTGTTAACTGAATGCTATACTCCTCATGAAATGTTGGCACCAAATGTTGCAAGCAAGGTTCGAATTGAGGCCTCACGTTGCACACATTGAGCGCTCGGTTAAGTGCTCCAACTGAGTGCTATCGAGGCTGCACACAAGGAAGGCTTAGTGCGCAACAAATTGGAGGGCCAAAAGCAAGGTGGAGCGCTCAGTTAGATTAATTAACTGAATGCTTCCCTGGAGCTTGACATGAGCCCAAAACAAGAAGAAATTGAGCGCTCAGTTGGTTCAATTAACCAAGTGGTTCCCTGGAGGTGCACCATGGGTTCAATTTTAATTCAATTGCCACTTTGGATCCAATTCTTCACCAAATTGAGAAGCCCACTCCAAATTCTGAAGATCAAAAATAGAAAGTGTATAAACAGGACTTTGTTTGATTTAGAGAGGACTTTTGACTTTCACTTTTGAACCTTCTTTTATTTTGAGCTCACTTTTACATTTTAGCTTTGAATTGTGATTGAGAGCTGAGTTCTCTCTTCCTTGTTCTTACTTCTGCATTTCTTACTTTCTGTTTATGAATTTTGGATTGAGATTGAAGGAATTTTGTTTCAATCATTGATCTACAATTCATCTTTGTTTTCTTTGCATAATTCTAAGATTTGGGAATTGGATTTAACTTTCTGTTTTCATTTTCATTTCTTCTGCTACTTTTGCTTTCTGTTTTGGAATTTGAATTGAGATTGAAGAGCTTCATTGATTCAAAGTTTGAGAATCATCTTTACCTCTCTTCTCAATTGTTCTAAGAATTGAATCTGAGTTTCCTTTACTGCTTTCATTTTCTTTTCTTCTACAAATTGTTCTCTGTTGGATCAAAGAAGGAATTGAGATCTAGACTTGTTTTCTAGTCTCATTGAGCCTTTGAGCTCTTGAATTTCTTTCCTAGCTCCTGCAATTGAGTTGAATTTACTTCTTGTTTTGTTCTTCACTGTAATTTTCCAATTTTGTTTAGATCTACTGCACTTAATTCATCTTCTTTACTTTCTATTGTTAAATTCTGAATCCCAGCAGCCCACACCCCTTTATTATTCAAGAAATTTACATTTTTTGCACTCTAAGCTTCAGCCATTTACATTACTTACAATTTAATATTCAGCTATTTTACTTCTTCTGCTCTTTAGTTTACTATCAATTCTCCCTCTCCCTTTTGGTTTCATGCAATTTAGCTTCTGTTGGTCACAATTCACTTAAATCAACACTTGTTTCCTTGACTAAATCAACCACCTAACTAAAATTGCTCAATCCTTCAATCCTTGTGGGATCGACCTCACTCATGTGAGTAATTACTACTTGATGCGACCCGGTACACTTGTCGGTGAGTTTTGTGTTGGATCATTTTCCACACATCAAGTTTTTTTGTGCCGTTGCTGGGGATTGATCAGATTGACAATGATTAAGTAAGGCGGGGGTCTAGATTAAGCACTTTTTCTTTGTTTTTGTTCATTTCCTTTGTTTTTAATCAGCATACTAACTATTTGAGACTTTGCCTCTACTAACTCTCATTGCACTCAAGCTACAGAGTGCTCTTGTGTTTCTTGTTTTTGTGGTTTTATGACAGAAGCAAGGAGAGAGGTCTCCACCTCTGGTGATCGTGACGAAAGAACCCTTAGAAGACTGAGAAGGGAAGCCAGAGGAAAGGGAGTCATTGGAGGAGAAACTTCTGAAGAAGAATATCAAAAAATGGAGGAGAATCCAACAAATCCACCATTAGGAGTGGCCAACAACAATAGTCAACCACAGAGGAGAGTCTTGGCTTCATATACATTTGCTAATCCTAAGCATTGTGGGAGTAGCATCCTTACCCCAAATGTCAATGCAAATAACTTTGAATTGAAGCCACAGCTCATCACTTTGGTACAAAACAATTGTTCCTGTGGAGGAGGGCCACTTGAAGATCCAAACCAATACTTATCCTCTTTTCTGAGGATTTGTGATACTGTCAAAACTAATGGTGTGCATCCTGACATTTACAAGCTGTTGCTATTTCCATTTTCCCTCAGAGACAAAGTCACTCAATGGTTGGAGACATTTCCAAGAGAGAGCATCAACAATTGGGAAGATCTAGTGAGCAAGTTCCTAGCCAAGTTCTATCCTTCCCGAAGGATCATCAGACTCAAAACAGAGGTTGATGAGCGGATAATTTATACGCTTTTTGGCATTGTTTTTAGGTAATTTTTAGTAAGATCTAGTTACTTTTAGGGATGTTTTCATTAGTTTTTATGCTAAATTCACATTTCTGGACTTTACTATGAGTTTGTGTGTTTTTTTGTGATTTCAGGTATTTTCTGGCTGAAATTGAGGGACCTGAGCAAAACTCTGATAAGAAGGCTGACAAAGGACTGCTGATGCTGTTGGATTCTGACCTCCCTGCACTCGAAATAGATTTTCTGGAGTTACAGAACTCCAAATGGCGCACTCTCAACGGCGTTAGAAAGTAGACATCTAGAGCTTTCCAGCAATATATAATATTTCATACTTTATTCGAGATTAGATGACGCAAACTGGCGCTCAACAGCAGTTCCATGTTGCATTCTGGAGTCAAACGCCAGAAACACGTCACGAACCAGAGTTGAACGCTAAAAACACGTTACAACTTGGTGTTCAACTCCAAAAGAAGCCTCTGCACGTGTAAAGCTCAAGCTCAGCCCAAGCACACACCAAGTGGGCCCCAGAAGTAGATTTCTGCATCAATTACTTACTTCTGTATACCCTAGTAGCTAGTCTAGTATAAATAGGACATTTTACTATTGTACTAGGTGTCTCTGACCATTCGGTCTTTTGACCACATATCTGGTCCTTCTCCTTTATTTTTGAATTCACATCCTATTGTGGGGGCTGGCCATTCGGCCATGCGCCCATGCCTGGACCATCACTTATGTATTTTCAATGATGGAGTTTCTACACACCATAGATTAAGGGTGTGGAACTCTGCTGTATCTCGAGTTTTAATGCAATTACTACTATTTTCTATTCAATTCAGTTTATTCCTATTCTAAGATATTCGTTGCACTTCAACATGATGAATGTGATGATCCGTGACACTCATCATCATTCTCACCTATGAACGAGTGACTGATAACCACTTCCGTTCTACCTTAGACCAGGCGCATATCTCTTGGATTCTTTGATCAGAATCTTCATGGTATAAGCTAGAATTGATGGCAGCATTCATGAGGATCCGGAAAGTCTAAACCTTGTCTGTGGTATTCCGAGTAAGATTCAGGGATTGAATGACTGTGACGAGCTTCAAACTCGCGATTGTTGGGCGTGATGACAAACGGAAAAGAATCAATGGATTCTATTCCGACATGATCGAGAACCAACAGATGATTAGCCGTGCTGTGACAGAGCATTTGGACCATTTTCACTGAGAGGATGGGATGTAGCCATTGACAACGGTGATGCCTTACATACAGCTTGCCATGGAAAGGAGTAAGAAGGATTGGATGAAGGCAATAGGAAAGCAGAGATTCAAAAGGAGCACAGCATCTTCATACGCCTATCTGAAATTATCACCATTGAATTACATGAGTAACTCTATCTTTATTTTATGTTTATTTATTATTATTATTCGAAAACTCTATAATCATTTATTATCCGCCTAACTGAGATTTACAAGATGATCATAGCTTGCTTCATACCAACAATCTCCGTGGGATCGACCCTTACTCACGTAAGGTTTATTACTTGGACGACCCAGTGCACTTGCTGGTTAGTTGTGCGAATGATTGGCTTCTCTAGGAACTTAGAATTTCGGATAGTGTTATTGATTCTCCTAGTTAAGTATGTTGATTCTTGAACATAGCTACTTTTATGAGTCTTGGTCGTG
Source organism: Arachis duranensis (assembly GCF_000817695.3). NCBI lineage: Eukaryota > Viridiplantae > Streptophyta > Magnoliopsida > Fabales > Fabaceae > Arachis > Arachis duranensis. The sequence goes on along the minus strand of NC_029773.3, from coordinate 30,820,849 downwards.
GCCCTAAGCACTTTGTTTTCCAGTATTACCACCGGATACATAAATGCCACAGACACATGACTGGGTGAATCTTTTCAGATTGTGACTCAGCTTTGCTAGAGTCCCCAGTTAGAGGTGTCCAGAGCTCTTAAGCACACTCTTTTTGCTTTGGATCACGACTTTAACCACTCAGTCTCAAGCTTTTCACTTGGACCTTCATGACACAAGCACATGGTTAGGGACAGCTTGATTTAGCCGCTTAGGCCTGGATTTTATTTCCTTGGGCCCTCCTATCCATTGATGCTCAAAGCCTTGGATCGTTTTTTTTTTCGCAAGCCTTTTCTTTTTCACTGCTTTTTCTTGCTTCAAGAATCAATTTCATGATTTTTCAGATTGTCAATAACATTTCTCTTTGTTCATCATTCTTTCAAGAGCCAATAGTTTTAACATTCATAAACAACAAGATAAAAAATATGCATTGTTCAAGCATTCATTCAGAAAATAAAAAGTATTGTCACCACATCAATATAATTAAACTAAATTCAAGGATAAATTCGAAATTCATGTACTTCTTGTTCTTTTGATTAAAAACATTTTTTATTTAATAGAGGTGAAGGATTAATGGAATTATTCATAACTTTAAGACATAGTTACTAAACACTAATGATCATGAAGTAGAGACACAAA
>NC_029773.3:30815286-30819707 GCF_000817695.3 Arachis duranensis | reverse complement strand
CTTGCATCATGGGCAAGTGGAATGCCAACCTCACATTCGCCGCACTAAAATCTAAGTATTTCCCCCGAACCATTGTGAGATAATTCTTTGGACTTGGGTTCATACTTTGATCATGGTTCCTAGTGATCCATGCATTGGCATAGAACTCTTGAACCATTAAGATTCTGACTTGTTGCATGGGGTTGGTTAGGACTTCCTAACCTCTCCTTCGGATCTCATGTCGGATCTCCAGATACTCATTTTTTTTGAGCTTGAAAGGGACCTCAGGGATCACCTTCTTCTTTGCCACAACATCATAGAAGTGGTATTGATGGCTTTTGGAGATGAATCTTTCCATCTCCCATGACTCGGAGGTGGAAGCTTTTGTCTTCCCTTTTCCTTTTCTAGAGGATTCTCCGGCCTTAGGTGCCATTGATGGTAATGGAAAAACAAAAAGCTTATGCTTTTACCACACCAAACTGAAAATATTGCTCGCCCTCGAGCAAGAGAAGAAAGAAGAGAAGAAGAAGAAGAAGAAGAAAATATGGATGAGAGTGAGGGATGGTGTTTCGGCCAAGGTGTAGAAGAGGGGGTTTGTGTTGTGTGAAAATGAAGTAGAATGGAAGGGTATATATAGGGAAAGGGGAGATGGTAGGTTCGGCCATGTAGGGTGAGTTTGGGTGTGGTTTATGGGGAAGAGTGGATGGATGTGAGTGGTGAAGGGGGTAATTGGGAAGAGAGATTGAAGTTGTTGGGAAGTGTGACATGGGGAAGAGTGTTCATTGGGAGGAGAGATTCAGAGATTGAAGTTGTTGGGAAGAGGGGAGAATATGTTAGGTGGGGATCCTGTGGGATCTACAGATCCTGAGATGATCCTGTGGGGTCCACAGATCCTGAGGTGTCAAGGACGAGGTGATGCACGTTCTGGGCGTTCAACGCCCATGTGTAGCATGTTCTGGGCGTTCAACGCCCATGTGTAGCATGTTCTGGGCGTTCAACGCCCATGTGTAGCATGTTCTGGGCGTTCAACGCCCATGTGTAGCATGTTCTGGGCGTTCAACGCCCATGTGTAGCATGTTTCTGGCGTTGAACGCCAGTTCCATGCTTGTTACTGGCGTTCAGCGCCAGCTTTTCTCAAGGCATATTCCTGGCGTTCAAACGCTAGAATGTTGCTTGTTTCTGGCGTTCAGCACCAGATCCATGCTCTGTTCTGGCGTTGAACGCCAGCCAGATGCTCCTTACTGGCGTTGAACGCCAGTCTGTCCTTCCTCCAGGGTGTGATTTTTCTTCTGCTGTTTTTGATTATGTTTTTAATTTTTATATTTTTTCGTGACTCCACATGATTATGCACCTAAGAAAACACAAAATAAAAATAAAATAAAAATTAGATAAATAAAAATTGGGTTGCCTCCCAACAAGCGCTTCTTTAATGTCAATAGCTTGACAGTGGGCTCCCATGGAGCCACAAAGGTGATCAGGTCAATATTGTATAGTCCCAACACCAAACTTTGAGTTCGGATATGGGGTCTTAACACCAAACTTAGTGTTTGGTTATGGCCTCCCAACACCAAACTTAGAGTTTGACTGTGGGGGCTCCTCTTGACTCTGAACTGAGAGAAGCACTTTGTGCTCACTCTTTTTTGTCACAGAGGGATGGCCATGTGCCTTAAACACCAGGTAGTCCCCATTCAATTGAAGGACTAATTCACCTCTGTAGACATCTATCACAGCTCCTGCTGTAGCTAGGAAAGGTCTTCCAAGGATGATGCATTCATCATCTTCCTTCCCAGTGTCTAATATTATGAAATCAGCAGGGATGTAAAGGCCTTCAACCTTTACTAACACGTCCTCTACTACTTTATAAGCTTGTCTTAATGACTTGTCTGCCAATTGTAATGAGAACAAGGCAGGTTGTACCTCAATGATCCCCAGCTTCTCCATTACAGAGAGTGGCATAAGATTTATCCCTGACCCCAGATCACATAGAGCTTTTTCAAAGGTCATGGTGCCTATGGTACAAGGTATTAAGAACTTGCCAGGATCTTGTCTCTTTTGAGGTAAAATTTTCTGAATCCAGGTATCTAGTTCACCAATGAGCAAGGGAGGTTCACTTTCCCAAGTTTCATTACCAAACAACTTGGCATTCAGCTTCATGATAGCTCCTAAATATTGAGCAACTTGCTCTCCAGTCACATCTTCATCCTCTTCAGAGGAAGAATAGTCTTCAGAGCTCATGAATGGCAGAAGGAGATTTAATGGAATCTCTATGGTCTCTATATGAGCCTCAGATTCCTTTTGGATCCTTAATAGGAAACTCCTTCTTGCTTGAGAGACGTCCTAGGAGGTCTTCCTCACTAGGATTTTCATCTTTCTCCTCCCTTGTGCATTCGATAATATTGATTACATCAATGGCCTTGCACTCTCCTTTTGGATTCTCTTCTGTATTGCTTGGGAGAATACTGGGAGGAGTTTCAATGACTTTCTTACTCAGCTGGCCCACTTGTGCCTCCAGATTTTTGATGGAGGATCTTGTTTCACTCATGAAACTAAAAGTGGCCTTTGACAAATCAGAGACTATATTGGCTAAATTAGAAGTGTTTTGTTCAGAATTCTCTGTCTGTTACTGAGAAGATGATGGAAAAGGCTTGCTATTGCTCAGCCTATTGCGTCCACCATTGTTAAAGCCTTGTTGAGGCTTTTGTTGATACTTCCATGAGAAATTTGGATAATTTCTCCATGATGAATTATAGGTGTTTCCATAAGGTTCACCCATGTAATTAACCTCTGCCATTGCAGGGTTCTCAAGATCATAAGCTTCTTCAGAAGCTGCCTCTTTAGTACTGTTGGATGCATTTTGCCATCCATTCAGACTTTGAGAGATCATGTTGACTTGCTGAGTCAACACTTTGTTCTGAGCCAATATGGTATTCGGAGCATCAATTTCAAAAACTTCCTTCCTCTGAGGTGTCCCATTATTCACAGAATTCCTCTCAGAAGTGTACATGAATTAGTTATTTGCAACCATGTCAATGAGTTCTTGAGCTTTTGCAGGTGTTTTCTTTAGGTGGATTGATCCACCTGTAGAATGGTCCAATGACATTTTCGAAAACTCAGATAGACCATAATAGAATTTATCTAATATGGTCCATTCTGAAAACATGTCAGATGGACACCTTTTTGTCAACTGCTTGTATCTTTCCCAAGCTTCATAGAGGGATTCACCATCTTTTTGTTTGAAGGTCTGAACATCCACTCTAAGCTTGCTCAGCTTTTGAGGAGGAAAGAATTTATCCAAGAAGGCCGTGACCAGCTTCTCCCAGGAGTCCAGGCTATCCTTAGGTTGTGAATCCAACCATATTCTAGCTCTGTCTCTTACAGCAAAAGGGAAAAGCATGAGCCTGTAGACTTCAGGATCTAGAAAGGTTACCTTTAGATTGTTGTAATTTAGCTTCTCTTAGTTTTCTCTTCAGAGTCCTTTCAGGTTCAGGATCAATTTCAACAAGAGTGCCTTTTTCCTTGTTCCTACTCATATGAAAGAGAAGAAAACAAGAAAAAAAGAGGAATCCTCTATGTCACAGTATAGAGATTCCTTTATGTTAGTAGAAGAAGAAAGGGGAGAAGAGTGAAGAAGAATGGGTTCGGATTTTTAGATGAAGAGAGGTGAAGAGAAGTGTTAGTAAATAAATAATTAAATAGAATAAGAAAAGAGAGGGAGAATTTCGAAAATAATTTTGAAAAAGAGGTTAGTATTTCGAAAATTAAAGATAAGATAAGATTAAAATTAAAATTTAAAACAAAAAGAGTTTTTGAAAAAGAGATGAGATATTTTCCGAAAATTAGAGAGGGAAAAGTAGTTAGGTGGTTTTGAAAAAGATAAGAAACAAACACAAAGTCAAAGAGTTAGTTGAAAAAGATATTAAAATCAAATTTGAAAAGATAAGAAGATAAGAAGTTAGATAAGATATTTTGAAATTAAATTTTTGAAAAAGATAAAATTTTGAAAAAGATATGATAAGATATGTTTGAAAAAGATTTAATTTTTAAATTTAAAATTACTTACTTCACTAAGAAACTACAAGATAAGATTCTAGAACTTAAAGATTGAACCTTTCAAACTTCAAATTTTTGAATCAATCACATTAATTGTTAGTGAGTTTTCAAAAATTTGATATAAATATAAGAAAAATATTTTGAAAATAATTTGAAAAAGAATTTAAAAAGATAAGATTTTTAAAATTGAAATTTTGACTTGACTTGTAAGAAACAACTAATTTTAAAAAAATTTTGACCAAGCCAACCCAAAATTTCGAAAATTTGGAGGGAAATAAGGAAAAGATATTTTTTTGATTTTTGAAATTTTAATTATGAGAGAGAAAAACACAAACATGACCCAAAACATGAAAATTTTGGATCAAAACACAAGATGCATGCAAGAACACTAT
>NC_029773.3:30814252-30815233 GCF_000817695.3 Arachis duranensis | reverse complement strand
ATGCAAGAACACTATGAATGTCAAGATGAACACCAAGAACACTTTGAAGATCATGATGAACATCAAGAACATATTTTTGAAAAATTTTTTATGCAAAGAAGACATGCAAGACACCAAACTTAGAAATCTTTAATACATGGACTCTAACAAACGAAAAATGCATATGAAAAACAACAAACAACACAAAACAAGAAAACATCAAGATCAAACAAGAAGACTTGTCAAGAACAACTTGAAGATCATGAAGAACACTATGAATGCATGGAATTTTCGAAAATAATGCATAAATTTTAAAAACATGCAATTGACTCCAAACTTAAAAATTGACTCAAGACTCAAACAAGAAACACAAAATATTTTTGATTTTTATGATTTTATGATTTTTTTGTATTTTTATTATATTTTTCGAAAATAAAGTTTGGAAAAACGAAAAAGAAAAGAAAAATTTTGAAAAAGATTTTTGAAAAATATTTGAAAAGAAAATTACCTAATTTGAGCAACAAGATGAACCGTCAGTTGTCCATACTCGAACAATCCCCGGCAACGGCGCCAAAAACTTGGTGGACGAAATTGTGATTCATATGTTATTACATTTTGTAAAATTCATTGCTTTTTCTTTCCCTGGCAATGGCGCCAAAAACTTGGTGTCAATGCCATGGTTCACAACTCCGTTCAACTTAACCAGCAAGTGTACTGGGTCATCTAAGTAATACCTTACGTGAGTAAGGGTCGATCCCCACAGAGATTGTTGGTATGAAGCAAGCTATGGTTACCTTGTAAATCTCAGTTAGGCAGATTAAATGGTTTATGATAAGTTCGAAAATAAATAATAAACAAAAAATAAAACAGGATAGAAATACTTATGTAAGTCAATAGTGGGAATTTCAGATAGGCGAATTTCCATGAATGCCGCCATCTATCTAGCTTATACCACAAAGATTCTGTTGGGGAATCTAAGAGATATGCGCCCGGCCTAAGGTA
>NC_029773.3:30812955-30813996 GCF_000817695.3 Arachis duranensis | reverse complement strand
AAAAATACATAAGTGAAAGGTCCAGGCATGGCCGAGAGGCCAGCCCCCATGATCTGAGAACTAATCGTCCCCCAGATGAAACATGGTCCCCCAAAAAGACATCTAATACACTAATAAAAAGTCTTATTTATACTAAACTAGCTACTAGGGTTTACATGAGTAAGTAATTGATGCATAAATCCACTTCTGGGGCCTACTTGGTGTGTGTTTGGGCTGAGCTTGATCTATCCACGAGCTGAGGCTTTTATTGGAGTTGAACGCTGAGTTATAGCGTGTTTCTGGCGTTCAACTCCGGGTTGTGACATGTTTCTGGTATTTAACTCCAGACAGCAGCATGTACTTGGTGTTGAGCACCACTTTACGTAATCAATTGTCGTCAATTCCCGAATAAAGTATGGACTATTATATATTGCTGGAAAGCTCTGGATATCTACTTTCCAACGCCGTTGAGAGCGTGCCATTTGGAGTTCTGTAGCTCCAGAAAATCCAACGGTGCCAAAAACTTGGTGGACGAAATTGTGATTCATATGTTATTGCATTTTGTAAAATTCATTACTTTTTCTTTCCCTGGCGATGGCGCCAAAAACTTGGTGTCAATGCCATAGTTCACAACTCCGTTCAACTTAACCAGCAAGTGTACTGGGTCATCCAAGTAATACCTTACGTGAGTAAGGGTCGATCCCACAGAGATTATTGGTATGAAGCAAGCTATGGTTACCTTGTAAATCTCAGTTAGGCAGATTAAATGGTTTATGATAAGTTCGAAAATAAATAATAAACAAAAAATAAAATAGGATCGAAATACTTATGTAAATCAATAGTGGGAATTTTAGATAGGCGTATGGAGATGCTGTGCTCCTCTTGAATCTCTACTTTCTTATTACATTCATCCAATCCTTCTTACTCCTTTCCATGGCAAGCTGTATGTAGGGCATCACCGTTGTCAATGGCTACATCCCATCCTCTCAGTGAAAACGTTCCTATGCTCTGTCACAGCACGGCTAATCATCTGTCGGTTCTCAATCAGGTTGGAATAGAATC
>NC_029773.3:30809976-30812942 GCF_000817695.3 Arachis duranensis | reverse complement strand
CTGTCGATTCTCAATCAGGTTGGAATAGAATCCCTTGATTCTTTTGCGTCTGTCACTAACGCCCAGCCTTCAGGAGTTTGAAGCTCGTCACAGTCATTCAATACTGGAATCCTACTCGGAATACCACAGACAAGGTTAGACTTTCCAGATTCCCGAAATCCTACTCGGAATACCACAGACAAGGTTAGACTTTCTGGATTCCCATGAACGCCGCCATCTATCTAGCTTATACCACGAAGATTCTGTTGGGGAATCTAAGAGATATGCACCCGGCCTAAGGTAGAACGGAAGTGGTTGACAGTCACGCGCGTTCATAGGTGAGAATGATGATAAGTGTCACGGATTATCACATTCATCAAGTTGAAGTGCAACGTATATCTTGGAATAAGAATAAAAGAGAATTGAATAGAAAATAATAGTAATTGTATTGAAACTTGAGGTACAGCAGAGCTCCACACCCTTAATCTATGGTGTGTTGAAACTCCACCGTTGAAAATACATAAGTGAAAGGTCCAAGCATGGCCGAGAGGCTAACCCCCATGATCTGAGAACTAATCGTCCCCCAGATGAAACATGGTCCCCCAAAAAGACATCTAATACACTAATAAAAAGTCTTATTTATACTAAACTAGCTACTAGGGTTTACATGAGTAAGTAATTGATGCATAAATCCACTTCTGGGGCCTACTTGGTGTGTGTTTGGGCTGAGCTTGATCTATCCACGAGCTGAGGCTTTTATTGGAGTTGAACGCTGAGTTATAGCGTGTTTCTGGCGTTCAACTCCGGGTCGTGACGTGCTTCTGGCGTTTGACTCCAGACAGCAGCATGTACTTGGCGTTGAGCGCCACTTTACGTCGTCAATTCCCGAATAAAGTATGGCCTATTATATATTGCTGGAAAGCTCTGGATGTCTACTTTCCAAGGCCATTGAGAGCGAGCCATTTGGAGTTCTGTAGCTCCAGAAAATCCAACGGCGCCAAAAACTTGGTGGACGAAATTGTGATTCATATGTTATTGCATTTTGTAAAATTCATTGCTTTTTCTTTCCCTGGCAATGGCACCAAAAACTTGGTGTCAATGCCATGGTTCACAACTCCGTTCAACTTAACCAGCAAATGTACTGGGACATCCAAGTAATACCTTACGTGAGTAAGGGTCGATCCCACAGAGATTGTTGGTATGAAGCAAGCTATGGTTACCTTGTAAAATTGTTGGTATGAAGCAAGCTATGGTCACCTTGTAAATCTCAGTTAGGTAGATTAAATTGGTTTATGATGAGTTCGAAAATTAATAATAAACAGAAAATAAAATAGGATAGAAATACTTATGTAAATCAATAGTGGGAATTTCAGATAGGCGTATGGAGATGCTGTGCTCCTCTTGAATCTCTACTTTCTTGTTACATTCATCCAATCCTTCTTACTCCTTTCCATGGCATGCTGTATGTAGGGCATCACCGCTGTCAATGGCTAAATCCCATCCTCTCAGTGAAAATGGCCCTATGCTCTATCACAGCACGGCTAATCATCTGTCGGTTCTCAATCAGGTTGGAATAGAATCCCTTGATTCTTTTGCGTCTGTCATCACGCCCAGCCTTCAGGAGTTTGAAGCTCGTCACAGTCATTCAATCCCAGAATCCTACTCGGAATACCACAGACAAGGTTTAGACCATGCCCAGCCTTCAGGAGTTTGAAGCTTGTCACAGTCATTCAATATCGGAATCTTACTCGGAATACCACAGACAATGTTAGACTTTCCGGATTTCCATGAATGCCGCCTTCTATCTAGCTTATACCACGAAGATTCTGTTGGGGAATCTAAGAGATATGTGCCCGGCCTAAGGTAGAACGGAAGTGGTTGTCAGTCACGCGCGTTCATAGGTGAGAATGATGATGAGTGTCACGGGTCATCACATTCATCAAGTTGAAGTGCAACGTATATCTTGGAATAAGAATAAAAGAGAATTGAATAGAAAATAATAGTAATTGTATTGAAACTTGAGGTACAGCAGAGCTCCACACCCTTAATCTATGGTGTGTAGAAACTCCACCGTTGAAAATACATAAGTGAAAGGTCCAAGCATGGCCGAGAGGCCAGCCCCCATGATCTGAGAACTAATCGTCCCCCAGATGAAACGTGGTCCCCCAAAAAGACTTCTAATACACTAGTAAAAAGTCTTATTTATACTAAACTAGCTACTAGGGTTTACATGAGTAAGTAATTAATGCATAAATCCACTTCTAGGGCCTACTTGGTGTGTGTTTGGGCTGAGCTTGATCTATCCACGAGCTGAGGCTTTTATTGGAGTTGAACGCAGAGTTATAGCGTGTTTCTGTTGTTCAACTCCGGGTTGTGACGTGTATTTGGCGTTTGACTCCAGACAGCAGCATGTACTTGGCGTTGAGCGCCACTTTACGTCGTCAATTCCCGAATAATGTATGGACTATTTTATATTGCTAGAAAGCTCTGGATGTCTACTTTCCAACGCCATTGAGAGCGCGCCATTTGGAGTTCTGTAGCTCCAGAAAATCCAACGGCGCCAAAAACTTGGTGGACGAAATTGTGATTCATATGTTATTGCATTTTGTAAAATTCATTGCTTTTTCTTTCCCTGGCAATGGCGCCAAAAATTTGGTGTCAATGCCATGGTTCACAACTCCGTTCAACTTAACCAGCAAATGTACTGGGACATCCAAGTAATACCTTACATGAGTAAGGGTCGATCCCACAGAGATTGTTGGTATGAAGCAAGCTATGGTTACCTTGTAAATCTCAGTTAGGCAGATTAAATGGTTTATGATAAGTTCGAAAATAAATAATAAACAGAAAATAAAATAGGATCGAAATACTTATGTAAATCAATAGTGGGAATTTTAGATAGGTGTATGGAGATGCTGTGCTCCTCTTGAATCTCTACTTTCTTATTACATTCATCCAATCCTTCTTACTCCTTTCCATGGCAAGCT
>NC_029773.3:30809200-30809859 GCF_000817695.3 Arachis duranensis | reverse complement strand
GTTCTCAATCAGGTTGGAATAGAATCCATTAATTCTTTTGCGTCTATCACTAACGCCCAGCCTTCAGGAGTTTGAAGCTCGTCACAGTCATTCAACACCGAAATCCTACTCGGAATACCACAGACAAGGTTAGACTTTCCAGATTCCCGGAATCCTACTCGGAATACCACAGACAAGGTTAAAATCTCCGGATTTCCATGAATGCCGCCATCTATCTATCTTATACCACGAAGATTCTGTTGGGGAATCTAAGAGATATGCGCCCGGCCTAAGGTAGAACGGAAGTGGTTGTCAGTCATGCGCGTTCATAGGTGAGAATGATGATGTGTGTCACGGATCATCATATTCATCAAGTTGAAGTGCAACGTATATCTTGGAATAAGAATAAAAGAGAATTGAATAGAAAATAATAGTAATTATATTGAAACTTGAGGTACAGCAGAGCTCCACACCCTTAATCTATGGTGTGTAGAAACTCCACCGTTGAAAATACATAAGTGAAAGGTCCAAGCATGGCCGAGAGGCCAGCCCCCTTGATCTGAGAACTAATCGTCCCCCAGATGAAACGTGGTCCCCCAAAAAGACTTCTAATACACTAGTAAAAAGTCTTATTTATACTAAACTAGCTACTAGGGTTTACATGAGTAAGTAATTGATGC
>NC_029773.3:30795942-30809014 GCF_000817695.3 Arachis duranensis | reverse complement strand
GACTCCAGACAGCAGCATGTACTTGGCGTTGAGCGCCACTTTACGTCGTCAATTCCCGAATAAAGTATGGACTATTATATATTTCTGGAAAGCTCTGGATGTCTACTTTCCAACGCCGCTGAGAGCGCGCCATTTGGCGTTCTGTAGCTCCATAAAATCCATTTTGAGTGCAGGGAGGTCAGATTCCAACAGCATCAGCAGTCCTTTGTCAGCCTCCTTTTCAGAGTTTTGCTCAAGTCCCTCAATTTCAACCAGAAATTACCTGAAATCACAGAAAAATACACAAACTCATAGTAAACTCAAGTCCCTCAATTTCAACCAGAAATTACCTGAAATCACAGAAAAATACACAAACTCATAGTAAAGTCCAGAAATGTGAATTTAACATAAAAACTAATGAAAACATCCCTAAAAGTAGCTTGAACTTACCAAAAACTACCTAAAAACAATGCCAAAAAGCGTATAAATTATCCGCTCATCAATATGCTCATGAATGGATGAATTCCTCCATTTATAATCCTTCAATCTGTGTTCTCTGGGCTTGGATTCGGGCCAAAAGGTGCCCAAAAATTGCTGAGGACGACTTCTACAAATTCTGCAGATCGCGCATGTCACGGGTCCGCGTGGGTCACGCGGTCGCGTCATCTGGAGTTTAGGTCTTTCACGCGTTCGCGTCAGTCATGCATCCGCGTCAGTTGTGTTTCGCAGGTCACGCGTTTGCCTCATCCATGTGCTCGCGTCGATTCTCTTTTGAGCGAACCACGCGTTCGCGTCGTCCATGCGGACGCGTCACTGCCAGTTTCTTCCAAGGATTCCAATTTGTGCTTTCCTTCCATTTTTATATGTTTCCATTCCATCCTTTAAGTCATTCCTGCCCTATAAAACCTGAAAGTACTCAACACACAAATCACGGCATCGAATGATAATAAAGGATAATTAAATTTGATTATTTTAAAGCATAAGAAACATGTTTTTCTCACATGTCATATCATAAGGAAGGAATTGTAAAACCATGCAAATTCATATGAATAAGTAGGTGAAGGGTTGAATAAATCACTTAAATTGAGCACAATATATATCATAAAATATGGGTTTATCAGCGCTACCTTTCATTATTTCACAAAGAAAATTCTTCCACACATGCTGCACCCAAGGTTCGAAGTGAGGCTCCCTCCCAAGTGCACAAGGGATGCTCAGTTAACTTTTTTAACTGAACGCTACTCTCCTCATGACATGTTGGCACCAAATGTTGCAAGCAAGGTTCGAATTGAGGCCTCACATTACACACATTGAGCGCTCGGTTAAGTGCTCCAACTGAGCGCTATCGAGGATGCACACAAGGAAGGCTTGGTGCACAACAAATTGGAGGGCCAAAAGCAAGGTGGAGCATTCAGTTAGATTAATTAACTGAACACTTCACTGGAGCTTGACATGAGCCCAAAACAAGAAGAAATTGAGCGCTCAGTTGGTTCAATTAACCGAGCGGTTCCCTGGAGGTGCACCATGGGTTCAATTTTAATTCAATTGCCACTTTGGATCCAATTCTTCACCAAATTGAGAAGCCCACTCCAAATTCTGAAGATCAAAAATAGAAATTGTGTAAATAGGACTTAGTTTGATTTAGAGAGGACTTTTCACTTTCACTTTTGAACCTTCTTTTATTTTGAGTTTTATTTTGAGCTCACTTTTACATTTTAGCTTTGAATTGGGATTGAGAGCTGAGTTCTCTCCTCCTTGTTCTTACTTCTGCATTTTTTACTTTTTCTTTATGAATTTTGGATTGAGATTGAAGGAATTCTGTTTCAATCATTGATCTACAATTCATCTTTGTTTTCTGCTGTATAATTCTAAGATTTGGGAATTGGATTTAGCTTTCTGTTTTCATTTTCATTTCTTCTGCTACTTTTGCTTTCTATTTTGGAATTTGAATTGAGATTGAAGAGCTTCATTGATTCAAAGTTTGAGAATCATCTTTACCTCTCTTCTCAATTATTCCAAGAATTGAATCTGAGTTTCCTTTACTGCTTTCATTTTCTTTTCTTCTACAAATTGTTCTCTATTAGATCAAGGAAGGAATTGAGATCTAGACTTGTTTTCTAGTCTCATTGAGCCTCTGAGCTCTTGAATTTTATTCCTAGATCTTGCAATTGAGTTGAATTTACTTTCTGTTTCGTTCTTCACTGTAATTTTCCAATTCTGTTTAGATCTAATGCACTTAATTCATCTTCTTTACTTTCTGTTGTTAAATTCTGAATCCCAGCAGCCCATACCCCTTTATTATTCAAGCAATTTACATTTCTTACACTCTAAGCTTCAGCCATTTACATTACTTGCAATTTAAGATTCAGCTATTTTACTTCTTCTGCTATTTAGTTTATTGTCAATTCTCCCTCTCCCTTTTGGTTTCATGCAATTTAGCTTCTGTTGGTCATAATTCACTCAAATCAACACTTGTTTGCTTGACTAAATCAACCACCTAACTAAAATTACTCAATCCTTCAATCCCTATGGGATCGACCTCACTCATGTGAGTAATTACTACTTGATGCGATCCGGTACACTTGCCGGTGAGTTTTCTGTTGGATCGTTTTCCACACATCAATGATCTGGAGCCTTGCCATGATCAGAGATCAGAATTGAAGCCCCTCCCTCCACACCTCAAGTATGCTTATCTCGAGGATAATCAAAAGTTTCCAGTTATTATTGCAAGGGATCTCACTTTCCGACAGGAGGAGCAGCTGCTCAGTATGCTGAAACAACACAAGAAAGCAATTGGGTGGAGTTTGGTGGATATAGTAGGCATCAACCCTCAAGTTTGTTAGGACAGAATATTCTTAGAAGAGGGAACAAAGCCTGTCCATCAACCCCAAAGAAGATTGAATACCACCATCTTAGAAGTTGTCAAGAAAGAAGTAACCAGGCTACTTGAAGCAGATATTATCTACCCCATCTCAGATAGTAAATGGGTCAGTCCAGTACAAGTGGTGCCCAAGAAGTCTGGAGTCACAACAGTAAATAATGAGCATGGAGAGCTCCTGACAACTAGAGTGCAGAATTCATGGAGAGTGTGCGTTGACTACAGGCGCCTCAACCAAGCCACTCGTAAGGATCACTATCCCCTGCTATTTATTGATCAAGTGCTTGATCGCCTATCAGGTAAATCCCATTACTACTTTTTAGATAGTTACACAAGTTATTTTCAGATTCATATAGCTCTTGAGGATAAGGAAAAGACTACTTTTACATATCCCTTTGGAACTTATGCTTACAAGAGAATGCCTTTTGGCTTGTGCAATGCACCAGCTACTTTCCAAACGTGCATGATGAGTTTTTTCTTTGATCTTATTGAGAATTGTGTGGAAGTTTTTATGAATGATTTTAGTGTATACGGTGATTCTTTTAGCTTTTTCTTGGATAGTTTATCTATAGTATTAGACAGGTGTGTTAGATCATATCTTTTTTGAATTTTGAAAAGTGTCATTTTATGGTCAAACAAGGTATTGTTCTATGACATGTTGTCTCTAATACTGGTATTTCTGTGGATCCAGCAAAGGTAGATGTCATTTCTAGTTTACTTTACCCCTCCTCCGTTCGTTCGTTCGTTCGTTCGTTCGTTGGCCACGCAGGTTTCTACAGGAGATTTATTAAGGATTTCAGTAAGGTAGCATTACCTTTATCCAGACTACCGCAGAAAGATATCGAGTTTAAGTTCATTGAGGATTGCATGCAAGCATTTGATAAGCTGAAGATTGCCCTGACTCAAGCTCCAATTGTGAGAGGACCAGACTGGAGCCAGCATTTTGAGATTATGTGTGATGCCTCCAACCATGCAGTAGGAGCGGCGCTAGCTCAGCGCGAAGGTAAGGATCCTTTCGTAATAGCTTATGCATCTAAGACCTTAGATGCTACTCAGTCTAATTATACCACTACTGAAAAGGAGCTTCTTGCTATTGTTTTTGCTCTAGATAAATTCTGAGCCTATTTACTTGATACTAGGGTAGTAGTGTACTCAGACCATGCAGCTCTAAAATATTTATTAGCTAAAAAAGAGTCCAAACCAAGGTTGATACGTTGGATATTGTTGCTGCAAGAATTTGACTTAGAATTTAAGGATAGGAGTGGTAACCAGAATTTAGTGACAGACCACTTGAGTCGCCTTGAGCACATTAAGGAAGACTCCACTCCTATCAATGATGCTTTTCTATTTGATAGCTTGCATGCAGTATCTGAAGTAGCTCCTTAGTATGCACCCGTAGCTAATTATCTAGTTAGCCATACTTTTCCTCCCAATTTTACTAAGCATCAAAGAGACAAGCTGAAAAGTGAGTCCAAATATTATATATGGGATGATCCATATTTTTGGAGGTGTGGTGTGATGAGCGGATAATTTATACGCTTTTTGGCATTATTTTTAGTATGTTTTTAGTATATTTTAGTTAGTTTTTGTTATATTTTTATTAGGTTTTAGTTAAAATTCACTTTTCTAGGCTTTACTATGAGTTTGTGTGTTTTTCTGTGATTTCAGGTATTTTCTGGCTGAAATTGAGGGACCTGAGCAAAAATCTGATTCAGAGGCTGAAAAGGACTGCAGATGCTGTTTGATTCTGACCTCCCTGCACTCGAAGTCGATTTTCTGGAGCTACAGAAGCTCAATTGGCGCGCTCTCAATTGCGTTGGAAAGTAGACATCCTGGGATTTCCAGCAATGTATAATAGTCTATACTTTGCCCGAGATTTGATGGCCCAAACCGGTATTGCAAATCAGCTTCAGAATTTCCAGCGTTTAACGCCGGAACTGGCACAAAAATTGGAGTTAAACGCCAAAAATGGCATAAAAGCTGGCGTTTAACTCCAGAAAAAGTCTCTACACATGAAAGCTTCAATGTTCAGCCCAAGCACACGCCAAGTGGACCCCGGAAGTAGATTTTTACGTCATTTACTCATTTCTGTATACCCTAGGTTACTAGTTCACTATTAATAGGACCTTTTGATATTGTATCTGTACCTTATGACACATTACACGTTTCTCATTGTATCTTCTACGACATGAGTCTCTAAACCCCATGGTTGGGGGTGAGGAGCTCTGCTATATCTTGATGGATTAATGCAATTACTACTGTTTTTCATTCAATCACGCTTGCTTCTATTCTAAGATATCACTTGTTCTTCAACTTGATGAATGTGATGATCCGTGACACTCATCATCATTCTCGCTTATGAACGTGTGCCTGACAACCACCTCCGTTCTACTTTAGATTGAGTGAATACCTCTTGGATTCCTTAATCAGAATCTTCGTCGTATAAGCTAGAATTGATGGCGGTATTCAAGAGAATCCAGAAGGTCTAAACATTGTCTGTGGTATTCTGAGTAGGATTCAAGGATTGAATGACTGTGACGAGCTTCAAACTCCTGAGGGCTGGCGTTAGTGACAGACGTAAAAGAATCACTGGATTCTATTCCAACCCGATTGAGAACCGACAGATGATTAGCCGTGCTGTGACAGAGCGCGTTGAACATTTTCACTGAGAGGATGGGAGGTAGCCATTGACAACGGTGAAACCCTACATACAGCTTGCCATGGAAGGAGCCTTGCATGCTTGAAGAAGAAGACAGTAGGAAAGCAGAGATTCAGAAGATAGAGCATCTCCAAAACCTCAACCTGTTCTCCATTACTGCAAAACAAGTACTCAGTTCATTTTCTTTCACTTTTCACAGTTAAACCTGATAATCATTGATATCCTGACTAAGAGTTACAAGATCACCATAGCTTGCTTCAAGCCGACAATCTCCGTGGGATCGACCCTTACTCACGTAATGTATTACTTGGACGACTGATAAACCCCATTTGTAGGGTTTATCTTGTATTGATTTTAAGAGCTTTTATCACCTTTTACCCACATTTATTCAATGAAATAGCATGGTTTTGTGATTGTATCCTTATTTGTGCTTAGATGTGAAAACATGCTTTTCAACCCTTAATTTGATGGTTTTAGTCTCCCTTTGGTTCCACTAGATGCCTTGATATGTTTGTTAGTGATTTCAGATTGAAAAGGGCTAGGAATGGATCAAAGGAGTGAAGAGGGAAAGCATGCAAAGTGGAGAAATCATGAAAAGTCAAAGAAGTTGAACTCGCCCATGGACGCGCTCGCGCACCTGGCGCTTGCGTGCACCTGCGAATTACCCCATGGACGCGTACGCGTGATGTGCGCGTACGCGTCGGTGCTGGTTTATGATTTTTTAATGAAAACGTGGCCAACGAATTCTGAAGGGTTGTGGGGCCCAATCTCAACCAACTTTGGCGCCTAAACTGCTATTTAAAGCCAAGGATTGAAGAGAAAAGGGGATTCAATTCATTATACACTCATTAGGATTAGTTCTAGAAGTAGTTTCTAGAGAGAGAAGCTCTCACTTCTCTCTATGATTAGGATTAGGATTAGGTTTAGTTCTTAGATCTAGATTTTAATTCATCTTCTTCTACTTCTATCTCTCAATTCCTTGTAGTTACATTCATTCTTCTTCCATTCTTTTCTTGTAATTTCCTTTATGTTGTTCTTATGTTTTGTTGTAGATCTACTTTTGTTTCTTCTACTTTCTTCCAATTCAATTCAAGGTAATTCATAATAAATGTGTTTCTTTTGATTGTTGTTGTTAATTCATTTCAATAATTGTTGTTAGATTCTATTCTTGTTATCAATTTACTATGCTTTCCTTTTATGCCTTCCAAGTGTTTGATGAAATGCGTGGTTGGATTTTAGAGTAGAGTTTTATGTTCTTGGCTTGGAAAGGTAACTTAGGAACTCTTGAGTTACTAATGTCCAAGTAATTGATGATTGGGATCCATTGACTCTAGTTCTCACTAATTGAATTAGTGGAGAGTTAGGACTTATGGACTAGGATTTATATAGCTCATTTGACTTTCCTTTACTACTAGTTAGAGGATGATTTAATGAGATTAATCCTTGCCAATTCTCATATTGTGGTTAGTGATTAGGATAGAGATCCTTGACCACCAACCCTTGCCAAGACCTTTTTAGGCCTTAGTTTACTTTCTTGCCATTTATCTTTCATGCTTCATATCAAAACCCCAAAATAACTCACAACCAATAACAAGACACTCTATTGTAATTCCTAGGGAGAACGACCTGAGGTTTGAATACTTCGGTTTATAAATTTTAGGGGTTTTTTTTAGTGACAAACAACTTTTTGTATGAAAGGATTAGTGATTGGTTTAGAAACTATACTTGCAACAAGAATTCATTTGTGAAATTCTAAACCATCAAAAATCCAATCATCAACGACCCAGTGCACTTGCTGGTTAGTTGTGCGGAATTGCAAAAGTGTGATTGTAATTTCGTGCACCATGGTCCTAACCAGGTAATTAGAAGGTGTGTACCCCAATCAGAATTCCAGTCCATTTTAGAGGCTTGCCACTCTTCTGAGAGTAGAGGACATTTTGTCCCTCAAAGAACAGCTAGAAAAATTTTAGACTGTGGATTCTGGTGGCCTACTCTTTTTAAAGATGCTACTAATTTTTGTAAATATTGTTCCTCTTGCCAAAGATTTGGTAATATATCCAAGAGGGATGAGATGCCTCAACAGATTATGCTTTTCTGTGAAATTTTTTATGTTTAGGGCATTGACTTCATGGGTCCATTTCCAAACTCTAATGGTTACCTTTATATACTGTTAGCTATAGATTATGTCTCTAAATGGGTGGAAGCAATTCTTACCCGTACTGATCATGCTAACACTGTTATTTCCTTTGTTAGAAACCATATTATCCGTCACTTTGGATCACCACGAGCAATCGTGAGCGATCAAGGCACTCACATCTGTAACAAGAGACTAACAGGATTACTGAAGAAGCATGGGATTGTTCACAAAGTAGCAATAGCTTATCATCCCTAGACCAATGGGCAAGCAGAAGTGTCTAACAGAGAGATTAAACGTATTTTAGAGAAGATAGTAAAGCCTCATA
This sequence comes from Arachis duranensis, assembly GCF_000817695.3. Lineage (NCBI taxonomy): Eukaryota > Viridiplantae > Streptophyta > Magnoliopsida > Fabales > Fabaceae > Arachis > Arachis duranensis. The sequence goes on along the minus strand of NC_029773.3, from coordinate 30,801,036 downwards.
GGAAGGACTGGTGTGCCAAGTTACAAGATGCGCTCTGGGCATATCAAACAGCGTACACGACACCCATTGGGATGAGCCCCTTCCGCTTGGTGTACGAAAAGGCTTGCCACCTTCCAGTAGAAGTGGAACACAAGGCCTTCTGGGCTGTAAAGGAATGTAACATGAATTTTAAGGAAGCTGGTGCTGAAAGGAAGCTGCAACTAGCAGAATTAGAGAACCTTCGCCTAGAAGCATATGACAACTCCAGGCGATACAAGGAAAAGATAAAGGCTGTCCATGACAAGCACATAAAAAGGAGAGAATTCAAACGAGGGGAGTTAGTCCATCTTTATAACTCCAGACTGAGGCTTATGCCAGGTAAACTGAGATCAAGATGGGAAGGTCCCTACAGAGTAGAAAAGGCAGAGCCATACAGAGTTTTTCACCTGTGCCATCCTTCTAGCTCCAAACTCATTAAGGTCAATGGACACCGCCTAAAGCTTTATCATGGTGAGAAGATAAAGGATCACAAAGAGCTAAAGGTCTTCCTCCTAGAAGACCCACCAACAGAAGCAGAATGATCCTAAAGACAGTCCAACTTAAGAACGTAAAAGCAAAGTGCTAGGTGGGAGACAACCCACCATGGTATGATCGTTTCGTTTCAGTCTTAGTTTTATTTTTTCATTTGCTACTTTATTTTTCTTAATGACTCTTCTCATAATCTCTGCACATAGTCTGCATCTGCATTCACATTCTGCATAAAAAAAGGGGAAAGAGCACGCGACGCGTAAACGTCGCTGACACATACGCGTCATATGTGCTTTCGTAACCAGAAGAAAAGAAGCAGAGAGTTATGCAGGAGCTTGGCTGGAGGCGTGCCATAGGCACAGAACATGCTCACGCAAACGCATCCCTGACGCGTTCGCGTCACTTGCAAATTCAGCTTTCCACGCGTGCGCGTCACTTACGCGCATGTGTGACTCTACAAAATCGACGTAAAGAGGTATATGGCAGAGAGTTGTGATGGAGTGGGGCTGGAATGGTGCTGGAAGCACAAGACCCATCACGCGAATGCGTGCCCTATGCATCCGCGACATTATTCAAATAGAGGCCATTCACGCGTGCGCATCACCCACACGCACGCGTCACCCCAAATTTTGGCAACATGCAAATGAAACAAAGATTTGTGCGTACGCGAGGCTGCACTCGTGCCAAATGGCATAAATCAGGTCACGCGTACGCGTGACCCACGCGTCCGCGTCACTTGAAATTATCACAAACCTCGCAACCGCATGCCCCACGTGTCCGCGTCACATGCGACGCACAGCTTATCCAGATCAGCGCCAGATATCTTATCTTTTCTTCCCCAATCCTAATTTTCCTTATCCCTTCTTATTTCTTTCTTCTCCCTCCTTCCTTCTTTATTCTTTCTCACTTTTCACTTTCTCCTCCCTTATTTTTCACATCCATTGTCAAGGTTTTTTACTTTTCCATTATTCTTTTTATTTTTATTTATGTTTTCTTCTTTTTTTTTTCTTTTTACTTTCATTATTTATGTTTTCTTTTTCTTTCCTTTCCTTTTTATTCTTTTAATTGGTGTTAGAAATTTAATTGGGTGATTATTTTCTTCTATCTATTTTTTTTCTTGTGGATTATTATGGAATTTTTTGACAATTGTAGATTCCTTCTTAAAGGGTTGCTTGCATACTCAATTTAATATTTTCAATAACATATTTACCATGCATGCTATGTGTTTGTGAAAAAGCCCATATGGCATTGTGTATTATTTTAAATTATTCTATTCTACCACTCTAATGCTTGTTTTTCACAAAACCCCTTTTATATTTTATTGATTAAATATAATTGTCAATACAAACAGATTGTTAGTTTGAAAGAGTTGATAATCAAAGTTGGACATTTAATGCTTGCTCTATGCTACTCATGTCTTTGTCGGAATGCCAATAAACATCTTGCATCTAATTGCCATCACATGCACTTGCCATGTTTCCATTGATAAACTGATCACATGTAGTCACGACCATGTGTTAACGACATCCTTCTCTACCATGCATTGATTATCACGTATCCTATCCTCTTCCTTGCTCTAACCCTTAAAGTTTTAAAGTACTTACCTTTTTCCTTTCAGGATGGCTACCAAGAAGGGTAAAGAGAAAGCTACTCCCAAACCACCAGTAAGGAAAGGAACAAAAATAGCACTAATGGCAGATCCATCTTCAACAGCTGTAAAGCCCTCAACAAAGCGAATCAAGAGGATCATCAAGGTCGATGAAAAAGAGAAAGCGTTTCCAGCAACGGACACTGCGCGGTTTACTAACCGCTACTATGAGCAGATGTTCCCCATTCTGGCAAAAAGGAACTATAACAATGAGCACACAATGGGAATTCCTACGAAGACAGCCATAGCAGGTCAATCTTTCATGGGTAGTTAAACTCTACTCAAACTTTCACATGCCAATCCTGCAGTCTGTCTATGTCCATCAGAAGCAAGTCCCTATAACTGAAGAAGCCATCCATCGAGCTTTAGATCTTCCCCCTACTCCAGAAGGATTGGATGCATTCTAAGAAGCATCATTCAAACGCCAGACAAACCAATTTGACTAGGACGTCGTTCTCAGAGTTATATTATAACCTGGCAGCAGATGGATCTATGGATACCATCGATCCTGACCTAAGGGAATATTGGCTTCATCACTTACCTTGGAGGCTCGAGTATGGGCACAGTGTGTCCCACTACGTCTTTCCGAGCACTCACAAGTCCTCTTTCACCGCAGACATGGCTGTTCTACTCTGGTGTATCCTTACAGACCAACACCTCGATTTACCAAGACACATTCGGAATGCTATGGGACACGTACAAATTGTGGGCAACTTACCTTTTCTCGCCTTGGTTTCAGATCTAGTCTCAGCAGCCAGAGTCTCATACAGAGCTGGGGATACCAAGACCACACTTCCGCGGGATGATCAGTACATCCCTAATGGGAAGTATATCAGACCTCCAGTAGCCACTAACAACCGGAGCACAAAACCAGCAGAAGATATTCTTTTGCCTTCCACATCACAAACACCTTTAATAAATCAGCTACTCCTACAGATAATCCAGAAGTTAGACCGGCTTGACCAGAAAGAAAAGCAAAGGAAGCGGCGTAACAAGCGCCAATTTACATACCTCAAGGAGCTGATCATTGGTAACCACCCACCTGAAGAAAACCCAGACACCCCGGACTCCACTTCATTTACTAGCACAGGGAGCCATGACGGTCCTGCTTGTGGAGACACTGCTACCAGCCCCCCTTTGTTCCTAACAGATGGCACCGAGGACGGTGCAAAGCTTTAAGTGTGGGGAGATCGATCAGTACCTAACTTCTGGAGGTAATTTTTCTTTCTTAAACACCAATAGGATATTTATTTTTCTTTTGTTAGAATAGGATAAATTGCATAGTAATAGGTATTTGCATTCATGTTCTAACTGGTTGAAAAATAATAAGTTTCTTTTTAAGACCCTATTTTTGAAAAATTTAACTAATTTAAATTAAAATTTTTTCATTAAAACTTGTTCGAAGTTGTATGTGAAACATAAAATGATAGCTAAAAAACACACAACCCGTGAGATTTGAGCTTGATTACATGGTTACATTATTTAACCATAATATTTTATTCTTGTGTATTTTCTTCTCTATGATTATAATCTTTATTTTGTTCCATCCTATATGTCCAATAGTTAATGTGTTATATGCATGCATATGATTGAGGCCATTAATTATTTTAGCTCAGTTATCCCAAAATAGCCTACCCTTTCAATTACCCTTGTTAGCCACTGGTGCACGAAATTGTGATCATCAATGGCGCCATCAACATGGTACGCACAATTATAATCTCAACTCTTTATCACAACTTTGCACAACTAACCAACAAGTGCACTGGGTCATCCAAGTAATAAACCTTACGCGAGTAAGGGTCGATCCCATGGAGATTGTTGGTATGAAGCAAGCTATGGTCATCTTGTAAATCTCAGTCAGTGATAAACCCAAGTTGTAGGGTTTATCTTGTATTGATTTTAGGGGATTTTATCACCTTTCACCCACATTTATTCAATGAAATAGCATGGTTTTGTATATTCTCCTTTAATTGTGCTTAAGAGTGAAAACATGCTTTTTAGGTCTTAAAATAAATAAATTTAATTCACCTTGATTCCATTAGATGCCTTGATATGTTTGTTAAGTGATTTAAGGTTTAGGAGGCAAAGATTGGATCAAGGGAATGAAGAAAGAAAGCATGAAAAGTTGGAGAACTCATGAAGAAATGAAAGAACCGGAAAGCTGTCAAGCCGATCTCTTCGCACTTAAACGATCATAACTTGAGCTACAGAGGTCCAAATGATGCGGTTTCAGTTGGGTTGGAAAGCTAACATCTGGGGATTCGAAATGATATAAGATTTGCTATGGTTAAACTGCGCATGGTGACGCGTACGCGCATAGTACGCGCACGCACCGTTGCTGCCACCTGGTTCACTTAAAGCAAAACGTGGCCAGCGAATTCTAAAGCCTTGTGGGTCCAATCCAACTCATTTCTGATGCTATTTAACCCAAGGAGTGAAGGGGAAAACACAAGTTAGTTACCATTAGTCATAGTTTAGTTTTAGAAGTAGTTTCTAGAGAGAGAAGCTCTCACTTCTCTCTAAGATTAGCATTAGGATTAGGTTTAGTTCTTAGATCTAGATTTTAATACATCTTCTTCTACTTCTATCTTCCCAATTCCTTGTTGTTACATTCATTCTCCTACCATTTTTTTGTTGTAATTTCCTTTATGTTGTTCTTGTGTTTTGTTGTAGATCTACTTTTGTTTCTTCTACTCTCTTTCAATTCAATCAAGGTAATTCATAATAAATGTGTTTTTTTTTATTGTTGTTGTTAATTCATTTCAATAATTGTTGTTAATTTTATTCTTGTTATCAATTTACTATGCTTTCCTTTTATGCCTTCCAAGTGTTTGATGAAATGCTTGGTTGGATTTTAGAGTAGAGTTTTATGCTCTTGGCTTGGAAAGGTAACTTAGGAACTCTTGAGTTACTAATGTCCAAGTAATTGATGATTGGGA
>NC_029773.3:30794483-30795039 GCF_000817695.3 Arachis duranensis | reverse complement strand
CCCCCATGATCTAAGATAGCATAAGACTACTCAAAGATAGCTACCAAGATATGAATACAATAGTAAAAGGTCCTATTTGTAGAGAACTAGTAGCCTAGGGTTTACAAAGATGAGTAAATTACATAAAAATCCACTTCCGAGCCCACTTGGTGTGTGCTTGGGCTTGAGTATTGAATCTTTTTCGTGTAGAGACTCTTCTTGGAGTTAAACGCCAGCTTTTGTGCCAGTTTGGGCGTTTAACTCCCATTCTTTTGCCAGTTCTGGCGTTTTACGCCAGAATTCTTGAGCTGACTTGGAACGCCTGTTTGGGCCATCAAATCTCGGGCAAAGTATGGACTATTATACATTGATGGAAAGCCCAGGATGTCCACTTTCTAACGCAGTTAAGAGAGCGTCAGTTGGGCTTCTGTAGCTCCAGAAAATCCACTTCGAGTGCAGAGAGGTCAGAATCCAACAGCATCTGCAGTCCTTTTCAGCCTCTGAATCAGATTTTTGCTCAGGTCCCTCAATTTTAGCCAGAAAATACCTGAAATCACAGAAAAACACACAAACTCAT
>NC_029773.3:30794131-30794348 GCF_000817695.3 Arachis duranensis | reverse complement strand
AAATAATGCCAAAAAGCGTATAAATTATCCGCTCATCACAACACCAAACTTAAATTGCTGCTTGTCCCCAAGCAACTGAAGATCAAATAAGATAAAAAGAAGAGAATATGCAATGAATTCCAAAAACGTCTATGAAGATCAGTATTAATTAGATGAGCGGGGCTTTTAGCTTTTTGCCTCTGAACAGTTTTGGCATCTCACTTTATCCTTTGAAGTT
>NC_029773.3:30792598-30793841 GCF_000817695.3 Arachis duranensis | reverse complement strand
CTTGGACAACTTTATTATTTCTTTTTCTTTTTTCTTTTTCCTCTCTTTCTTTTTTTTCGAATTCATTGCTTTTTCTTGCTTTAAGAATCATTTTTATGATTTTTCAGATCCTCAGTAACATGTATCCTTTTTCATCATTCTTTCAAGAGCCCACATTCATGAACAACAAATTCAAAAGACATATGCACTGTTCAAGCATACATTCAGAAGTCAAAGTATTGCCACCACATCAAAATAATTAATCTACTATAAAATTCAAAATTCATGCAATTCTTCTCCTTTTCAATTAAGAACATTTTTCATTTAAGAAAGGTGATGGATTCATAGGACATTCATAACTTTAAGGCATAGACACTAAGACACTAATGATCATAAGACACAAACATAGATAACTATAGGCATAAAAATTCGAAAAACAGGAAATTAAAGAACAAGGAGATTAAAGAATGGGTCCACCTTAGTGATGGTGGCTTGTTCTTCCTCTTGAAGATCTTATGGAGTGCTTGAGCTCCTCAATGTCTCTTCCTTGCCTTTGTTGCTCCTCTCTCATGACTCTTTGATCTTTTCTAATTTCATGGAGGAGAATGGAATGTTCTTGGTGATCCACCCTTAGTTGTCCCATGTTGGAACTCAATTCTCCTAGGGAGGTGTTGATTTACTCCCAATATCTCCTAGGGAGGTGTTTAGTTGGTCCCAATAGTTTTGTGGAGGAAAGTGCATCCCTTGAGGCATCTCAGGGATTTCATGGTGAGTGGGATCTCTTATTTGCTCCATCCTCTTCTTAGTGATGGGCTTGTCTTCATCAATGAGGATGTCTTTCTCTATGTCAATTCCAACTGAATAACAGAGGTGACAAATGAGATGAGGGAAAGCTAACCTTGCCAAGGTAGAGGACTTGTCCCCCACCTTATAAAGTTCTTGGGATATAACCTAATGAACTTCTACTTCCTCTCCAATCATGATGCTATGAATCATGATAGCCCGGTCTATAGTAACTTCGGACCGGTTGCTAGTGGGAATGATTGAGCGTTGGATAAACTCCAACCATCCTCTAGCCACGGGCTTGAGGTCATGCCTTCTCAGTTGAACCAGCTTCCCGCTTGAATCTCTCTTCCATTGAGCACCCTCTTCACAAATGTCTATGAGGACTTGGTCCAATCTTTGATCAAAGTTGACCCTTCTAGTGTAAGGATGTTCATCTCCTTGCATCATAGGCAAGTTGAATGCCAACCTTACATTTTCC
>NC_029773.3:30790358-30792402 GCF_000817695.3 Arachis duranensis | reverse complement strand
CTCAGATCTCCGGATATTCACTCTTTTTGAGTTTGAAAGGGACCTCGGGGATCACCTTCTTCATGGCCACAACTTCATTGAAATGGTCTTGATGCACCCTTGAGATGAATCTCTCCATCTCCCATGACTAGGAGGTGGAAGCTTTTGCCTTCCCTTTCCTCTTTCTAGAGGTTTCTCTGGCCTTAGATGCCATAAATGGTTATGGAAAAACAAAAAGCAATGCTTTTACCACACCAAACTTAGAAGATTTGCTCGTCCTCGAGCAAAAGAAGAAAGAAGAGAGTAGAAGAAAAAGAAATAGAGGAGATGGAGGTGGCTTTGTGGTTCGACCAAGGGGGAGAAGTAGTGTTTAGGTTGTGTGAAAATGAAGGAGTGAAGATGGGTTTATATAGGAGTGGAGAGGGGGTGTATGGTTCGGTCATGTGAGGGTGGGTTGGGAGGGAAAGTGGTTTAAATTTGAATGGTAAGGTAGGTGGGGTTTTATGAAAGATGGATGTGAGTGGTAAAGAGAATAGTGGGATTTGATAGGTGAGGGGTTTTTGGGGAAGAGGTGTTGAGGTGATTGGTGAATGGGTGAAGAAGAGAGAGAGTGGTGGGTTAGGTGGGGATCCTGTGGGGTCCACAGATCCTGTGGTGTCTAGGAAAATTCATCCCTATACCAAGTGGCGAGCAAAATTTCTATTTATGCCAATTCTGGCGTCAAACGCCGGGCTGGTGCCCATTTCTGGTGTTTAACGCCAACTTCTTGCCCTTTCCTGGCGTTTAACGCCAGTCTGGTGCCCCTTTCTGGCGTTAAACGCCCAGAATGGTGCCAGACTGGGCGTTCCTTACTGGCGTTTAAACGCCAGCAGGATTTTCCTCCAGGGTGTGCTATTTTTCTTTCTATTTTTCATTCTGTTTTTTCTTTTTCAATTGATTTTGTGACTTCCCATGATCATCAACCTATAGAAAACAAAAGAAAATAGATAAATATAACATTGGGTTGCCTCCCAACAAGCGCTTCTTTAATGTCAGTAGCTTGACAGTGGGCTCTCATGAAGCCTCACAGATACTTTGAGCAATGTTGGAACCTCCCAACACCAAACTTAGAGTTTGAATGTGGGGGTTTAACACCAAACATAGAAGTTGGTTGAGGCCTCCCAACACCAAACTTAGAGTTTGACTGTGGGGGCTCTGTTTGACTCTGTTTTGAGAGAAGCTCTTCATGCTTCCTCTCCATGGTTACAAAGAGATATCCTTGAGCCTTAAACACAAAGGATTCTTCATTCACTTGAATGATCAATTCTCCTCTGTCAACATCAATCACAGCCTTTGCTGTGGCTAGGAAGGGTCTGCCAAGGATGATGGATTCATCCATGCACTTCCTAGTCTCTAGGACTATGAAATCAGCAGGGATGTAATGGTCTTTAACTTTTACCAGAACATCCTCTACAAGTCCATAAGCTTGTTTTCTTGAATTTTCTGCCATCTCTAGTGAGATTCTTGTAGCTTGTACCTCAAAGATCCCTAGCTTCTCCATTACAGAGAGAGGCATGAGGTTTATGCATGACCCTAGGTCACACAGAGCCTTCTTGAAGGTCATGGTGCCTACTGTACAAGGTATTGAGAACTTCCCAGGGTCCTGTCTCTTTTGAGGTAATCTCTGCCTAGTCAAGTCATCCAGTTCTTTGGTGAGCAAAGGGGGTTCATCCTCCCAAGTCTCATTACCAAATAACTTGTCATTTAGCTTCATGATTGCTCCAAGGTACTTAGCAACTTCCTCTTCAATGACATCTTCATCCTCTTCAGAGGAAGAATACTCATCAGAGCTCATGAATGGCAGAAGTAAATCCAATGGAATCTCTATGGTCTCAGTGTGAGCCTCAGATTCCCATGGTTCCTCATTAGGGAACTCATTGGAGGCCAGTGGACGTCCATTGAGGTTTTCCTCAGTGGCGCTCATTGCCTCTTCCTCCTCTCCAATTTCGGCCATGTTTATGGCCTTACACTCTCCTTTTGGATTCTCTTCTGTATTGCTTGGAAGAGTACTAGGAGGGAGTTCAGT
>NC_029773.3:30789776-30790000 GCF_000817695.3 Arachis duranensis | reverse complement strand
ACTTCCATTGAAGGGTTCTCAGGATCATAAGCTTCTTCTTCAGATGAAGCTTCCTTAGTACTGCCTGGTGCAGCTTGCATTCCAGACAGACTTTGAGAAATCATATTGACTTGCTGAGTCAATATTTTGTTCTGAGCTAATACGACATTCAGAGTATCAATCTCAAGAACTCCTTTCTTCTGATTCGTCCCATTGTTCACAGGATTCCTTTCAGAAGTGTACAT
>NC_029773.3:30788543-30789605 GCF_000817695.3 Arachis duranensis | reverse complement strand
CCTATGATGCTCCATTCAGAAAGCATATCAGAGGGACACTTTTTGATCAATTGTTTGTATCTTTCCCAAGCTTCATAGAGGGATTCACCTTCCTTCTGTCTGAAGGTTTGGACTTCCACTCTAAGCTTACTCAATTTTTGAGGTGGAAAGAACTTTGCCAAGAAGGCATTGACTAGCTTTTCCAAGAGTTCAGGCTTTCTTTAGGTTGTGAGTCCAACCATATCCTAGCTCTGTCTCTTACAGCAAAAGGGAATAGCATAAGTCTGTAGACCTCAGGGTCAACCCCATTGGTCTTAACAGTGTCACATATTTGCAAGAATTCAGCTAAAAACTGATGAGGATCTTCCAATGGAAGTCCATGGAACTTGCAATTCTGTTGCATTAAAGAAACTAATTGAGGCTTAAGCTCAAAGTTGTTTGCTCCAATGGCAGGGATAGAGATGCTTCTCCCATAGAAGTCGGGAGTAGGTGCAGTAAAGTCACCCAGCACCTTCCTTGCATTGTTGGCATTGTTGTTGTTTTTGGCTGCCATGTCTTCTTCTTTGAAGAATTCTGTTAGGTCCTCTACAGAGAGTTGTGGTTTAGCTTCTCTTAGCTTTCGCTTCAAGGTCCTTTCAGGTTCAAGGTCAGCCTCAACAAGAATGCTTTTGTCTTTGCTCCTGCTCATATGAAAGAGAAGAGAACAAGAAAATATGGAATCCTCTATGTCACAGTATAGAGATTCCTTAAGGTGTCAGAGGAAAAGAAAAATAGAAGGAAGAGGTAGAAGAATTCGAACTTAGAGTTCGAATTGTACATGTTAGTCCATAAATAGAAGGATGTGGGAAGAGGGGAAGAAATTTTCAAAAATAAATTTAAAAACATTTTAAAAACATTTTGAAAAATTGATTGATGATTTTCAAAAACTAAGAGTGGGAAAGAAATTAAGTGATTTTTGAAAAAGATTTTGAAATTAGAAATAAAAAAGGTATGATTGAAAACCTTTTTTTTTGAAAAAGATGTGATTAAAAAGATATGATTGAAAAGTTATGGTTTTAAAAAGATATGATTGAGAAGATATGA
>NC_029773.3:30780987-30788416 GCF_000817695.3 Arachis duranensis | reverse complement strand
GAAAAGGCAACATACTTGAAATGTTGAATCAAATCATTAATTGTAGGCAAGTATTTTTGAGAATGGAAAGAAATTGATTTTGAAAATATATGATTGAAAAGATATGATTTGAAAAAGACTTGATTTTGAAAAATTTTGAAAACTTGAAAAAGATTTGAATTAAAAACAGAATCTTCCCTCTTGTGCCATCCTGGCGTTAAACGCCCAGAATGGTGCACATTCTGGCGTTTAACGCCCAAAACACTACCCTTTTGGGCGTTAAACGCCAGAATGTGCACCATTCTGGGCGTTTAACGCCAGGATGGCACAAGAGGCGTTAAACGCCCAGCCAGGCACCCTGGCTGGCATTTAAACGCCAGTTTTCCTTCCTCACTAGGCGTTTTGAATGCCCAGCTTTATCTGTGTAATTCCTCTGCTAAATGTTCTGAATCTTCAATTCTCTGTATTATTGACTTGAAAAGACACAAATTAAAAATTTTTTGGATTTTTAATAATGAGGAATAATCAAAATGCAACTAAGATCAAATAAACAATGCATGCAAGACACCAAACTTAGAAGTTTGTATACTGCTGACACTAACAAATTGAGAATGCATATGAGAAACAACAAAACACTCAAGACAAGAGAAAATTTAAAGATCAGAGTAAAGAAATCATCAAGAATAACTTGAAGATTACTGAAGACACATGAAAAATGCAAGAAGAACAGAAACATGCAATTGACACCAAACTTAAAATAAGACACTAGACTCAAACAAGAAATATTTTTGGTTTTTATGATTTTGTAAATTTTTTTGGATTTTTTCGAAAATTATATGGAGAAGAAAATAAAGAGATTCAAAAATTTTTAATAAGAATTCCAGGAATCATGCAATGTTAGTCTAAAGCTTCAGTCTAAAGGAATTAGACATGGCTAGCCAAGCTTCAGCAGAACATTTAAAGAAATTAGACATGGCTAGCCAAGCTTCAGTAGGACATTGCATTCAAGAGCTAAATTGATGAAAATCAATCAGCTTTGGTGATGATAAGAACATCACCTTGAAACCCTAGAATTCATTCTTAAAAATTCTGAAAAATGCCTAATCTAAGCAACAAGATGAACTGTCAGTTGTCCAAACTCAAACAATCCCCGGCAACGGCGCCAAAAACTTGGTGTTGTTGCCGGATCAAAACTTGGCACTGTATTGCAGGGAACAAATGCGAAACTATAGTTAGGACATTTAATTCCCCGGCAACGGCGCCAAAAACTTGGTGCACGAAATTGTGATCATCAATTGCGCCATCAACATGGTACGCACAATTATAATCTCAACTCTTTATCACAACTTCGCACAACTAACCAGCAAGTGCACTGGGTCGTCCAAGTAATAAACCATACGCGAGTAAGGGTCGATCCCACGGAGATTGTTGGTATGAAGCAAGCTATGGTCATCTTGTAAATCTCAGTCAGGCAGATTCAAATGGTTATGAATGATTTATGAATAAAGCATAAAATAAAGATAGAGATACTTATGTAATTCATTGGTGAGAATTTCAGATAAGCGTATGGAGATGCTATGTCCCTTCCGTCTCTCTACTTTCCTACTGTTTTCATCCAATCCTTCTTACTCCTTTCCATGGCAAGCTGTATGTTGGGCATCACCGTTGTCAATGGCTACAGTCCCGTCCTCTCAGTGAAAATGTTCAATGCGCTCTGTCACATCACGGCTATTCAGCTGTCGGTTCTCGATCATGTCAGAATAGAATCCAGTGATTCTTTTGCGTCTGTCACTAACGCCCCACAATCGCGAGTTTGAAGCTCGTCACAGTCATTCAATCCTTGAATCCTACTCAGAATACCACAGACAAGGTTTAGACTTTCCGGATTCTCTTGAATGCCGCCATCAATTCCAGCTTATACCACGAAGATTCTGATTAAGGGATCCAAGAGATATCCACTCAATCTAAGGTAGAACGGAGGTGGTTGTCAGGCACACGTTCATAGGTGAGAATGATGATGAGTATCACGGATCATCACATTCATCAAGTTGAGGAACAAGTGATATCTTAGAACAAGAATAAGCTGAATTGAATAGGAGAACAATAGTAATTGCATTAATACTCGAGGTACAGCAGAGCTCCATACCTTAATCTATGATGTGTAGAAACTCCACCATTGAAAATACATAAGAACAAGGCCTAGGCATGGCCGAGAGGCCAGCCCCCATGATCTAAGATAGCATAAGACTACTCAAAGATAGCTACAAAGATATGAATACAATAGTAAAAGGTCCTATTTGTAGAGAACTAGTAGCCTAGGGTTTACAAAGATGAGTAAATTACATAAAAATCCACTTCCGAGCCCACTTGGTGTGTGCTTGGGCTAAGCATTGAAGCTTTTTCGTGTAGAGACTCTTCTTGGAGTTAAACGCCAGCTTTTGTGCCAGTTTGGGCGTTTAACTCCCATTCTTGTGCCAATTCCGGCGTTTAACGCCAGGCAATCTTGAGCTGATTTGGAACGCCGGTTTGGACCATCAAATCTCGGGCAAAGTATGAACAATTATATATTGCTAGAAAGCCCAGAATGCCTAATTTTCAACGCCGTTAAGAGCGCGCCAATTGGGCTTTTGTAGCTAAAGAAAATCCACTTCGAGTGGAGGGAGGTCAGAATCCAACAGCATCTAATTTTAACTAAAAACTAATAAAAATATAATAAAAACTAACTAAAACATACTAAAAATATACTAAAAACAATGCCAAAAAGCGTATAAATTATCCGCTCATCAGCCACTTTGAGCCTTTTAAATTCCATTTGTTCTATATTTTACCACATCATTAGCCTTAAGCGGAAAAACAATTAAATACCCCAATTGAATCTTTGGTTAGCTTAAGTTAGAGATTGTGTATCAATTGAGTATGAGAAGATCGTGGGAACATGGGTTAATAAAGGAATATGTCATGATAAAATAAAGGGAATTTTGGTACCTACTCATGTAAGACCAGAAAAATTAAAAATCCATGTGCATTGATAATGTTATGTTTATTTTTATGCGTAAAAAAATCCAAAAATATTCAAGTAATTAAGTAATTAAATAAGGGGACAAAATTACCCCAATGCTAAGTTAAGTTAATGAAAAGATCAATGCATATGTGATAAAAATTAAAAGAAAGGATGATGCATGAGTATGTCATACAAAAGTGAGAATTTTGGGTAGCTATGCATGAATTTAAAAGTTTATAAAGTATGTATAGGTAAGAGCTTAGGTTAATCAAAGATTCAATTTATAGCTCACATAACCATCCTTACCTTTACCTTGGCCCCATTACAACCTTGAAAAGACCTCATGATGTTTGCATTGGTACATTAATTATTTGTTGATTGGTTAGGTGAAGAACAAAATTTAGAAAACATGACTAGAGAAGAGTAGAGTGATTACCCTATACACTAAGAGTGATTAGAGTGCATATACACCACCAGTCAGGGTTCAATGCTTAATTCTATGTTCCCTGCTTTCATGAGCTGTCTTCTTACAAGTTTACTTGTTTTTACTGTGTAATTTGAATTAGCGATATTTGATTTATATTTGTCTTAAAGAACTTATTTACTTTTAACCAAGTAGACAGAATCATATAGTTGCATTCATATACATAGGTTGCATTGCATTACATGAGTCTTACTTTTCCCTACCCATTTATTTTTATCTCCTAAAGCCAAGCATGAGGACATGCTAATGTCTAAGTGTGGGGAAGTTGATAAACCACTATTTTATGGTTTATCTTGTGTTTAATTGAGTGGTTTCATCAAGTCTTTACCCACTTATTCATATGAACTGCATGATTTTATAATCCCTTGCTAAGTTTGTTCTATGGTTGAAAACTTACTTCCTAGAGATCTTTAATTTGTGTATTTCAATTCTCCTTTATACCATTCGATGCCGTGATCCATGTGTTAAGTGTTTCAGGCTTCAGAGGGCAGGAATGGCTTAGAGAATGGAGAGGAAGCTTGCAAAAATGGAAGGAACACAAGAAACTAAGGAGATGACCAGCGAGCATCGATGCGCGCACATGGCTCACGCAAGCGTGCGGAATGGAGAAAGTCGTAGCGACGCGTGCGCATGCTTGACGCGTATGCGCGGATTGGAGTCTACACGAATGACGCGCATGCGTGGACGACGCGTACGCGTGACAAAGAAAATTTCTGAATGACGCGCACGCATGACTGACGCATACGCATGACCTGCATGATCTGCAAAAATAACAGAAAATGCTGGGGGGCAATTTTGAGTTTGGGCCGCGTTTTGACCCAGTCTTCGGCCCAGAAACGCAGAATAAAGCCAAGGAACGTGCAGAGACTTAAGATACATCAACACACATTCTCATTAGGATAGTTTTAGGATTTTAAGATCTAGAGAGAAACTACTCTTCCTCTAGGTTCTCTTTACATTCATAGTTTATTAGTTCTATGCTTTTTGCTTTGGATATTGAAGAGTCATCACCTCCGTTAATGATACTATTCTAGTTTGTTTCCTTACTTGCTCTTTTATTTATTCCATATTCTTAATTCTTGTTTAAAGTGGTAATTGGATTATTTTCAAGGATTTTTGATACTGAGGATTACTTTTATTTTTAATTAATTTTCAGTCTCTATTTTATTTAATTTATTATGTCTTCTTCTTATATTTTTTTGAGTATTATATTCATGTCAATGGAGTAGATTCCCTACTTGACATGGGGTTGATTAAAAGGAGACACTTGAGTTGGAAGTCTTAAGTGAAGATTAAACTGGAAGTTGTTGGCTAGTTCTGTATTTACTAACGCTAGACCTTCCCAAGGGAGAGGACTAGGATTTGCAAATAAGAGTTTGCTCAATCACTTGACTTTCCTTTATTTAGTAAGGGTTAACTAAGTGAAAACAACAACCCTTTTGATACTACACCTAAGATATCCCAACAAGGATAGAACTTTCAATTGATCATTCCCCCAGTCAAGGCCTTTTTTATTTAGAATATTAATAATCATTCTTAGTTTTTATTTCTTTAATTTACAATTATCTAATTGCTCATTATCCAAACTCAAACTCTCTTGAAAATCCCTAATTAATAAATTAGCATCCTTTCTAGCAACTCGTTGGGAGATGACCTGGGACTCATACTCCCAGTATTTTTCATTCTAATTTTGTGACACCCTTTCTAAATTGATATGTGGAATCTTCATTGGTTAAGAGCTATACTTGCAATACCGTTTTCTCTATAAACTCTTAATCGGTGATTTTTCACCACGTTACCTACCTTTTATCAACCTTTGTTAGCCAACTTTGAGCCTATGATTAACCCACTTTCTTCTTTATTGTAGCACATTACAAGCCTAAAGTGAAAAATAATAAATGTTCTTAATTTGGATCTTTGATTAGCTTAGGCTAGTGTGTGTGTGTATCATTCAAATGTGGAAAAACTTGGGACATTGGTTGAGGTAAAAGGGTGTTTTTGTGTTTTGTTGAAAATATTGGGAATTGGGTACATACTCATGTGTTAATTAAATGTGTGAACCATATGCATTGATACCTTTGTATATAAGTACATCAAAATAAAAAAAAAGAGAAAAACAAAAGAAAAATAAAAAGAAGGAAAATATAGAAAAAGAGAAAAAAAATCAAAAAGGAAAGAAAAGAAAAAGAAAGCAATAAAAGGGGACAAAATGCCCCAAAGTAAAGTTCAATAATAATCAATGCATATGTGTTGTGAAGTGAAAAGAGAATGCATGAGTATCTGAAAAAAGTGAAGAATGGGTAGTTAGGTTAGTGCTTAAATTGTATAGGTTGTCATTGGTTAGGTGGAAAGCTTAGCTTATCAAAGATTCAAATTTCAAGCTCACTTGACCATATGCATCCTACCTTGACCCTAGCCCCATTACAACCTATGGGAAAGACCTCATGATATTTGTATTCATGCATGAAATAATTGTTAATTGTTAGATGAAAAACAAATCCTAGAAAGCATGATTAAAGGAGAATTGAGTGAATCAACTCTATACACTTGAGTGACTAGAGCAGCTACACATCTGGTGAGGGTTCGATTGCTCAATTACATGTCTCCATCCATGATCATCTATTCTTGCAAGTTTGTAAAAAAATCTTTAATAACTCAATTCAATTGTGGATTTGATTTAATCGTTATTGCTTTAGCCCTTATGCTTATATATGTCTTTCTTGGGAATTGATTTACTTTAACCAAGTAGTTGCATTCATTTAAATAGAGTGCATGTAGATAGGTTGTATTTGATTAGTTTACATTGAATAAACGTTGATACCCTTTGTTTCTTTCTTGATTTAGCATGTGGACATGCTATGGTTTAAGTGTGGGGAGGTTGATAAACCCTATTTTTAGGGTTTATCTTGTGCTTAATTTAGGGGATTTTATCACCTTTTTACCACATTTGTTCAATGAAATAACATGGTTTCATGATTGTCTCCTAATTTGTGCTTAAATATGAAAACATGCTTTTTAGGCTTTTAATTAGCTAAATTTAATTCACCTTTGATTCCACTAGACGCCTTGATATGTTTGTTAGTGAATTTAGATTAGAAAGGCTAAGAATGGATCAAAAGGATGAAAACAAAAAGCATGCAAGTGGAGAACTCATGGAAAAATAAGGATTTGGGATGCTGAAATCGATGCGCACGCGCAGCAGACGCGCACGCATGGAAAGGGAAGTCGCATGGCGACGCGTACGCGCGTCGGGTGCTCGCACGTGACTTCATTAAAGTGAACATGCTGGGGGCGATTGATAAACCCCATTTTTATGGTTTCTCCTGTGCTTAATCTAGTGGATTTTATCCATTATTCTCACACTTATTCATAGAAATCGCATGTTTTACGTTTTCCTTCCTGATTTTGTGCTATGATTGAAAACATGCTTCTTTGGTCTTAAATTTGCTATGTTTAATCCCCTCTTATTACCATTCGATGTCGTGATATGTGCGTGGTGGACGAAATTGTGATCATCAATATTGGCTCTTTAGCATATACACAAAAACTATTGTGTCTCTTGGTTAAATTCACAACTCCGTTCAACTAACCAGCAAGTGTACTGGGTCGTCCAAGTAATAAACCTTACGTGAGTAAGGGTCGATCCCACAGAGATTGTTGGTATGAAGCAAGCTATGGTCACCTTGTAAATCTCAGTCAGGCAGATTAAAATGGTTTATGGGTTTCGAAAATAAAGATAAAAGAATAGATTAAATAAAAGGATAGAAGACTTATGCAGATTCATTGGTGAGAATTTCAGACAAGCGAATGGAGATACTGTATGGCTCAAGAACGCCTGCTTTCCCACTGCTTTAACTCAATCCTTCTTACTCTTTTCCATGGCAAGCTGTGTATAGGGGTTCACCATCAGCGGTGGCTACTTTCAATCCTCTCGGGAAAATGATCCTATGCGGCTGTCACTCGCA
>NC_029773.3:30779095-30779628 GCF_000817695.3 Arachis duranensis | reverse complement strand
AAATGCCACAGACACATAACTGGGTGAACCTTTTCAGATTGTGACTCAGCTTTGCTAGAGTCCCCAGTTAGTGGTGTCCAGAGCTCTTAAGCACACTCTTTTGCCTTGGCTCACGACTTTAACCATTCAGTCTCAAGCTTTTCACTTGGACCTTCATGACACAAGCACATGGTTAGGGACAGCTTGATTTAGCCGCTTAGGCCTGGATTTAATTTCCTTGGGCCCTCCTATCCATTGATGCTCAAAGCCTTGGATCCTTTTTACCCTTGCCTTTTGGTTTTAAGGGCTATTGGCTTTTTCTACTGCTCCTTCTTTTTCTTTCTCAAGTTTTCACCATTTTTTTTCACAAGCTTTTGCTTTTTCACTGCTTTTTCTTGCTTAAAGAATCAATTTCATGATTTTTTTCAGATCATCAATAACATTTCTCTTTGTTCATCATTCTTTCAAGAACCAACAATTTTAACACTCATAAACAACAATATCAAAAGACATATGCACTGTTCAATCATTCATTCAGAAAACAAAAAGTATTG
>NC_029773.3:30774887-30775422 GCF_000817695.3 Arachis duranensis | reverse complement strand
ATTTTTGACCAAGTCAACCCAAAATTTCGAAAATTTGGAGGAAATTAAGGAAAAGATATTTTTTTGATTTTTTGAATATTTTAATTATGAGAAAGAAAAACAACAAAAATACTCAATGCATGAAATTTTTAGATCAAAACAATGAATGCATGCAAGAATGCTATGAATGTCAAGATGAACACCAAGAACACTTTGAAGGTCATGATGAACATCAAGAACATAATTTTGAAAACTTTTTGATGCAAATAAAACATGCAAGACACCAAACTTAGAAATTTTTAATGCATGAAAAATATGAATGCAAAAGTGCACATGAAAAACAAGAAAAGACACAAAACAAGAAATCATCAAGATCAAACAAGAAAACTTGTCAAGAACAACTTGAAGATCATGAAGAACACTATGAATGCATGGATTTTAGAAAAATGCAAGAAAAATTTTTAAAAGCATGCAATTGACACCAAACTTAAAAATTAACACAAGACTCAAACAAGAAACACAAAATATTTTTGATTTTTGATTTTCTAATTTTTTT
>NC_029773.3:30761957-30773651 GCF_000817695.3 Arachis duranensis | reverse complement strand
GAATAAAGTATGGACTATTATATATTGCTGGAAAGCCCTGGATGTCTACTTTCCAACGCCGTTGAGAGCGCGCCAATTGGAGTTCTGTAGCTCCAGAAAATCCATTTCTAGTGCAGGGAGGTCAGATTCCAACAGCATCAGCAGTCCTTTTGTCAGCCTTTTTCAGAGTTTTGCTCTAGTCCCTCAATTTCAGCCAGAATTTACCTGAAATCACAGAAAAACACACAAACTCATAGTAAAATCCAGAAATGTGAATTTAACATAAAAACTAATGAAAACATCCCTAAAAGTAGCTTGAACTTATTAAAAACTACCTAAAAACAATGCCAAAAAGCGTATAAATTATCCGCTCATCAGTGCGTTAAGTGATTTCAGGGATTACAGGGCATGAATGACTTAGAGGATGGAAAGGAAGCATGCAAAAGTGAAAGGAATACAAGAAACTAAAGGAACTGCTAAAGTTGTCCAGCCTGACCTCTTTGCACTCAAACGGTCATAACTTAAGCTACAGAGGTCTAAATGAGGTGGTTTTAGTTGCATTTGAAAGCTAACATTTGGAGCTTCATAACGATATATAATTTGCCATAGCTCCTCTAAAGATAGGTGACGCGCACGCGTGGATCACGCGCACGCATGACCTAGAGAAAATTCAATCCACGCGTACGTATGGATGACGTGTACGCGTGACAATGTCGGGTGCTGGACGTATCAAAAATCACTGGGGTGATTTCTGGGCTGTTTTTGACCCAGTTTTTGGCCCAGAAAACACAGATTAGAGGCTATAAAGTGGGAGAATACATCAATTCATCATACAACATTCATTCACATAATTTTAGGTTTTAGGTGTAGTTTTCTAGAGAGAGAGGCTCTCTCCTTTCGCTAGGTTTTAAGATTTAGGATTTCTCTTAGTGTTCGGATTATTTCTTCATTCCAGGTTCAATGTTCCTTTAATTTATGTTCTCTTCTATTTTTATTTATTCTATTACTTTAGTTGTTTATTTTCTCAATATCGTTTATGAACTCTATGATGAATTTGATTTTCTTATTTAATACACATTGAGGTATTTCAAATTTATGATTGCTTTCTTTTATTTATGATATAAATAATTTGGATTTTTCTCCTTTTGGCTTTGGTTGAGTAATTGGTGACACTTGAGTTATCAAACTCGTTGCTGATTGAAAATTGGAATTTGCTTATTGATTTGGATTCCTCTAACGCTAGTCTTTCCATAGGAGTTGACTAGGATTTGAGAAATCAAATTGATTAGTTCACTTGACTTTCCTTTATTTAGTAAGGGTTAACTAAGTGGGAGCAATAAATAATTCTCATCACACCTGATAAGGATAACTAGGATGGGATTTCCAGTTCTCATACCTTGCCAAGAGTTTTTCTAGTTATTAATTTATTTTCTTGCCATCTAAAGTCCTTGTTCAAACCTTTCAAAACACCCAAAAGATACTTTTCCATAACCAATAATAAATCATACCTCCCTGCAATTTCTTGAGAGACGACCCGAGGTTTAAATATTTCGGTTATAAATTTTACTTGGTTTGCTTTAGTGACAAACAAGTTTTTTTGTACGAAAGGATTTTTGTTGGTTTAGAAGCTATACTTACAATGAGAGCTTATTTGTAAAATTCTAGACCACGCAAGAATCCATTCGTCAAAATGGTGCCGTTGCCGGAGAATTATAAACGTGTGCCTTATTATTGGTTATTGTAAATATTTGCTTTTTATTAGTTTTTATTTTTATTTTCTCTCACTACTATGAACTCTCACAACTTTGGCTATGAGTCTGGTTACAAATATGTTGCAGGGAGAGGAGATTACAATAAGAACATGCATCAAGGATGGGACAACCAAAGATAGGAGGAGCCACAAGGATTTGAACAATGATGAGCGGATATTTTATACACTTTTTGTAGGTACTTTCATATAGTTTTTAGTAGGATTTAGCCACTTTTTGGTATATTTTTATTAGTTTTGTGCAAAAATCATATTTTTGGACTTTACTATGAGTTTTTCTGTCTTTTTGTAATTTCAGGTATTTTCTGGCTGAAATTGAGGGACCTGAGCAAAAATCTGATTCAGAGGCTGAAAAGGGACTGCAGATGCTGTTGGATTCTGACCTCCCTGCACTCGAAGTGGATTTTCTAGAGCTACAGAACTCAAACTGGTGCATTCTTAATTGCATTGGAAAGTAGACATTCAGGGCTTTCCAGAAATATATGATAGTTTATACTTTGAGCGAGTTTTGACGATGTAAATTGGCATCAAAACGCCAGCTCTCTACTCTTTTCTGGCGTCAAAACGCCAGAACTGGCATAAAAGTTGGAGTTAAATGCCCAAACTGGTACCAAAGCTGGCGTTTAACTCCAGGAATAGCCTATGCACGTGAAAGCTCCAATGCTCAGCCCAAGCACACACCAAGTGGGCCCCAGAAGTGGATTTCTGCACTACCTATCTTAGTTTACTCATTTTCTGTAAACCTGGGTTACTAGTTGAGTAAAAAAACTACTTTTGGAGATTTATTTTGTACCTCATGACATTTCATATTTTACATTGTATCTCTACGGCATGAGTCTCTAAACTCCATTGTTGGGGGTGAGGAGCTCTGCTGTGTCTCGATGGATTAATGCAATTACCACTGTTCTCTATTCAATCACGCTTGTTTCCATTCTAAGATATTCATTCGCACTTAAACATGATGAATGTGATGATCTGTGACACTCATCACCATTCTCAACTCATGAACGCGTGCCTGACAACCACCTCCGTTCTATCTTAGATTGAATGTGTACCTCTTGGGTTCCTGGTTCATGAATTTGAGTACCTCTCCTGACAATAGAGTGTTTGAATTCATGCATCCAGAGTCTTCGTGGTATAAGCTAGGATTATTGGCAGCCATTCCTTAGATCCGGAAAGTCTAAACCTTGTCTGTGGTATTCCGAGTAGGATCTGGGAAGGGATGACTATGACGAGCTTCACACTCGCGAGTGTTGGGCGTAATGACAGACGCAAAAGGATCACTGGATTCTATTCCAACATGATCGAGAACCGACAGATGATTAGCCGTGTGGTGACAACGCACATGGACCATTTTCACTAAGAGGATGGGAAGTAGCCATTGACAACGGTGACACCCTACACACAGCTTGCCATAGAAGGAGCCTTGCGTGCGTGAAGAAGAAGATAGTAGGAAAGCAGAGATACTGATGACAGAGCATCTCCAAAACTCCAACCTATTCTCCATTATTGAACCACAAGTACCTTTTATTTCATTCTCTTCTATTTATTACAAACAAAAACCCTTTTCATTATTAATCTCCTAACTAAGAGTTACAAGGTAACCATAGCTTGCTTCAAGCCGACAGTCTCCGTGGGATCGACCCTTACTCACGTAAGGTATTACTTGGACGACCCAGTGCACTTGCTGGTTAGTTGTGCGGAATTGCAAGTGTGATTGCAATTTCGTGCACCAAGTTTTTGGCGCCGTTGCCGGGGATTGTTCGAGTTTAAACAACTGACGGTTCATCTTGTTGCTTAGATTAGGAAAATGTTGTCTTTTGGGTCAGAGTCTTTTATTTTCTTTTCAACATTTTTCAAAAAAAATTATTATTTTTCTTTTAGATTTTTCTGTTTGAGTCTAGTTGCATGTTTTAACTTTGCTGTTTTCTTGTTAGTTTTTATTTAAATTCTGAAAATTTATTTTTGGTTTTCTAAAAATTTTAAGTTTGGTGTTCTTTTTATGTTCTTGAGTCCTTCTTGTGTTTTGATATTAAAATTTTTAAGTTTGGTGTTCCTTGGTGTTTCTCCTCAATTTTAAAAATCAAATCTTTTTAAATTGTTCTTCAATAATATCTTTTTAATCATATCTTTTTTTTCAAAACTTCCTAACCACTTTCTCTTTCTTCATTTTTTTCGAAAATCCTCATCAAAAATTTTTCAAATCTTTTTTTACTTTATTTTTTTAGTTTCCAATTTTTTTTATTATTATTATTTCGAAAATATATATATATATATAATAAAAGACATATGCTAACCCCGCTACTGCTTTATATGGGAGTAGTATCTGTATACCCTCCATCGGAGTCAGTAGTTTTGAGTTGAATCCTCAGTTCATTATCATGGTGCAGCAAAATTGCCAGTATTCCGATCTTTCACAGGAAGAACCTACTGAGTTTCAGGCACAGTTCTTACAAATTGCTGACACAGTACATGATAAGAAAGTAGACCAGGATGTCTACAGATTATTACTGTTTTCATTTGCTGTAAAAGACCAAGCTAAGAGGTGGTTAAATAACCAACCTAAGGCCAGCATAAGGACATGGAAACAGCTGTCAGAAAAATTTCTGAATCAATATTTCCCTCCCAAGAGGATGACACGGCTAAGGATGGACATCCAAGGCTTTAAACCAGAGGATAATGAATCCCTTTACAATGCCTGGGAGAGGTACAGAGAGATGCTGAGAAAATACCGCTCTGAAATGTTTTCAGAATGGGTGCTGTTAGATATCTTCTACTATGGGCTTACAAAAAAAGCTCAGATATCTATAGACCACTCAGTTGGTGGATCTATACATATGAGAAAGACAATTGAAGAGGCTCAAGAGCTTATAGATACTGTTGCTAGAAATCAGCATCTGTACTTGAGCAGCGGGTCCTCCATGAAGGAAGAGGCTAAAGCAGTATCTATTGACCATAGTCCTCCAGAAAAAGTTGTTAAACTCAACCAGCAATTACTTACTCTGACAAAACTGTTAGCAGAATTTAATGAAATGTTACAAGATACTCAGGATGCTAATAAGATTATGGAAGCACAACTTGACCGGACAAGACGACAGTTATCTAAACAAATAACAGAAGAATGTCAAGCTGTTCAATTAAGGAGTGGAAAAATATTAAATACATCAACTCAAAGCAGCAGAAAGCCAAGGAAAGAATAGATGACAGAGGATGAACAGAATACTACCCAAAATCGCTCTGAGGACAGTAAGAGCCCAGAGAGGAATGATTCTGGCGTCCAAACGCCAGAAAAGGGTGACAAACTGGCGTTAAACACCAGTGGACGCCCAGTTCTGGCATTCAAACGCCAGAAAAGGGTGAAAAGTTGGCGTCAAACGCCAATTCCATGTTCAATTATGGCGTTCAAACGCCAGAATAGGGTAGGAATATGGCGATAAACGCCAATCCAACGCCCAATCCTGGCGTTCAAACGCCAGTAAGGGATCAGACACCCGCAAGTGCTGATAATAACTCCCTCAAGAAGGCGTCTCAGCCTGCTTCTGTTGGAAATAAACCTACAGCAACCAAGGTTGAAGAATATAAAGCCAAAATACCTTATCCTCATAAACTCCGCCAAGCGGAACAGGATAAGCAATTTGCCCGCTTTGCAGACTATCTCAGGACTCTTGAAATAAAGATTCCGTTTGCAGAAGCACTTGAGCAAATACCCTCTTATGCTAAGTTCATGAAAGAAATCTTAAGCCATAAGAAGGATTGGAGAGAAACTAAAAAAGTTTTTCTCACTGAGGAATGCAATGCAGTCATTCTAAAAAGCTTACCAAAGAAGCTTAAGGATCCCGGAAGCTTTATGATACCATGCACATTAGAAGGAATTTGCACCAAGACAGCTCTATGTGATCTTGGGGCAAGTATCAACCTAATCCCTGCATCCACTATCAGAAAGCTTGGTTTGACCGAAGAGATCAAACCAACCTGGATCTGTCTTCAACTTGCTGATGGCTCCATTAAACACCTATCAGGCATAATTGAGGACATGATTGTCAAGGTTGGGCCATTTGCCTTTCTCACTGACTTTGTAGTGCTGGAAATGGAGGAGCACAATAGTGCAACTCTCATTCTAGGAAGATCTTTCCTAGTAACTGGACGCACTCTCATTGATGTCCAAAAGGGGGAAGTGACCCTGAGAGTCAATGAGGATGAGTTTAAGTTAAATGCTGTCAAAGCTATGCAGTATCCAGACACACCAAAAGACTGCATAAAAGTGGATCTTATTGACTCTCTAGTAGAAGAAGTCAATATGACTGAGAGTCTAGAATCAGAGCTAGAGGACATATTTAAAGATGTTCAGCCTGATCTAGAGGAGCCAGAGGAAACAGAGGAACCTTTGAAAATTCCTCAATCAGAGGAAAAGCACCCCAAACCCGAGCTCAAACCACTACCACCGTCCCTGAAATATGCATTTCTGGGAGAAGACAACACTTTTCTGTGATCATAAGCTCTACCTTAAAGCCACAGGAAGAGGAGGCACTGATTCAAGTGCTAAGGACACACAAGACAACTCTTGGGTGGTCCATAAGTGATCTTAAGGGCATTAGCCCAGCTAGATGCATGCACAATATTCTCTTGGAGGATAATGCTAAGCTAGTGGTACAACCACAAAGGCGGCTGAATCCAGCCATGAAGGAAGTGGTGCAGGAAGAGGTCACTAAACTACTAGAGGCTGAGATTATTTATCCTATTTCTGATAGCCCCTGGGTGAGCCCTGTCTAAGTCATCCCCAAGAAGGGAGGAATGACAGTAGTGCATAATGAAAAGAATGAACTGGTTCCTACAAGAACAGTTACAGGGTGGCGCATATGTATTGACTACAAAAGACTCAATACAGCCACCAGAAATGATCATTTTCCTTTACCATTCATAGACCAGATGCTAGAAAGACTAGCAGGTCATGACTATTACTGCTTTTTGGATGGCTATTCAAGCTACAACTAAATTGCAGTAGATCCCCAAGATCAAGAGAAAATAGCATTCACATGTCCATCTGGGGTATTTGCCTACAGAAGGATGCCATTTGGTCTGTGTAATGCACTTGCAACCTTTCAGAGATGCATGCTCTCTATTTTCTCTGATATGGTGGAAATATTTCTGGAAGTCTTCATGGATGACTTCTCAGTATATGGAGACTCATTCAGCTCCTGTCTTGATCATCTAACACTTGTTCTGAAAAGGTACCAAGAGACCAACCTGGTTTTAAACTGGGAGAAATGTCACTTTATGGTGACTGAAGGAATTGTCCTTGGGCACACAATTTTAAACAAGGGAATAGAGGTGGATCAAGCTAAGGTAGAGGTAATTGAAAAATTACCACCACCTGCCAATGTTAAGGCAATCATAAGCTTTCTGGTGCATGCAGGAGCAGGATTCTATATGAGGTTTATAAAGGATTTTTCAAAAATCACAAGACTTCTAAGTAATCTGCTAGCTGCTGACACACCATTTATATTTGACACAGAGTGTCTGCAGGCGTTTGAGACTCTGAAGGCTAAGCTGGTCACAGCACCAGTCATTTCTGCACCAAACTGGACATTACTATTTGAACTGATGTGTGATGCCAGTGACCATGCCATTGGTGCAGTATTGGGACAGAGGCATGACAAACTTCTGCATGTTATTTACTATGCCAGCCGTGTCCTAAATGATACACAGAAGAATTACACAACCACATAAAAGGAATTGCTTGCAGTGGTTTATGCCATTGACAAGTTCAGATCCTATTTGGTAGGATCAAAGGTGATTGTGTACACTAAGCATGCTGCTCTTAAATATCTACTCACAAAGCAGGATTCAAAACCCAGGCTCATAAGGTGGGTGCTGCTTCTGTAAGAGTTTGATATAGAAATAAGAGACAGAAAAGGGACAGAAAACCAAGTGGCAGATCACCTGTCCTGGATAGAACCAGTAGAAGGGGCGACCCTCCCCATCACTGAGATCTCTGAAACCATTCTGGATAAGCAACTCTTTGCCATTTAGGAAGTACCATGGTTTGCAGACATTGCAAACTATAAGGCTACAAGGTTCATACCCAAGGAGTATAGCAGGTAGCAAACGAAGAAATTAATTTTTGATGCAAAGTAATTCTTGTGGGATGAACCATATCTCTTTAAGAGATGCGCAGATGGAATAATCCATAGATATGTGCCTAGAGAAGAAGTGCAGAGGATCCTTTGGCACTACCATGGATTACAATATGGAAGACATTTCAGAAGTGAGCGAACAGCCACAAAAGTTCTCCAATGCGGCTTCTACTGGCCTACTCTCTATAAAGACTCCCAAGAGTTTGTATGAAACTGTGACAGTTACCAGAGTGTTGGTAATCTGCCTCATGGTTACGCCATACCTCAGCAAGGGATCTTAGAGATTGAACTGTTTGACATATGGGGTATTGACTTCATGGGGCCTTTCCTACCTTCATACTCAAACACTTATATTTTGGTGGCAGTAGACTATGTATCTAAATGGGTAGAGGCAATTGCAACACCCATTAGTGATACTAAAACAGTGCTAAAATTCCTCGAGAAACATATCTTCAGTAGATTTGGTGTCCCCAGAGCACTAATCAGTGATGGAGGCACTCATTTCTGCAATAAACAGCTTTACTTCGCTATGGTCCGATATGGAATTAGCCACAAGGTAGTAACTCCATATCATCCACAAATAAATGGACAAGTTAAGGTCTCTAATAGAGAACTAAAGAGGATCCTGGAACAGACTGTAATGGCCCGTAGAAAGGATTGGGCAAAAAGCTTGGATGATGCTCTGTGGGCATACATAACAGCATTCAAGACTCTTATAGGAACTTCTCCATACCAACTTGTGTATGATAAGGCCTGTCATCTGCCCGTGGAATTGGAACACAAGGCCTACTGGGCAACCAGATTCATAAACCTTGATGCTAAATTAGCTAGAGAGAAAAGATTGCTCCAGTTAAATGAGCTAGAGGAGTTCAGGCTCAAGGCTTTCGAAAATGCAAAAATTTACAAGGAGAAAGCAAAAGATGGCATGAGAAGAAATTGTCATCCAGAGTTTTTGAACCAGGACAAAAGGTCCTGCTATTCAACTCTAGACTCAGATTATTCCCTGGGAAATTAAAATCCTGGTGGAGGGGACCATATGTGATTACAAGTGTGTCACCATATGGATATGTGGAGCTTCAAGATACTGACTCTGATAAAAGATTCATTGTTAATGGACAAAGAGTCAAACACTATCTTGAAAGTAATATTGAGCAAGAGTGCTCAAAATTGAGACTAGAATAACATTCAGTGAGATCCAGCTAAAGACAATAAAGAAGCGCTTGTTGGAGGCAACCCAGCCATTGGTTAAACATATCTATTTTTTAGTAATTATAAAAGTTTGATACAAAATTTATCTTCCATTACAGGAGTTCAAAGAGTTACAAAAGAATTCAGAGCGGAAAACAGAGAAAAGATGCTCACTAGCAGAAAAACGCCAGTAAGGAGCATTTTAGGGCGTTAAACGCCAGAATGGGTGCCATTCTGGGCGTTTAACGCCAAACTTGCAGCATCTTGGGCGTTTAGAAAAATGCCCAATGACAAAGGAATTCTGGCATTTAAACGCCAGCCAGGGTACCTGGTTGGGCGTCTAAATGCCCAGTAAGGAAGGAAAATTGGCGTTTAAACGCCAGCTAGGGAACCTGGTTGGGCGTTTAAACGCCGGAAGGAAAATTGGCGTTTAAACGCCCAGCCAAGGCCCAAAACAGACAGCAATTGGGCGTTAAACGCCCAAAACAAGCTACTCCTGGGTGTTTAACGCCGAAACATGGAGGGGAGGAGGTTCTTGTTCCCAACTCAGATTTTTTTTTTCAAATTTTAATATTTCTTTCCACATTTCTTGCATGAACATGTTACAAATCCTCATCTTTCAATTTCAATTTCAAAAATTTCTTAATCCTAAAAATCTTTTTCTATTTCTTTCAAAATCTTTGTCAAAACTCATATATCTTTTTAATTTCTTTTCAAATCTTTTCCAAAAATGCATCTATCTTTTTAAATTCGTTCCAAATCTTTTTCAACCCATCACACTATCTTTTCAAAATTAGATCTATCTTTTTCAAATTTCTCTCTTATCTTTTCAATTTTAAAAATACATCTTTTGCATATCATAACTATCTTTTTACAAATCATATCTTCTATCATATCTTTTTCAAAATTTTTGAACCCACCCCTCTCCCCTTTAAATTCCCATTCGGCCATCCCCTTTCCTCCACCATTCGAAATTGTCTCTCCCTCTCTTCCTCTCCTTTCCCTTTTTTTGCTTGAGGACAAGCAAACCTTTAAGTTTGGTGTGCTTTTCGTGATCACTGAGCCAAGACTCACCAAGAACATGGCCCCCAAGGAAAAACAAACCACCTCAAGAGGCAAAAAAGAGAATATTACAAAACCACTTTAGAAGCAAGAGAAGTTCTTAACCAAAGAACATGCAGACCATTATTATAAAATAATGGGTCTGAGGTCAATGATCCCGAAAGTTAAATTTGATCTGAAAGAAGATGAATATCCGGAGATCCAAGAGCAAATTCGAAACAAAGGCTGGAAAATCCTAGCTAATCCTGAGACAAAGGTGGGAAGAAACATGGTTCAGGAATTCTACTCAAATTTGTGGCAAACAGATAAACAGAGAATGTCTGGAACCACCTTCTATACCTTCCGAACTATGGTCAGAGGGAGGATTATCTACTTCCACCATGACAGCATAAGAGAGATCTTCAAGCTGCCTCAACTACAAGATGACCCAGAATCCTTTAAGAGGAGAATTGTGAATCAAGATAAGTGCTTGGACCAAGTTCTAGAGGACATATGCATCTCTAGAGCCAAGTGGGTAACCAACACAAAGAATGTCCCAATTCAACTCAAGAGAGGGGGATCTCAAACTAGTTGCTAGAGGCTGGCTGGATTTTATTGGGCGTTTCATATTACCTTGGGCGTTCTATATTGCCCACTAGTAACCGTTCTGAGGTCACTGTCAAGAGAGCAGTGATGATTCATTGCATTATGTTGGGAAAAGAAGTGGAGATTCATCATCTGATTTCTTGTGAGATTTATACAATTGCAAACAAGAACTCCACTGAAGCCAAATTGGCCTACCTAAGCTTGATTTCTCTACTATGTAAAAATACTGGAGTAAGAATGGGAGTAGATAAGTATATCTCAATTGATCTCCCAATCACAAAAAAGTCAATGGAAGGGCAACAAGTGCAAGACATTCCCATCAAAAGGAGGGCGCAAGAGTTCCTCCCAAAAATCCCACGGATTGACTACTGGAACCGCTTAGAAGCATCTATTACCAAGCTGCAAGAAGCTATGGATCAAATGAAAGAAGAACAACAAAATCAAAATAGCATGTTGTGCAACCTGCTCAAGGAACATGCTATGCAAGTTGCTTAAGGAACAGGAGAAGCAAGGGCATGAACTGCATGAGCTGAAGCACCAGAAGCTACCTCTTGAAGGGCCAGACACCCCACAGAATGAAGGAGCATCCACCTCCCAAAATAAAGGTTATTGAGTTCTGATGAGCGGATAATTTATACGCTTTTTGGCATTGTTTTCATATAGTTTTTAGTAAGTTTAAGCTACTTTTAGGGATGTTTTCATTAGTTTTTATGTTAAAATCACATTTCTGGACTTTACTATGAGTTTGTGTGTTTTTCTGTGATTTCAGGTAAATTCTGACTGAAATTGAGGGATTTGAGCAAAACTCTGAAGAAGGCTGACAAAAGGACTGCTGATGCTGTTGGAATCTGACCTCCCTGCACTCGAAATGGATTTTCTGGAGCTACAGAACTCCAATTGGCGCGCTCTCAACGGCGTTGGAAAGTAGACATCCAGGGCTTTCCAGCAATATATAATAGTCCATACTTTATTCGAAGA
>NC_029773.3:30743132-30743309 GCF_000817695.3 Arachis duranensis | reverse complement strand
GAATGGAGTTGATCCTGAAGTCTACAGACTCATGCTTTTCCCTTTTGCTGTAAGAGACAGAGCTAGAATATGGTTGGATTCACAACCTAAGGATAACCTGGACTCCTGGGATAAGCTGGTCACTGCCTTCTTGGATAAATTCTTTCCTCCTCAAAAGCTGAGCAAGCTGAGAGTGGA
>NC_029773.3:30717421-30738848 GCF_000817695.3 Arachis duranensis | reverse complement strand
TGGATCATTCTGCAGGTGGATCTATTCACCTGAAGAAAACGCCTGAAGAGACTCAAGAACTCATTGACATGGTTGCAAACAACCAGTTCATGTACACCTCTGAGAGGAATTCCGTGAATAATGGGATACCTCAGAAGAAAGGAGTTCTTGAAATTGATGCTCTGAATGCCATATTGGTTCAGAACAAAATGTTGACTCAACAGGTCAACATTATCTCTCAAAATCTGAATGGATTGCAACATGCATCCAACAGCACTAGAGAGGCAGCTTCTGAAGAAGCTTATGATCCTGAGAACCCTGCCATGGCAGAGGTCAATTACATGGGTGAACCCTATGGAAACACTTATAACCCATCATGGAGAAATCATCCAAATTTCTCCTGGAAGGATCAACAAAAGCCTCAACAAGGCTTTAACAATGGTGGACGCAATTTCATTTTCGAGTTCTTAATAAGAAAAATTCAAATTATTTATATGTGGTGACAATATTTTTTGTTCTCTGAATGAATGCTTGAACAGTGCATAAATTTTGATAGTGAAGTTTATGAATGTTAAAATTATTAGCTCTTGAAAGAATGATGACAAAAGAGAAATGTTGTTGATAATTTGAAAAATCATATAATTGATTCTTGAAGCAAGAGAAAGCAGTGAATAACAAATCAAAAAAAAAGAGAGAAAAAGCCAATAACCCTTTAAACTAAAAGGCAAGGGTGAAGAGGATCCAAGGCTTTGAGCATCAATGGATAGGAGGGCCTACAAGCATAAAATCCTAGCCTAAGCGGTTGAATCAAGCTGTCCCTAACCATGTGCTTGTGGCACGCAGGTCCAAGTGAAAAACTTGAGACTGAGTGGTTAAAGTCGTGATCCAACACAAAAAGAGTGCGCTTAAGAACTCTGGACACTTCTGACTGGGGACTTTAGCAAAGCTGAGTCAAAATCTAAAAAGGTTCACTCAGTTATGTGTCTGTGGCATTTATGTATCCGGTGGTAATACTGGAAAACATAATGCTTAGGGCCACGGCCAAGACTCATAAAGTAGCTGTGTTCAAGAATCAACATGCTAAACTAGGAGAATCAATAACACGATTTGAATTCGGAGTTCCTATAGATGCCAGTCATTCAGAATTTCAAAGGATAAATGGAGATGCCAAAACTATTCAGAAGCAAAAAGCTACTAAGTCCCGCTCATCTAATAATTAGAATTTGAGCTTCATGTACACTCTGAGATGCTATTGCCTCTTGATTTTCCTTTTTGGCCTATTTCATTCATCTAGTTACTTGAGGACAAGCAACAGTTTAAGTTTGGTGTTGTGATGAGCGGATATTTTATACGCTTTTTGGGGGTATTTTCATATAGTTTTAGTAGGATTTAGCCAGTTTTTGGTATATTTTTATTAGTTTTTGAGAAAAAATTATATTTCTAGGCTTTACTATGAGTTTTTGTATTTTTCTGTGATTTCAGGTATTTTCTGGCTGAAATTGAGGGACCTGAGCAAAAATCTGATTCAGAGGCTGAAAAAGGACTGCAGATGTTGTTGGATTCTGACCTCTCTGCACTTGAAGTGGATTTTCTAGAGCTACAGAACTCCAACTTGCGCGTTCTCAATTGCATTGGAAAGTAGACATCCAAAGCTTTCCATAAATATATGATAGTTCATACTTTGAGTGAGTTTTGACGACGTAAATTGGCGTCAAAACGCCAGCTCTCTGCTCTTTTCTGGCATCAAAACGCCATAACTGGCATAAAAGTTGGAGTTAAACGCCCAAACTGGCACCAAAGATGGTGTTTAACTCCAAGAATAGCCTATGCACGTGAAAGCTCCAATTTTCAGCCCAAGCACACACCAAGTGGGCCCTAGAAGTGGATTTCTACACCACCTATCTTAGTTTACTCATTTTCTGTAAACCTAGGTTACTAGTTGAGTATAAAAACTACTTTTAGAGATTTATTTTGTACCACATGACATTTTCACATTTTACATTGTATCTCTACGGTATGAGACTCTAAATTCCATTGTTGGGGTGAGGAGCTCTGCTGTGTCTCGATGGATTAATGCAATTACCACTGTTCTCTATTCAATCACGCTTGTTTCCATTCTAAGATATTCATTCGCACTTAAACATGATGAATGTGATGATCCGTGACACTCATCAACATTCTTAACTCATGAACGCATGCCTGACAACCACCTCCGTTCTATCTTAGATTGAATGTGTATCTCTTAGGTTCATGGTTCATGAATTTGAGTACCTCTCCTAACAATAGAGTGTTTGAATTCGTGCATCCAGAGTCTTCGTGGTATAAGCTAGGATTATTGGCGGCCATTCCTGAGATCCGGAAAGTCTAAACCTTGTCTGTGGTATTCTGAGTAGGATCTGGGAAGGGATGACTATGACGACCTTCACACTCGCGAGTGTTGGGCGTAATGACAGACGCAAAAGAATCACTGGATTCTATTCCAACATGATCGAGAACCGACAGATGATTAGCCATGCGGTGACAGTGCACATGGACCATTTTCACTGAGAGGATGGGAAGTAGCCACTAACAACGGTGACACCCTACACACAGCTTGCCATGGAAGGAGCCTTACGTGCGTGAAGAAGAAGATAGTAGGAAAGCAGAGATTCTGATGACAGAGCATCTCCAAAACTCCAACCTATTCTCCATTATTAAACCACAAGTATCTTTTATTTCATGCTCTTCTATTATATTCCAAACAAAAACGCTTTTCATTATTAATCTCCTGACTAAGAGTTTCAAGGTAACCATAGCTTGCTTCAAGCCGACAATCTCCGTGGGATCGACCCTTACTCACGTAAGGTATTACTTGGACGACCCAGTGCACTTGCTGGTTAGTTGTGCGGAATTGCAAGTGTGATTGCAATTTTGTGCACCAATCAACCCTCTTGGCAACAACCTCCACCAACATACTATGACCAAGAGCCCTTCCAAGAGGCATACCAAGATGACGGCTATGGTGAGCACTCTTTTGGTATCAACAACCACCACCATACGCTTTTGAACCCCCTCCTCAGCATAGCTTTGAACCACCACACTCACAAGCCCCTTTTCACCATTCACCTCCATATGACCATGACCTTTATCCACCTTATGAACCATACTTAGAACCACCCCCATTCCAGCACAATTATTCCCAAGAACCACCACCTCAATATACAACATCTCCTTATCCTTATCAAGATGAACCAACTACCTACCATGAACCCTTTCTCCCAACTAATGAACCCTCCTATCCACCCCAACCTGCATTGGATACCAACACTCTTAGAGTTATGCACCAAAGGCAAACATCCTGAAGACCGATCTTAACTCTACTATACAAGCTCTCGTCGCCCAAATTGGACCACCGAATACCCTCAACAATCAACCCTCAAGCTCTAGTGCACTTCTTTTTCAACCACATAATGATCTTTCCATCCCATCACCACCCTCCATAGAAGAGCACCCACATCCATCAATCCAAGAGCAACATGATCCCAATGATGCTATTGACATAGAATAAGAGAGAATGGATCATCTTCGTGAATCCATACTTCATAAGAAGCTAGAGGAGGCCCTAAAGGTGAAGGTAAGGAGAGACCTTTGCAGATGAAGGAGTAGTTGAAGGGATTTGTCATAGAAAGAAAATCATCAAGGAGGAGTACGATCTTATACTAAAACAACTGGACAAAGCCATAATAGTTAAAGAGGAAGTGGTTAAAGATTTGGGAGATGCGGAACCTCCATTTGAACCTCAAGTCATGAAGCCTCCTTCCAAGACGGTTACATTTTATTTGATGTTGAGGAGGGTGTTGGTGCACGAAATTGTGATCATCAATGGCGCCATCAACATGGTACGCTCAATTGCAATCTCAACTCTTTATCACAATTTCGCACAACTAACCAGCAAGTGCACTTGGTCGTCCAAGTAATAAACCTTATGCGAGTAAGGGTCGATCCGACAGAGATTGTTGGTATGAAGCAAGCTATGGTCATCTTGTAAATCTCAGTCAGGCAGATTCAAATGGTTATGAATGATTTATGAATAAAGCATAAAATAAAGATAGAGATACTTATGTAATTCATTGATGAGAATTTCAGATAAGCGTATGGAGATATTTTGTCCCTTCCGTCTCTCTGCTTTCCTACTGTCTTCATCCAATCCTTCTTACTCCTTTCCATGGCAAGATGTATGTAGGGTTTCACCGTTGTCAATGGCTACCTCCCATCCTCTCAGTGAAAATGTTCAACGCGCTCTGTCACAGCATGGTTATTCAGCTGTCGGTTCTCGATCATGTCGGAATAGAATCTAGTGATTCTTTTGCATCTGTCACTAACGCCCCACAATCGCGAGTTTGAAGCTCGTCACAGTCATTCAATCCTTGAATCCTACTCAGAATACCACAGACAAAGTTTAGACCTTCCGGATTCTCTTGAATACCGCCATCAATTCTAGCTTATACCACGAAGATTCCGATTAAGAAATCCAAGAGATAAACATTGAAGCCTTGTTTGGTTGTAGAACGGAAGTGGTTGTCAGGCACGCGTTTATAAGTGAGAATGATGATGAGAATCACATAATCATCACATTCATCATGTTCTTGGGTGCGAATGAATATCTTAGAACAAGAAGAAGCTGAATTGAATAGAAGAACAATAGTAATTACATTAATACTCAAGGTACAGCAGAGCTCCACACCTTAATCTATGGTGTGTAGAAACTCCACCGAGAACTAGTAGCCTAGGGTTTACAAAGATGAGTAAATTACATAAAAATCCACTTCCGGGCCCACTTGGTGTGTGCTTGGGCTTGAGCATCGAAGCTTTTTCGTGTAGAGACTCTTCTTGGAGATAAACGCCAGCTTTTGTGCCAGTTTGGGCGTTTAACTCCCATTCTTGTGCCAGTTCCAGCGTTTTACGCCAAAATTCTTGAGCTGACTTGGAACGCCTGTTTGGGCCATCAAATCTCGGACAAAGTATGGACTATTATACATTTCTGGAAAGCCCAGGATGTCTACTTTCCAACGCAGTTGAGAGCGCGCCAATTGGGGTTCTGTAGCTTCAGAAAATCTACTTCGAGTATAGGGAGGTCAGAATCCAACAGCATCTGCAGTCCTTTTCAGCCTCTGAATCAGATTTTTGCTCAGGTCCCTCAATTTCAGCCAGAGAATACCTGAAATCACAAAAAAACACAAAAACTCATAGTAAAGTCCAGAAAAGTGAATTTTAACTAAAAACTAAAAAATATAATAAAAACTAACTAAAACATACTAAAAATATACTAAAAACAATGCCAAAAAGCGTATAAATTATCCGCTCATCAGGTGTACAACCTCCAAGGCATGTCATGGTTGAAGACTTGGAAGAGGTTGATCAAGAGATGGAGATTTAAGAAGAAGAAGCACAACCTCCCATGCCCTTGGTAAGCAATGAAGAAGAGACTGGATTGGAAGAAAGCTACCAAGAGGAAGAGGTTGATGTTGAAAGAAGCTTACAACGAGGTGGAAGAATTCAAAGAAGTGCACAAGGAAGTCGAGCTTGCAAGATCATTAGAAACACCTCTCCCAAGGCCATTACCGTGCAACACAACGTTTAAGTGGGTAAAATTCTTATCCTTGACCTTTACTTTCCCACTTGTATATGGGCTATTGGAGATGGATGGTCAACTTATAGCTCTCTGTGGCTTTAAGAGTAAGAGGGAGATGGTTAGTGGGAAGAGTTGTCCTGCAAGGTTTAATATGGTTGCATGCTCCAAATTGAAGTGTAAGGATTGGTGTAGAGCTCAACTGAATGGGTCTAGAAGGTTGTTTAGATGTCTCTGTGAGAATTCAAATTGCGAGCCAACCGGATGGAACAATAGTGACCCACAAGAAGACGGGTGTAAAAGTAAGGTTTGGGACCCCAGAATTCATTCTAACAGTCATCACTCTTGAGGCCTTGTCACCTGCTTTGACTTGCTTGAAGGCTTTATGCGCCTAGTTTGGGACCCCGGAGGCTATTGGAATTGCAAGCATTGGTGGGGATTCCAGAAAGAGTTCAAGCACAAGCCACCATGACAAGGAACTCACCAATTGTCCAACTTAAGGACTTTAACTAAAAGTGCTAGGTGGGAGACAACCCACCATGGTATGATCTTTCATTTTTATTCTTCTTAGTTTTATTTTATTTTATTTTATTTTATTAGTGTTCATTCATAATTTTTGCATATTCATCTGCATTCTGCATATAAAAAAGGGGCAACCCACGCGTGCACGTAGACCACGCGTGAGCGTTGATTCCCAATTTTGCCATCCCATCCAACGAACAGAAAGTTGCATGGGAGCTGTGCTGGAAGTGTGCCTTACGCACAAGCAACGTCATGTGTACGCGTACCTCACGCGTGCGTGTTACTTGCGATTTTGGCAAACCACGCATAAGCGTCAATGACGCGCACGCGTGACCCTGAAAAATCGACGTAAAATTGTGTTTGGCCAAAATTTGTGATGGCTTGGTGCTGGCATCGTGCTGGAAGTATAAATTCACCCACGTGTATGTGTCCTTGATGCGTATGCGCCACTTTCACTTTATTGCCATCCATGCGTGCGCGTGCCTGACCCGCACGAGTCGTATGTAATTTTGGCCCCAATGCAAAATGAACAGAATGTTGTGTGTGTGCAAGACTGGACTCACGCAATTGGCACCATCACGGTCACGCGTACGCGTACTGGACGCGTCTATGTCACAAGGTTGTTCCTGTTTTCATGCACACACGTGACCTGCGCGCGCGCGTCGCTTCCTGTTCTCCTTTTTACTTCTTTCTTCTCTCCTTTCTTATTCTTTCTCATTTTCTTTGGTGTTGAATTTTCTTGCTCAACTGTTGCATAATTCTTGCATTATTTTAGGTGCTCCTTGATTTGTTTGCTATTTAGTTGACATGCCCTGTGCTTCTATTATTTTCTCACTTACATGTTGTAGCTACCATGTAGTTGAGAACCTTATTATTTGGGACTAGCCCACATATGTTTTATTTCTCTTCATATCTTCGCTTTTGGGTTCTTTCCCTTCCTTTTTCTCTTCTTTCAGGCTAGCCACCAAGAGGAAAAAGGAAAAGTTTCTAACTAGAGCAATAAACAAGTCTGCCGCACAATCTTTAGAGAAAAAAGCATCAGTTGTAGCAACCTGTCCACTTGCACATCTCAGTATGCACCGAGGACGGTGCAATCTTTAAGTGTGGGGAGGTCGATACCAATCTCCATGGGTTAGTTACTCTCTTTTCAACACCAATGTTTAGTTTTCTTTATTAAATTAGTGGTTGCATTCGCATGTGTAATTGCATGTTTGTTTGATTTTGTGCATATTTTACTAACTACTTGGTTGAAGTAATATCTTCTTTTTCAAGAAACTCTTTATAGCATTTCACTAATTTGAATTAAAAACTTTTGTCAAACTTGTTTGAAGAAATATTATTTTGGAACATGGTTTAGAGCTCGAACACATAGCCTTGTGAGATTTTGAGCCTATTTGATTGGTTGCATCTTATCAACCAATATTTTATTTTTTTGGTGTGTGTTTTTCTCTCTAAAATTGTGATCTATATCTTGCTTGATTCTATATTTCCATGGTTTAATGTATGCATATACTTATATGATTGAGGCCTTGTTTCACTTAGCTTACATACCCATATGACCTTACCCTTTAATTAT
This sequence comes from Arachis duranensis, assembly GCF_000817695.3. Classification (NCBI taxonomy): domain Eukaryota; kingdom Viridiplantae; phylum Streptophyta; class Magnoliopsida; order Fabales; family Fabaceae; genus Arachis; species Arachis duranensis. The sequence continues at coordinate 30,731,163 of NC_029773.3, read as the reverse complement.
CCTTTACAAACCAATGTTGAGCCTATTTTACCCCTTTGTTCTTTACTTTAGCTCATCACTAACTCTAAGCGAAAAACAATAATGTCCTTAATTTGAATCCTTGATTATCTTAGACTAGTGAAGTGTTCATGAATTAAGTGTGGAAAAAGTGGGTTTGGAAATGTTTGGTTTGGGAATTGAGTATGTTAGACTTTGTGTGAAAATGTGAAAAATGTTGAGGACATGTTTTATGCATTTAATATCTTAATCATATGCATTGAAAAAAAAGAAAAAAAAGAGCAAATAAATATAAAAAGGGAACAAAATGCCCCAAGTAAAGTAATAATATCAATGCATATGAATTGTACTTGAATTTGGATGCATGAATATGTGGTAAACATAGTTAATGGGTAGTTAGATTTTGCATTGTAATTACATGGATTGTCTTAAGTTAGGTGGGAAGTTTAGGTTAATTAAGGATTCAGATTTTAATCCACTTGACCAAATATAATCCTACCTTGACCCTGACCCTGACCCCATTACAACCCTTAAAAGACCTCTTGATTTGTGTATTGGTGCATTAAATTTTTGTTGATTGTTAGAAGAAGAGTAAGTCTTAGAAAGCAAGATTAGTAGAGAATTGAAAGAATCGAACCTTAAACAGTTGAGTGATTAGAGTGTATACACTTCCGATGAGGGTTCGATGCTCGATTCTTTGTTCCTGGCTTTTATGAGCTATTTTCTTCTGCAATTCTATTTGTACTTCATTTTTATGATTTGAATTCGTGAAATCCAGTTCATATTTGTTCTTAAAAGGTTTATTTACTTTTTACCAAGTAGGTAAAAGCATTTTGCATGTAGATGCATTCATATAGATAGGTTGCATTTCATACATCCTGCCATTCCTATTCACTCTTATAGTTTCTCTTGAGCTTAGCATGAGGACAAGCTAATGTTTAAGTATGGAGAGGTTGATAAACCCCATTTTTAGGGTTTCTCCGGTGCTTAATCTAGTGGATTTTATCCATTATTCTCACACTTATTGGTGCACGGAATTGTGACCACACAACTCTGATACAACTAACCAGCAAGTGCACTGGGTCGTCCAAGTAATACCTTACGTGAGTAAAGGTCGATCCCACGAAGATTGCCGGCTTGAAGCAAGCTATGGTTATCTTGTAACTCTTAGTCAGGGGATTAATGATAAAAATGATTTTTGTTTATGAAGAATAAATAACATGAAATAAAAAGTACTTGTGATTCCGTAATGAGGAGCAGGTTGAGGTTTTGGAGATGCTCTGTCTTCTGAATCTCTGCTTTCCTATTGTTGTCTTCTTCACGCACGCAAGGCTCCTTCTATGGCAAGATGTATGTTGGTGGATCACCGTTGTCAATGGCTACCATCCGTTCTCTCAGTGAAAATGGTCCGACTACGGGTTACGTAGGGCTAATCATCTGTCGGTTCTCACTCGTGCTGGAATAGGATCCATTGATCCTTTTGCACACTGTCACTGCGCCCAATATTTGTGAGTTTGAAGCTCGTCACAGTCACCCCTTCTTAGATCCTACTCGAAATACCACAGACAAGGTTTAGACTTTACGGATTTCAAGAGTGCTGCCAATTGATTCTAGCTTATACCATGAAGACTCTAGTTTCACGGATTTGAACACTCTGTTGTCAGGAGAGGCAATCAAGCTCGTGAACCAGGAACCCAAGAGATACACACTCAATCTAAGGTAGAACAGAGGTGGTTGTCAGGCACGCATTCATAAGTTGAGAATGGTGATGAGTGTCACAGATCATCACCTTTATCATGTTGAAGTGCGAATGAATATCTTAGAATAGAAACAAGCGTGATTGAATGGAAAACAGAAATAATTGCATTAATCCATCGAGACACAGCAGAGCTCCTCGCCCCCAACCATGGAGTTTAGAGACTCATGCCGTAGAAGATACAACTTCAGACGTAAAATGTCATGAGGTACAAAATAAATCTCTAAAAGTAGTTTTTTTAATAAACTAGTAACCTAGGTTTATAGAAAATGGGTAAACTAAGATAGATAGTGCAGAAATCCACTTCTGAGACCCACTTGGTGTGTGTTTGGGCTGAGCATTGAAGCTTTCACATGCATAGGCTATTCCTGGCGTTAAACGCCAGCTTTGGTGCTAGTTTGGGGGTTTAACTCCAGCTTTTATGCCAGATCAAGAGGTAATACATCTCAGAGTTCTAAGTGAAGCTCAAATTCTAATTAGATGAGCGGGGCTAGTAGCTTTTTGCTCCTGAACAGTTTTGGCACCTCAATTTATCCTTTGAAGCTCAGAATGATTGGCATCCACAGGAACTCAGAATTCAGATAGTGTTATTGATTCTCCTAGTTTAATATGTTGATTCTTGAACACAGCAACTTTATAAGTCTTGGCTGTGACCCCAAGCATCTTGTTTTCCAGTAATACTACAGGATACAGAAATGCCACAGACACATAACTGGGTGAACCTTTCAGATTGTGACTCAGCTTTGCTAGAGTCCCCAGTTAGAGGTGCCCAAAGTTCTTAGGCACACTCTTTTACTTTGGATCACGACTTTAACCACTCATTCTCAAGCATTTCACTTGGACCTTCATGACAAAAGCACATGGTTAAGGACAGCTTGATTTAGCCGCTTAGGCCAGGATTTTATTCCTTTGAGCCCTCTTATCCATTAATGCTCAAAGCCTTGGATCCTTTTTACCCTTGCCTTTTGGTTTAAAGGGCTATTGGCTTTTTCTGCTTGCTTTTTCTTTATTTTTCATTTTTTCTGCAAGCTTTGTATTTTTCACTGCTTTTTCTTGCTTCAAGAATCAATTTTATGATTTTTCAGATTATTAATAACATTTCTCTTTCTTTTCATCATTCTTTCAAGAGCCAATAATTTTAACATTCATAAACTTCACTATCAAAAATATGCACTGTTCAAGCATTCATTCAGAAGACAAAAAGTGTTGCCACCACATAAAAATAATTAGAATTTTTCTTATTGAAAACTTGAAACAATTGCCTCCTTATTCTAACAAAATCTACTATTTTATTCATGTTTAGTGATGATGAGAAGAATAAATTATGGGTTACTTTGAGATAATAAAAAAATAAAAATAAAAATAAAGACCCTAATTACTAATACTCATGTAATTCTTAAGATAGGTTTCTAATAATAGAAGTTATAACAGGTTTAAGATTAGGACTCAATAACCTTTATCTTGGGAGATGGATGCTCCTTCAATATGTGGGATGTCTGGTCCCTCAGGGGAGAACTTCTGGCACTTCAGCTCTTGTAGCTCACGCCCTTGCTTTTCTTGTTCCTTAAGCAGTTTGCAGAGCATGCTATTTTGATTTTGCTGTTCTTCTTTAAGTTGATCCATAGCTTCTTGCAGCTTGGTGACAGATGCTTCTAGGCAGGTCCAGTAGTCAATTTGAGGGATTTCTGGGAAGAATTCATGCGCCCTCCTCTTGATGGAATTGTCGTGCACTTGTTGTCCCTCCATTGACTTTTTGGTGATTGGATGCTCGACTGAGATAAACTCATCCACTCCCATCTTTACCCCATCATCTTTACATAGCAGAGAGATTAAGCTTGGGTAAGCCAATTTGGCTTCACTGGAGTTCTTATTTGCAATTGTGTAATCTCACAAGAAATCAGATGATGAATCTCCACTTCGATTTCCAGCATAATGCAATGAATCATCACTGCTCTTTTGACAGTGACCTTAGAGCGGTTGCTAGTGGGCAGTATAGAATGCCGAATGAAGTCCAACCAGCCCCTCGCGACTGGTTTGAGATCTCCTCTCTTGAGTTGGTTTGGGATACCTTTTGAGTTGGTTATCCACTTAGTTCCAAGAAGGAATATGTCCTCTAGAACTTGGTCCAAACGCTTATCTACTCTCACCATTCTCCTATTAAAAGATTCTGGATCATCTTATAGTTGAGGCAGTTTGAAGACCTCTCTTATTTTGTCAAGATAGAAGTAAATAGTATTTCTTCTGACCATAGTTCGAAAGCTATGGAAGGCAGTTCCCGTCATTCTCTACTTATCTGTCAGCCACAGATTTTAGTAGAATTCCTAGACCATGTTTCTTTCAACTTTTGTCTCAGGATTAGCTAGGATTTCCCAACCTCTGTTTCAAATCTGTTCTTGGATCTCCAGATATTCGTCTACTTTCAGATCGAACTTAACTTCTGGGATCACTGACCTCAAACCCATTATTTTGTGATAATGGTCTGCATGTTCTTTGGTTAAGAACCTCTCTTGATTCCAAAGTGGTTTTGGATTATTCTCTTTCTTGCCTCTTAGAGTGGTTTATTTTTCTTTAGGAGCCATGATCTTGGTGAGTTTTGGCTCAGTGATCACGGAAAAATACACCAAACTTAGAGGTTTGCTTGTCCTCAAGCAAAAGAAATGAAAGAAGAGGAATAGAGGGGGAGACAGATTCGAATGGTGGATTGATGGGGATGGCCGAACGTGTATTTAAAAGGGAGGGGTGGGTTTCAAAAATTTTGAAAAAGATGAATCATGATATGAAAAAGATGAGATTTTAAAATTCAAAAGATATGGAAAGATATAAAGAAGTTAAATCTGAATTTTTGTTGATGCATCTAAGAATTAAAAGATGATATGATGAGTTGGAAAAGATCTGGAAAGAAATTGAAAAGATAAATGAGTTTTTGAAGAAGATTTAAAAGGGATTTTGAAAGAAAATTAAAAAGAATCTAGAAGATTATTGAATTTTTGAAAATTGAATTTGAAAGATGAAAATTGGTAACATGTTTATGCAGAAAATTATGAATTAAAACATGAAAATTTGAAAAAAATTGAAGTGGAAACAAAATCACCTCACCCTATCCTTTCTGGCGTTAAATGCCCAGAATGGTATCCATTATGGCATTTAACGCCCATTTGTTAGCCATTTTGGGTGTTTAACACCCAGCCAAGTACCCTGACTGGCGTTAAATGCCAGAAATCCTTTGTCACTGGGCGTTTTTCTAAACACCCAGGATGCTGCAACTTTGGCGTTAAACGCCCAGAATGGTGCCCATTCTGGCGTTTAACGCCCAGAAAGGTATCCTTACTGGCGCTAAATGCCCAAAATGGTATCCATTCTGGCGTTTAACGCCCAAAATGCTTCTTACTAGCATTTTTGAGCCAGTGAGCTCTTTTTCTCTGCTTTGTGCTCTGAATCCTTCTGTAACTCTGTGAACTTCTGCATTTAGACAATTAACCTTAAAGATAATTTATATCAAACTCCTATAATTATTGTTTAAATAACAAGAACCCTTGCTAATGACTAGGTTGCCTCCCAGCAAGCGCTTCTTTATTGTCTTTAGCTGGACTTTTACTGAGCTTTAGTCTAGTCTCAGTTTTGAGCATTCTTGCTCAATATTGCTTTCAAGATAATGTTTGACTCTCTGTCCATTAACAATGAACTTTTTGTCAGAGTCAACATCCTGAAGCTCTACATATCCATATGGTGACATACTGTGATCACATATGGTCACCTCCACTAGGATTTTAATTTCTCAGGGAACAATCTGAGCCTAGAGTTAAACAGCAAAACCTTCTATCCTGGCTCAAAGACTCTGGATGACAGTTTCTTGTCATGCCACCTTTTTTCTTTCTCTTTGTAAATTTTTGCATTTTTGAAAATATTGAGTCTGAATTCCTCTAGCTCATTCAACTGGAGCAATCTTTTCTCTCCAACTAACTTGGCATCAAGGTTTAGGAATCTGGTTGCCCAGTAGGCTTTGTGTTCCAGTTCCACTGGCAGGTGACAGGCTTTTCCATACACAAGCTGGTATGGAGAGGTCCCTATAGGAGTTTTGAATGCAGTTCTGTATGCCCATAGAGCATCATCCAGACTCTTTGCCCAATCCTTTCTACGGGTACTTACCATCCATTCCAGGATTCATTTTAGTTCTTTATTTGAGACTTCAGCCTATCCATTTGTCTGTGGATGATATAGAGTTGCCACTTTGTGGTTAATTCCATATCGGATCAGAGCAGAGTCAAGCTGTTTATTGCAGAAATGGGTTCCTCCATCACTGATTAGTATTCTGGGGACATAAAATCTGTTGAAAATGTGCTTCTGGAGGAACTTCAGCACTGTCTTAGTATCATTAGTGGGTGTGGCAATTGCCTCTACCCATTTAGATATATAATCTACTACCACCAGAATGTAAGTGTTTGAGTATGATAGTGGGAAAGGCCCCATGAAGTCAATACCCCATACATCAAATAACTCAATCTCTAAGATCCCTTGCTGAGGCATGGCATAACTGTGAGGCAGATTACCAGCTCTTTGGCAACTGTCACAGCTACATACAAACTCTCGGGAGTCTCTATAGAGAGTAGGCCAGTAGAAACCACATTCGAGGACTCTTGTGGCTGTCTGCTCACTTTCGAAATGTCCTCCATATTTTGATCATGGCAATGCCATAGGATCTTCTGTGCTTCTTCTCTGGGCACACACCTATGGATCATTTCATCTGCACATCTTTTAAAGAGATATTGTTCATCCCACAAGTAGTACTTTGCATCAGTAACTAATTTTTTTGTTTGCTACCTGTTGTAATCTATGGGTATGAATCTTACCGCTTCATAGTTTGCAATGTCTGCAAACTACGGTACTTCCTGAATGGCAAAGAGTTGCTCATCCGGGAAGGTTTCAGAGATCTTAATAGGGGGATGGGACGCCCCTTCTACTGGTTCTATTCGGGACAGGTGATCTGTTACTTGGTTCTCTGTCCCTTTTCTGTCTCTTATTTCTATATCAAACTCTTACAGAAGCAACACCCATCTTATGAGCATGGGTTTTAAATCCTGCTTTGTGAGTAAATATTTAAGAGCAGCATGATCAGTATACACAATCACTTTTGATCCTACTAAATAAGATCTAAACTTGTCAATGGCATTAACCACTGCAAGCAGCTCTTTTTCTATGGTTGTGTAATTTCTCTGTGCGTCATTCAAAACATGGCTGGCATAGTAAATGACGTGCAGAAGCTTGTTATGCCGTTGTCCTAATACTGCACCAATAGCATGGTCACTGGCATCACACATTAATTCAAATGGTAATATCCAGTCTGGTGCAGAAATGACAGGTGCTGTGACCAACTTAGCCTTCAGAGTCTTAAAGGCCTGCAAACACTCTATGTCAAAGACAAATGGTGTATCAGCAGCTAGCAGATTAATCAAAGGTTTTGTGATTTTTAAAAAATTGTTTATAAACCTCCTATAGAATCCTGCATGTCCTAGAAAACTTCTGATTGCCTTAACATTGGCCAGTGGTGGTAATTTTTCAATTACCTCCACTTTAGCCTGATCCACTTCTATCCCCTTGTTCAAAATTTTGTGCCCAAGGACAATTCCTTCAGTCACCATGAAGTGACATTTCTCCCAGTTTAAAACCAGGTTAGTCTCTTGGCACCTCTTCAGAACAAGTGCTAGATGGTCAAGGCAGGAGCTGAATGAGTCTCCAAATACTGAGAAGTCATCCATGAAGACTTCTAGAAATTTCTCTACCATATCAGAGAAGATAGAGAGCATGCACCTCTGAAAGGTTGCAGGTGCGTTGCACAGACCAAAAGGCATCGTTCTGTAGGAAAATACTCCAGATGGACATTGAATGCTGCTTTCTCTTAGTCTTGTGGATTTACTGCAATTTGGTTTTAACCTGAATAGCCATCCAAAAAGCAGTAGTAATCATGACCAGCTAATCTCTCTAGCATTTAGTCTATGAATGGTAAAGGAAAATGATCCTTTCTAGTGGCTGTATTGAGCCTTCTGTAGTCAATACACATGCGCCACTGATGAGCGGATAATTTATACGCTTTTTGGCATTGTTTTTAGTGTGTTTTTAGTATATTTTAGTTAGTTTTTATTATATTTTATTAGTTTTTATTTAAAATTCACTTTTCTGGACTTTACTATGAGTTTGTCTATTTTTCTGTGATTTCAGGTAATTTCTGGCTGAAATTGAGGGACCTGAGCAAAAATCTGATTCAGAGGCTGAAAAAGGACTGCAGATGCTGTTGGATTCTGACCTCCCTGCACTCGAAGTGGATTTTCTGGAGCTACAGAAACTCAATTGGTGCGCTCTCAATTGCGTTATAAAGTAGACATCCTGGGCTTTCCAGCAATATTTAATAGTTCATACTTTGCCCGAGATTTCATGGCCCAAACAGGTGTTCCAAATCAGCTCAAGAATTTCCGGCGTTTAACGCCGGAACTGGCACAGAAGTGGGAGTTAAACGTCCAAATTGGCACAAAAGTTGGCGTTTAACTCCAAGAAAAGTCTCTACACAAAATGCTTCAATGCTCAGCCCAAGCACACACCAAGTGGGCCCGAAAGTGGATTTATACATCATTTACTCATTTTTGTAAACCCTAAGCTACTAGTTCTCTATAAATAGGACCTTTTGCTATTGTATTATCATCTTGGTAGCTATCTTTGAGTAGTCTTATGCTATCTTAGATCATGGGGCTGGCTTCACGGCCATGCCTAGACCTTGTTCTTATGTATTTTCAACGGTGGAGTTTCTACACACCATAGATTAAGGTGTGGAGCTCTGCTGTACCTCGAGTATTAATGCAATTACTGTTGTTCTTCTATTCACTTCAGCTTATTCTTGTTCTAAGACATCACTTGTTCCTCAACTTGATGAATGTGATGATCCGTGACACTCATCATCATTCTCACCTATGAACGTATGCCTGACAACCACCTCCGTTCTACCTTAGATTGAGTGGATATCTCTTGGATTCCTTAATCAGAATCTTCGTGATATAAGCTAGAATTGATGGCAGCATTCTTGAGAATCCGAAAAGTCTAAACCTTGTCTGTGGTATTCCGAGTAGGATTCAAGGATTGAATGACTGTGACGAGCTTCAAACTCGCGATTGTGGGGCGTTAGTGACAGACGCAAAAGAATCACTAGATTCTATTCCGACATGATTGAGAACCGACAGATGAATAGTCGTGCTGTGACAGAGCGCGTTGAACATTTTCACTGAGAGGACGGGACTGTAGCCATTGACAACGGTGATGCCCAACATACAGCTTGCCATGGAAAGGAGTAAGAAGGATTGGATGAAGACAGTAGGAAAGCAGAGAGACAGAAGGGACAAAGTATCTCCATACGCGTATCTAAAATTCTCACCAATGAATTACATAAGTATCTCTATCTTTATTTTATGTTTTATTTATCTTTTAATCATTAATCCTCCATAACCATTAATTGAGCGTACCATGTTGATGGCGCCATTGATGATCACAATTTCGTGCACCAAGTTTTTGGCGCCGTTGCCGGGGATTGTCCGAGTTTGGACAACTGACGATTCATCTTGTTGCTTAGATTGGGTATTTTTCTTCAGAATTTTTAAGAATGAATTCTAGAGTTTCAAGGTGATGTTCTTATCATCACAAAAGTTGATTAATTCTCATCAATTTAGCTGTTGAATGTAATGTCCTGCTAAAGCTTGGCTAGCCATGTCTAATTTCTTTAGACTAAAGCTTTAGACTAACATTGCATGATTCCTGGAATTCTTATTAAAAATTTTGAATCTCTTTATTTTCTTTTCCATATAATTTTCGAAAAAATCCAAAAAAAATTATAAAATCTTAAAACCAAAAATAATTTTATGTTTCTTGTTTGAGTCTAGTGTCTAATTTTAAGTTTGGTGTCCATTGCATGTTTTTAGTCTTCTAATTTTCGAAAATTACATGCATTATGTTCTTCATTGATCTTCAAGATGTTCTTGATGATTTCCTTGATCTGATCTTTAAATTCTCTTGTCTTGAATGTTTTGTTGTTTCTCATATGCATTCTCAATTTGTTAGTGTCAATAGTATACAAACTTCTAAGTTTGGTGTCTTGCATGCATTTTTTATTTGATCTTAGTGGCATTTTGATTATTCCTCATCATTAAAAATTCAAAAAAAAATTTTAATTTGTGTCTTTTCAAGTCAATAATACAGAGAATTGAAGATTCAGAACATACAGTAGAGGAATTACACAGAAAAAACTGGGCGTTCAAAATGCCCAGTGAGGAAGGAAAACTAGCGTTTAAACGCCAGCCAGGGTACCTAGCTGGGCGTTTAACGCCCAAAAGGGTAGCATTTTGGGTGTTAAACGCCAGAATGGATACCATTCTGGGCGTTACACAAGAGGGAAGATTTTGTTTTTAATTCAAATTTTTTTCAAGTTTTCATAATCTTTCAAAATCAAATCCTTTTCAAATCATATATTTTCAATCATATATTTTCAAAATCAAGAACTTTAGAGAGAAGTGAGAGCTTCTCTCTCTAAAACTATTCTAAAACTAAGACTATGACTAATGGTAATGAACTTCTAAATGTTGTGAAGTATATTCATTCCCCCTTCAATCCTTGGCTTAAATAGCATCAGAAATGAGTTGGATTGGGCCCACAAGGCTCTAGAATTCGCTGGCCACGTATTGCTTTAAGTGGATCATATGGCAGCAACGGCGCGTGCGCATACAGTGCGCGTACGCGTCACCATACGTGTAGCAACTATGGCAAATCTTATATCGTTTCGAAGCCCCGGATGTCAGCTTTCCAACCCAACTAGAACCGCATCATTTGGACCTCTGTAGCTCATGTTATAGTCGATTAAGTGCCAAGAGGTCAGGCTTGACAGCTTTCCGGTTCTTTTATTTCTTCATAAGTTCTCCAACTTTACATGCTTTTTCTTCATTCCCTTGATCCAATCTTTGCCTCCTAAATCTGAAATCACTTAACAAACATATCAAGGCATCTAATGGAATCAAGGTAAATTAAATTTATCTATTTTAGGACCTAAAAAGCATGTTTTCACTCTTAAGCACAATTAAGGGAGAAGTTCTAAAACCATGCTATTTCATTGAATAAATGTAGGTAAAAGGTGATAAAATCCCTTAAATGAAGCACAAGATAAATCCTACAAATGGGGTTTATCAACCTCCCCACACTTAAACCAAGCATGTCATCATGCTTAAACCAAGAATGAAGTAAGGGTATGGCATTATTCAATGGAACTAACTAAATGCAATCTACCTATATCCAACTATCTAAATGAATGCAATTGCTTGGTCAAAATAAATCAGTTCGCAAGAAGCATATATGCACAAGGGCTAAGGACTAGCAAGTCTACTCCACAATTGAATTGAGTTATTAAATATTTTTTTTACAACTTGCATGAAAAGAGATGATCATAGGTGGAAACAAGTAATTGAGCATCAAACCCTCACCGGATGTATTTGCACTCTATTCGCTCGGTGTTTGGTGTTGATTCTCTCAATTCTCCCCTAATCATGCTTTCCAAGATTTGTTCTTCTTCTAACAATCAACATATATTTCATGCATACATACATCTATCATGAGGTCTTTTCTTTAGTTGTAATGGGGCTAGGGTCAAGGTAGGATGCATATTTAGTCAAGTGAGCTTGAAATTTGAATCTTTGATAAGCTTAAACTTCCCACCTAACGTATGACATCCTATACAATTTCAAAGCTAACCTAACTACCTATTTCTCACTTTTTCACATACTCATGCATTTTCTTTTCATTTCACGACACTTGTGCATTGATCTTTATTGGACTTTACTTTGGGGCATTTTGTCCCCTTTTTGTTTCTTTCTTTTTTTTTTCTTTTTTTTCTTCTTTTTCTTTCTTTTTTCTATTTTTTTCTTTTCCATATTATTTTTCTCTTTTTTTTTCTTTTCTTTCTTTCATATACACGAACGTCAATGCATAAGGTTTTACATTTGATCAATACATGAGTATGTACCCAATTCTCAATATTTCCAATAAAAATAAAAAACTACCCTTTTATTCACCCAATCTCCCAAAGTTCCCACACTTGAATGTTAGACACCCTAGCCTAAGCTAATCAAAGATCCAAATAAGGGACAATTATTGTTTTTCACTTTAAGGCTTGTAATTTGCTAAAATAAGAACAAGTGGGTTAAGCATAGGCTCAAAATTGGCTAACAAAGGAAGATAAAAGGTAAGGCCATTTGGGTAAGTGAGCTAAATGAAATGATGGCCTGAATCATATAAATGCATGAATACACAAAATAATGGACATAAAGAATCAAACAAATCAAAGATTACAATCATAGGAAGAGAATAATTCACACAAGAAGGAAAATAAGTGGTTATAAGATGTAACCACACCATTAGGCTCAAATCTCACAAGCTTGTGTTCTTAGTTCAAAAATATGATCCACAAGATATATAATTCAAGCAAGTTTAATGAAAAGTTTTCACTCAAATCAATTGGTGCCCTATAGATAGAAATCCTTGAAAAATTTCGTTATTTTGACTAAGCTTATTGTGTATATATATGCAAAACTAAGAGAATGCAAGTAAAAATCCTAAAATCCCAGAATGAAATACAAAAGTGTTGGAATTAGAAACTTGTCACCCAAAATCGCCGACCGGTAGGACGACCTCCCCACACTTAAAAGTTTGCGCCGTCCTCGGTGCACTCAAAGATGAGTAAGGGGGTACGGCGACTCTCCGGATTGCTGCGTGTTCTTAGTCTTGCTTCCGTTATTGCTTGTGGTGCATTCGTCATGAAAAAAAAAACAAAAATATACCACCATAAGATGAGAAGATATAAAAGCAAGGAAGCATACATTGTTGGAATGAGGTAAATCACTAGAAATGAGTGAGTGAATTAGTGTGACATGAATGACAAATAAGTGTGTGAATTCTAAATTGTGCGGTTTAGAACACACATTAGCCTAAAAGTTATGTCACAAAAGAAGCATGCACTTCACTTATCCTAGTGTGCTTTAGATGCTTTAAGTAAGCTTGTAAGGTAAAACAAGCATTAGAGAAGCATGGAAGCATTCAAGCTAAAACATATGGATGCATATGATCATGAAATACAATACATTAAGGTAAATGCACATCATCATCCATTAAGAAATTGCCTAATCACAGAATAAGGCTCAAACCACATGATGGCTAGCTACAACATGCAATTCAAAAGAGTCACAAGTTCGAAGGCAATTCTCATCACTTAGTATTTTTCAAAAGGTAAGCATGAAAAACTCAAAACCAAGTAGCAAAATATAACCTCAATTAAATAGTCCAATAAAGATTATTTAAAACAATTATGCTAAGATAGCATTTAGGCAATAAGAGGCAACAATGTGTAGTAAACAAGATCAATAAGCCAACACTTATAATGAAAATGGAGAAAATAAAATGAAAACTAAACTAAAGCTATCTAACAAACTAACTAACTAACTAATTAACTAACTAAAATAAATGGTTATCCATGGTGTTTGGAAGTGTTGGATGAGGGGTAGAAGAAGGAAAGAAGAAAGGAGAAGGAAAGAAATGGAAAGAGGAGAAGAAGAGAAATGGATGGAAGAAAGGACATCCACGCGTACTGGTGGACGAAATTGTGATTCAATTGTTATTCCATTTTGCAAAATTCATTGCTTTTCATTCCCTGGTAATGGCGCCAAAAACATGATGCCAATACCATAGTTCACAACTCCGTTCAACTTAACCAGCAAGTGTACTGGGTCATCCAAGTAATACCTTATGTGAGTAAGGGTCGATCCCACAGAGATTGTTGGTATGAAGCAAGCTATGGTCACCTTGTAAATCTTAGTCAAGAAAACTCAATTGGTTATGAATGATGAATAAAACATAAAGATAAAGATAGAGATACTTATGTAATTCATTGGTAGGAATTTCAGATAAGCGTATGAAG
>NC_029773.3:30714419-30715435 GCF_000817695.3 Arachis duranensis | reverse complement strand
TAACTACTAATGATCATGAAGTAGAGACACAAAACATAGATAAACACAGCAAAAAAACCGAAAACAGCAAGAAATAAAGAACAAGGAATGAATACACCTTTAGTGGCGTTTTCTTCTTGAAGGACCAACAATGTCCTTAAGCTCTTCTATGTCCCTTCCTTGCCTTTGTTGCTCCTCCCTCATTGCTCTTTGGTCTTCTCTTATTTCTTAGAGAATGATGGAGTGCTCATGATGTTCCACCCTTAATTGTTCCACATTGTGGCTCAAATCTTCTAAGGAGGTGTTAAGTTGCTCCCAATAGTTGTTGGGAGGAAAGTGCATCCCTTGAGGCATCTCAGGGATTTCTTGATGATGAGCTTCCTCATGCATCTCTTGAGAACCGTGCATGGTCTCTCTTGTTGCTCCATCCTCTTCTTGGTGATGGGCTTATCCTCTTCAATGGGGATATCTCCTTCTATGATAACTCCAGCTGAGTAACACAGATGGCAAATAAGGTGAAGAAAAGCTAGCCGTGCCATGGTGAAGGACTTGTCGGCTATTTTGTAGAGTTCATTGGAGATGACCTCATGAACTTCTACTTCCTCTCCAATCATGATGCTATGGATCATGATGGCCCGATCCACAGTAACTTCAGATCGGTTGCTAGTAGGAATGAGAGAGCGTTGGATGAACTCTAACCATCCTCTAGCCATGGGTTTGAGGTCAAGCCTTCTCAGTTGAACTGGCTTGCCTTTGAAATCTCTCTTCCATTGGGCTCCTTCCACACAGATATCTATGAGGACTTGGTCTAACCTTTGATCAAAGTTGACCCTTCTTATGAAAGGAGGAAGATCTCCATGCATCATTGGTAAGTTGAATGCCAACCTCACAGTTTCTGGACTTAAATCCAAGTGTTTCCCCCGAACCACTGTGAACCAATTCTTTGGGTTTGGGTTCACACTTTGATCATGGTTCTTAGTGATCCATGCGTTAGCATAGAACTCTTGAACCATTAAGATTCCGACTTGTTGCATGGG
>NC_029773.3:30713063-30714403 GCF_000817695.3 Arachis duranensis | reverse complement strand
CTTTTCTAGAGGATACTCCGGCCTTAGGTGCCATTAATGAAAAAAAACAAAAAGCTTATGCTTTTTACCACACCAAACTTAAAATCTTGCTCGCCCTCGAGCAAGAAAGAAAAGAAGAGAAGAAGAAGAAGAAGAAAAGAGGGTAGAGAGGGAGAGAGGTAGGTTCAGCTAAGTGGGAGAAGATGGGTTTGTGTTGTGTGAAAATGAAGGAGAATGGAATGGAATTTATAGGGAGAGGGGAGGGTGTATGTTCGGCCATTTTGGGTGGGAATGGGTGGGAAATTGATTTTGAATTTTATGAAGGTAGGTGAGGTTTATGGGTGAAGGGGGTAATTGGGAAGAGGAATTGAGGTGATTGGTGAGGAGTGTTGCGAAGTGTGACATGGGGAGTAGGAGAGTGTAATTAGGATTAGGAGAGTGTAATTAGGATTAGGAGGTAAGGTGGGAATATATTAGGTGGGGATCCTGTGGGGTCCACAGATCCTGAGGTGGTCCTGTGGGGTCCACAGGATCTGAGGTGTCAAGGAATTCCATCCCTGCACCAAATAGGCATGTAAAATGCCTTTGCACACCATTCTGGCGTTTAAACGCCCATTGATGCACGTTCTGGGCGTTCAACGCCCATGTAAAGCATGTTTCTAGCGTTGAACGCCAGTTTCATGCTTGTTGCTGGCGTTCAGCGCCAGCTTTTCTTCTTTGGGCACATTCCTGGCGTTCAGCGCCAGAATGTTGCTTGTTTCTGGCGTTCAGCGCCAGAATGGTGCTCTGTTCTGGCGTTGAACGCCGGCCAGATGCATCTTACTGGCGTTGAACGCCAGCCTGTGCGTCCTCCAGGGTGTGAAAATTTTTTTCTTCTGTTTTTGACTCTGTTTTTAATTTTTATGATTTTTTCGTGACTCCTCATGATCATGTACATAATAAAACACACAATGACAATAAAACAAAATAAAATAAAAATTAGATAAATAAAATTGGGTTGCCTCCCAACAAGCGCTTCTTTAATGTCAATAGCTCGACAGTGGCTCTCATGGAGCCACAAGGTGATCAGGTCAATGTTGTATAGTGCCAACACCAAACTTAGAGTTTGGATATGGGATCTTAACACCAAACTTAGAGTTTGGTTGTGGCCTCACAACACCAAACTTAGAGTTTGACTGTGTGGGCTCTTCTTGACTCTGAACTGAGAGAAGCTCTTCATGCTTTCTCTCTTTTGTCACAGAGGGATGGCCATGTGCTTTAAACACAAGGTAGTCCCCATTCAATTGAAGGACTAATTCACCTCTGTTGACATCTATCACAGCTCCTGCTGTGGCTAGGAAAGGTCTTCCAAGGATGATACA
>NC_029773.3:30712153-30712949 GCF_000817695.3 Arachis duranensis | reverse complement strand
ACTATTCCATAAGCTTGTCTCAATGACTTTTCTGCCAATTGTAATGAGAACAAGGCAGGTTGTACCTCAATGATCCCCAGCTTCTCCATTACAGAGAGTGGCATAAGATTTATCCCTGACCCCAGATCACATAGAGCCTTTTCAAAGGTCATGGTGCCTATGGTACAAGGTATTAGAAACTTGCCAGGATCTTGTTTCTTTTGAGGTAGAGTTTTCTGAATCCAAGTGTCTAGTTCACTAATGAGCAAGGGAGGTTCACTTTCCCAAGTCTTATTACCAAACAACTTGGCATTCAGCTTCATGATAGCTCCTAGGTATTGAGCAATTTGCTCTCCAGTCACATCCTCATCCTCTTCAGAGGAAGAATAGTCTTCAGAGCTCATGAATGGCAGAAGGAGATTTAATGGAATCTCTATGGTCTCTATATGAGCCTCAGATTCCTTTGGATCCTTAATAGGAAACTCCTTTTTGCTTGAGGGACGTCCCAGGAGGTCTTCCTCACTAGGATTTTCGTCCTCCTCCTCCCTTGTGCATTCGGCCATGTTGAGTATATCAATGGCCTTGCACTCTCCTTTTGGATTCTCTTCTGTATTGCTTGGGAGAATACTGGGAGGAGTTTCAATGACTTTCTTACTCAGCTGGCCCACTTGTGCTTCCAGATTTCTAATGGAGGATCTTGTTTCATTCATGAAACTGAAAGTGGCCTTTGACAGAGCAGAGACTATATTGGCTAGATTAGAAGTGTTTTGTTCAGAATTCTCTGTCTGTTGCTGAGAAGATGATGGATATGGCTTGC
>NC_029773.3:30707930-30708821 GCF_000817695.3 Arachis duranensis | reverse complement strand
TGAAAATCAATTTTCTTTATATAATAAATTAAATAAAATAGACAATATCAACATCTATACCATCTCCCTTGCTCCATCATGGAACTAAGTGGAAATGAACGGTCCAGGAGGACTCTAGGGTCATATGCTAACCCCATTACTGCTTCATATGGGAGTAGTATCTGTATACCCTCCATTGGAGTTAGTAGCTTTGAGTTGAATCCTCAGCTCATTATCACGGTGTAGCAAAGCTGCCAGTATTTCGGTCTTCCACATGAAGAACCTACAGAGTTTCTGGCACAATTTTTACAAATTGCTGACACAGTGCATGATAAGGAAGTAGATCAGGATGTCTACAAATTACTACTGTTTCCATTTTCTGTAAAAGATCAAGCTAAGAGGTGGTTAAATAACCAACCTAAGAACAGCATAAAGACATGGAAACAGCTGTCAGAAAAATTCCTGAATCACTATTTTCCTCCAAAACGGATGTGGTGCACGAAATTGTGATCAATACTTTTCACAAATCAAATAATCCCCGGTAATGAATCCAAAAACTTGGTGTTCAATACCATGGCATAAACACAACTTCGCACAACTAACCAGCAAGTGTACTGGGTCGTCCAAGTAATAAACCTTACGCGAGTAAGGGTCGATCCCACAGAGATTGTTGGTATGAAGCAAGCTATGGTCACCTTGTAAATCTCAGTCAGGCAAACTCAAATGGATATGGGTGATATACGAATAAAACATAAAGATAAAGATAGAGATACTTATGTAATTCATTGGTAGGAACTTCAGATAAGCGTATGAAGATGCCTTCCCTTCCGTCTCTCTGCTTTCCTACTGTCTTCATCCAATCCTTCTTCCTCCTTTCCATGGCAAGCTTAAGCAAGGGTTTCACCGTTGTCA
>NC_029773.3:30703464-30704191 GCF_000817695.3 Arachis duranensis | reverse complement strand
TTAAACGCCCAACAGCTAGCCTCACTGGCGTTTAAACGCCAGTGGGTTCTTCCTCCAGGGTGTGCTATTTTTCCTTCTGTTTTTGCTTTTTTCATTGATTTTGTGACTTCTCATGATCATCAACCTACAAAAAAACATAAAATAACAAAAGAAAATATTCAAAATATAATATTGGGTTGCCTCCCAACAAGCGCTTCTTTAATGTCAGTAGCTTGACAGAGGACTCTCATGGAGCCTCAGAAAAGCTCAGAGCTATGTTGGAACCTCCCAACACCTAACTTAGAGTTTGAATGTGGGGGTTCAACACCAAACTTAGAGTTTGGTTGTGGCCTCCCAACACCAAACTTTGAGTTTGACTGTGGGGGCTCTGTTTGGCTCTGTTTTGAGGGAAGCTCTTCATGCTTCCTCTCCATGATGACAGAGGGATATCCTTGAGCCTTAAACATCAAGGATTCTTCATTCACTTGAATGATCAACTCTCCTTGGTGGACGAAATTGTGATTACTATCTTTTGAGCTTTAGCATATATTTACTCTTAGGGCACTGTTTATTTTCACAACTCCGTTCAACTAACCAGCAAGTGTACTGGGTCATCCAAGTAATAAACCTTACGTGAGTAAGGGTCGAATCCATAAAGATTGTTGGTATGAAGCAAGCTATGGTCACCTTGCAAATCTCAGTTAGGGAGATTAAAGGGTAATTGTGATTATTGGAATGAATAAATAAA
>NC_029773.3:30703198-30703364 GCF_000817695.3 Arachis duranensis | reverse complement strand
ATTGCTGGAAAGCCCAGGATGTCTACTTTCCAACGCCGTTGAGAGCGCGCCAATTGGGCTTCTGTAGCTCCAGAAAATCAACTTTGAGTGCAGGGAGGTCAAAATCCAACAGCATCTGCAGTCCTTTTCAGTCTCTGAATCAGATTTTTGCTCAGGTCCCTCAATT
>NC_029773.3:30701039-30702972 GCF_000817695.3 Arachis duranensis | reverse complement strand
GGATGACACAGCTAAGGCTAAGCATCCAAGGCTTCAAACAAGGAGATAATGAATCCCTTTATGATGCCTGGGAGAGATACAGAGAGATGCTAAGAAAGTGCCCCTCTGAGATGTTTTCAGAGTGGGTGTAATTAGACATCTTCTACTATGGGCTTACAGAAAAAGCTCAGATTTCTCTAGATCACTCAGCTGGTGGATCTATACATATGAGAAAAATAATTGAAGAAGCTCAAGAGCTTATTGATACAGTTGCCAAAAATCAGCATCTGTACCAAAGTAGTGAATCTTCCATGAAAGAAGAAGCTAAAACAGTAACTGCTGAACTCAGTCCTGTAGATCAGGCTAATAAATTCAATCAGCAAATAGACTTTCTAACTCAGCAGCTAGCCGAATTCAAGGAAATACTACAGGAAACAAGAATGGCTAACAGGAATATGGAAGTACAGTTAAAGCAAACAGAAAAGCAACTGTCAAAACAAATAACAGAAGAATGCCAAGCAGTTCAATTAAGAAGTGGGAAAACATTAAATACCTCACTTCAAAGCAGCAGGAAGCCATGAAATGAACAAATGGCTACTCAAAATCCCTCTGAGGACAATCAGAGCCCAGAGAGGAATAAGGCTGGCGCTGAACGCTCAGACCATGCTCATTCCTGGCATTCAACGCCAGAAACAAGCATGAATCTGGCGTTGAACGCCCAAGGGGAGCACAGTTCTGGCATTCAGACGCCAGTAACAGATAAGGAGTTGGCGTCTAACGCCACTCCAGCTTCCACCCCTGGCATTCAAACGCCAGTGGGGCATCAGTCACATACAAGTTCTGATAACAACCCTTCTAAAAAGGCTTCCCAACCCACTTCTACAGGTAATAAACGTGCAGCAACTAAGGTTGAGGAATACAAGGCCAAAATGCCTTATCCTCAAAAACTCCACCAAGCGGAACAGGATAAGCAATTTGCCCGCTTTGCAGACTATCTCAGGACTCTTGAAATAAAGATTCCGTTTGCAGAAGCACTTGAGCAAATACCCTCTTATGCCAAGTTCATGAAAGAGATCTTAAGTCATAAGAAGGATTGGAGGGAAACTGAAAAAGTTTACCTCACTGAAGAATGCAGTGCAGTCATTCTGAAAAGCTTACCTGAGAAGCTTAAAGATCCTAGAAGCTTTATGATACCATGCACATTAGAGGGTACTTGTACCAAGCAGGCTCTATGTGATCTTGGGGCAAGTATCAACTTAATACCTGCATATATTATCACAAAGCTTGGTTTGACTGAAGAAGTCAAACCAACCCGGATATGTCTTCAACTTGCTGATGGCTCCATTAAATACCCATCAGGCGTGATTGAAGACATGATTGTCAAGGTTGGGCCATTTGCCTTTCCTACTGACTTTGTGGTGCTGGAAATAGAGGAACACAAGAGTGCAACTCTTATTCTAGGAAGACCTTTCCTAGCAACTGGCCGAACCCTCATTGACGTCCAAAAAGGGGAAGTAACCCTGAGAGTCAATGAGGAGGAGTTCAAGTTGAATGTTGTCAAAGCCATGCAACATCCAGACACCCCAGATGACTGCATGAGTGTTGATATCATTGACTCTCTGGTAAGAGAGGTCAATATGGCTGAGAGTCTCGAATCAGAACTAGAGGAGATCTCTAAAGATGTTCAGCCTGATTTGGAGGAATCAGAGAGAATAATAGAACCTCTGAAAATCCCTCAGGAAGAGGAGAAACCTCCCAAACCCGAGCTCAAACCATTACCACCATCCCTAAAATATGCATTTCTGAGAGAAGATGATACCTTTCCTGTAATCATAAGCTCTACCTTAGAGCCACAGGAAGAAGAAGCACTAATTCAAGTGCTAAGGACACACAAGATAGCTCTTGGGTGGTCCATCAGTGATCTTAAGGGCATTAGCCCAGCCAGATGCATGCA
>NC_029773.3:30699521-30700872 GCF_000817695.3 Arachis duranensis | reverse complement strand
AAAAACAGCATTCACATGTCCATCTGGAGTATTCGCATACAGAAGGATGCCATTTGGCCTGTGCAATGCACCTGCAACCTTTCAGAGGTGCATGCTCTCAATTTTCTCTGATATGGTGGAAAAATTCCTGGAAGTCTTCATGGATGACTTTTTAGTATTTGGAGACTCATTCAGCTCCTGCCTTAACCATCTAGCACTTGTTCTAAAAAGATGCCAAGAGACTAACCTTGTTTTAAACTGGGAGAAGTGTCACTTTATGGTAACTGAAGGAATTGTCCTTGGGCACAAAATTTCAAACAAGGGAATAGAGGTGGATCAAGCTAAGGTAGAGGTAATTGAAAAATTACCACCACCTGCCAATGTTAAGGCAATCAGAAGCTTTCTAGGGCATGCAGGATTCTATAGGAGGTTTATAAAGGATTTTTCAAAAATCACCAAACCTCTGAGCAACCTGCTAGCTGCTGACACGCCATTTATCTTTGATAAAGAGTGTCTGCAGGCATTTGAGACTCTGAAAGCTAAATTGGTCACATCACCAATCATCTCTGCACCAAACTGGACATTGCCATTTGAACTAATGTGTGATGTCAGTGACCATGCCATTGGTGCAGTGTTGGGACAGAGGCATGACAAGCTTCTACACGTCATTTACTATGCCAGTCGTGTTTTAAATGACGCACAGAAGAATTATACAACTACAGAAAAAGAGCTGCTTGCAGTGGTTTACGCCATTGACAAATTCAGATCCTATTTAGTAGGATCAAAAGTGATTGTGTATACTGATCATGCTACTCTTAAATATCTACTCACAAAGCAGGATTCAAAACCCAGACTTATAAGATGGGTGTTGCTTCTGCAAGAGTTTGATATAGAAATAAGAGACAGAAAAGGGACAGAGAATCAGGTAGCAGACCACCTATCCCAAATAAAACCAGTAGAAGGGGCGTCCATCCCTCTTACTGAGATCTCTGAAAACTTTTTGGATGAGCAACTCTTTGCCATCCAGGAAGTGCCATGGTTTGCAGACATTGCAAACTACAAGGCAGTGAAATTCATACCCAAAGAATACAGTAGGCAGCAATCAAAGAAGCTGATCACGGATGCAAAGTATTATCTTTGGGATGAGCCGTATCTCTTTAAGAGATGTGCAGACGGGGTAATCCGTAGATGTGTGCCTAAAGAAGAAGCGCAGAAGATTTTATGGCATTGCCATGGATCCCAGTATGGAGGACATTTTGGAAGTGAGCGAACAGCCACAAGAGTCCTCCAATGTGGCTTCTACTGGCCTACTCTCTATAAAGATTCCCGAGTGTTTGTACTTAATTGTGACAGTTGCCAAAGATCTGGTAAT
>NC_029773.3:30697833-30699374 GCF_000817695.3 Arachis duranensis | reverse complement strand
ATTCTGGTGGCAGTGGATTATGTATCCAAATGGGTGGAAGCTATTGCAACACCTACTAATGACACTACAACAGTGTTAAAATTCCTCCAGAAACACATCTTCAGTAGATTTGGTACCCCTAGAGTATTAATCAGTGATGGGGGCACTCATTTCTGCAATAAACAGCTTTACTCTGCTTTGGTTCGTTATGGAGTTAGCCACAGGGTAGCCACTCCATATCATCCACAGATAAATGGGCAAGCTGAAGTCTCTAACAGAGAACTTAAAAGAATCCTAAAACGGACTGTAATTAACCGTAGAAAGGATTGGGCAAGAAGCTTAGATGATGCTCTGTGGGCATACAGAACAGCATTCAAGACACCTATAGGAACTTCTCCATACCAGCTGGTGTATGGAAAAGCCTGTCACTTGCCAGTGGAACTGGAACACAAGGCCTATCTTTGAGCCAGGGCAGAAAGTTCTGCTATTTATTTCTAGGCTCAGATTATTCCCCGGAAAATTAAAATCCCGGTGGAGAGGACCATATGTGATTACAAGTGTGTCACCATATGGATATGTAGAGCTCCAGGATAATGATTCTAACAAAAAGTTGATTGTTAATGGACAGAGAGTCAAACATTATCTTGAAAGCGATTTTGAGCAAGAATGCTCAAAACTGAGACTTAATTAAAGCTCAGTAATAGTCCAGCTAACGACATTAAAGAAGCGCTTGCTGGGAGGCAACCCAGCCATTCACAAAATTTAATTTTATTTGTTTTTGTTAATTAATTGATTTTTACAGGTATATGTCAAAGTTTCTTCAAGGTAAAATAGCAATTGCTTGAATTCACAAAGTTACAAGGGAATTTGGAAGCTCACTGGCGTTAAAAAGCCAGTAAGAAATATTTTGGGCGTTGAACGCCCAAAAGAAGCACCTACTGGGCGTTCAACGCCAGTAAGGGTAGCCATCTGGGCGTTAAATGCCAGAAAGGAGCATCTTCTGGGCGTTGAACGCCAGAAAGAAGCACCTTTTGGGCGTTTAACGCCAGAATTACAGCATCCTGGGCGTTTAGAAAAACGCCCAGTGACAAAGGACTGCCTGGCGTTCAACGCCAGAAAGAAGCAACAGTTGGGCGTTGAACGCCCAGGAGAAGCAGCAATTGGGCGTTAAACGCCCAAAACATTCAGCATTTGGGCGTTTAACGCCAGGATGGTGGGGAGGAGGTAAAATTCGTTTTTTTTTGACAAATTTTCCAAATTTTTATGTTTCAAATCATGATTTCTTGCATAAACATGTTTCAAAATGTCCTCCTTCAAATCAAAAATAGCTTCATACATAAACATAAACCTTTTTCCAATCCAATCCAACTCTTTTTCCAATTTTTTTTAAAAAAACTTAATTATCTTTTAAAATCTTTTTCAAATTAAAAATTCAGATTTATTTTTAAATATCATCTTTTTTTATCCTTTTCTTATCATAATTATCTTTTATAAATCATATCTTTTATCTTATATCTTTTTCTTATTTTCGAAAACCCACCCCCTCCCTTTATATCCACTTT
>NC_029773.3:30695938-30697211 GCF_000817695.3 Arachis duranensis | reverse complement strand
TCCAAGCTTAATTTCTATGCTCTGCAGAGATGCTGGAGGGAAGATGGGAATAACAGAGTATATCTCAGTTGAGAGGCCAATCACTAAAATATCAATGGAAAGACAACAGCTGCAGGATGATCCAATCAAGAAGAGAGCACAAGAAGTCCTCCCAGAACTTCCTCAATTCGAATATTGGGAACATCTTGAGGCATCTATTTCCAAATTACAAGAAGCTATGAACCAAATAAAGGAAGAACAGAACAATCAAAGTAGCATGCTTTGCAAACTGCTTAAGGAACAAAAAGAGCAATGGCGTGATTTAAGGGAGCTGAAGCGCCAGAAATTAATCCTTGAAGGACCAAGCACCCCACAGATCAGAGGAACATCCACTTCCCAAAACACAGGTTGTTGAGTTCTAATTTTAGCTTTAACTCTGTGATAGTGTTATTATAGAAATTTACCTTAGAAGTTATACAGTAGTAGTAGTAGTAATTAGCATATCTATTCTGGTTTTATTTCCAAGTAAGTTATAAATTATTTTTCTCATCATCATCAGACATGAATAAAATAGTAGATTTTTAGAATAAAGAAGTAATTTATATTTTTCGAGTTCTTAATAATAAAAATTATAATTAATTATATGTGGTGGCAATACTTTTTGTTCTCTGAATGAATGCTTGAACAGTGCATAATTTTTATCTTGAATTTTATGAATATTGGCTCCTGAAAGAATGAGGAACACGAAAAATATTATTGATGATCTGAAAAATCATGAATTTTATTCTTGAAGAAAGAAAAAGCAGTGAAAAAAAAAACTTGTACAAGAAATCATTGGATCAAGAAAAAGAAAAAGCCAATAGCCCTTAAAACCAAAAGGCAAGGGTGAAAAAGATCCAAGGCTTTGAGCATCAGTGGATAGGAGGGCCTAAGGAAGTAATTCCAGGCCTAAGCGGCTAAATCAAGCTGTCCCTAACCATGTGCTTGTGGCATGCAGGTCCAAGTGAAACGCTTGAGACTGAGTGGTTAAAGTCGTGATCCAAAGCAAAAAAAGTGTGCTTAAGAGCTCTGGACACCTCTAACTGGGGACTTTAGCAAAGCTGAGTCACAATCTGAAAAGGTTCACCCAGTCATGTGTCTGTGGCATTTATGTATCCGGTGGTAATACTAGAAAACAAAGTGCTTAGAGCCACGGGCAAGACTCATAAAGTAACTGTGTTCAAGAATCAACATACTACACTAGGAGAATCAATAATACTATCTAAATTCTGAGTTCCTATGGATGCCAATCATT
>NC_029773.3:30694171-30695095 GCF_000817695.3 Arachis duranensis | reverse complement strand
TGCGCTTCAAACTCGCGATTGCTGGGCGTGATGACAAACGCAAAAGGATCAATGGATCCTATTCCAACATGATCGAGAACCAACAGCTGATTAGTCGTGCTATGACAGAGCATCTGGACCGTTTTCACTGAGAGGATGGGAAGTAGCCACTGACAATGGTGACACCCTACATACAGCTTGCCATGGATGGAACTTTACAAACAATTGAGTTGAATATTACATTGCAGAAATTCAAAGGACAAAGCATCTCCAAAACTCCAACATATCCTCCATTAATAAAGTAACAATTACTTATTCCAAACACTTTTACTTCTTACAATTAAATCCAAATAATCTTATTGGCATCCTGACTAAGATTAATAAAATAAACATAGCTTGCTTCAAACCAATAATCTCCGTGGGATCGACCCTTACTCACGTAAGGTATTACTTGGACGACCCAGTGCACTTGCTGGTTAGTTTTACGGATTGCAAATTCGTGCACCACCTAGGGTCAAGCATAAACCTCATGCCTCTCTCTGTAATGGAGAAGCTAGGGATCTTTGAGGTATAAGCTGCAAGAATCTCACTAGAGATGGCAGATAATTCAAGAAAACAAGCTTATGGACTTGTAGAGGATGTTCTGGTAAAGATTGAAGACCATTACATCCCTGCTGATTTCATAGTCCTAGAGATTGGGAAGTGCATGGATGAATCCATCATCCTTGGCAGACCCTTCTTAGCCACAGCAAAGGCTGTGATTGATGTTGACAGAGGAGAATTGATCATTCAAGTGAATGAAGAATCCTTTGTGTTTAAGGCTCAAGGATATCCCTCTGTAACCATGGAGAGGAAGCGTGAAGAGCTTCTCTCAAAACAAAGTCAAACAGAGCCCCCACAGTCAAACTCTAAGTTTGGTGTTGGGAGGCCACAACCAAACTCTGA
>NC_029773.3:30689773-30694106 GCF_000817695.3 Arachis duranensis | reverse complement strand
TCAAACTCTAAGTTTGGTGTTGGGAGGTTCCAACATTGCTCTAAGTATCTGTGAGGCTCCATGAGAGCCCACTGTCAAGCTACTGACATTAAAGAAGTGCTTGTTGGGAGGCAACCCAATGTTATATTTATCTATTTTCCTTTTGTTATTTTATGTTTTATGTAGATTGATGATCATGTGAAGTCACAAAATCAATTGAAAAAGCAAAAATAGAATGAAAAATAGAAAGAAAAATAGCACACCCTGGAGGAAAACTTGCTGGCGTTTAAACGCCAGTGAAGACAGCAAAATGGGCGTTTAACGCCCAGTCTGGAACCATTCTGGGCGTTTAATGCCAGAAAGGGGCACCAGACTGGCGTTTAACGCCAGGAATGGGCAAGAAGCTGGCGTTAAACGCCAGAAAGGGGCAGCAGCCCGGCGTTTAACGCCAGGATTGGCAGAAAGGGCATTTTTGCACGCCACTTGGTGCAGGGATGAGCTATCCTTGACACCTCTTCTTCACCCACTCACCAATCACCTTAATACCTCTTCCCCAAAAACCCCTCACCTATCAAATCCCACCATTCTCTTTACCACTCACATCCATCCTTCATAAAACCTCACCTACCTCACCATTCAAATTCAAACCACTTTCCCTCCCAAACCCACCCATAATGGACGAATCCTACCCCCCTCTCCACCCCTATATAAACCCTTCTTCACTCCTTCATTTTCACACAACCTAAACACTACTTCTCCCCCTTGGCCGAACCACAAAGCCCCCTCCATCTCCTCCATTTTCTTCTTCTTCTACTCCCTTCTTTCTTCTTTTACTCGAGGACGAGCAAACCTTCTAAGTTTGGTGTGGTAAAAGTGTTGCTTTTTGTTTTTCCATAACCATTTATGGCACCTAAGGCCGGAGAAACCTCTAGAAAAAGGAAAGGGAAGGCAAAAGCTTCCACCTCCGAGTCATGGGAGATGGAGAGATTCATCTCAAGGGTGCATCAAGACCACTTCTATGAAGTTTTGGCCATGAAGGAGGTGATCCCTGAGGTCCCTTTCAAACTCAAAAAGAGTGAGTATCCGAAGATCCAACAAGAGATCCCACTCATGGACATGAGGAAATTCCTCATCATGAAATCCCTGAGAAGCATCAAGGGATGCACTTTCCTCCACAAAACTATTGGGAGTAAATCAACACCTCCCTAGGAGAATTGAGTTCCAACATAGGACAACTAAGGGTGGAGCACCAAGAACATTCCATCCTCCATGAAATTAAAGAAGATCAAAGAATCATGAGAGAATAGCAACAAAGGAAAGGAAGAGACATTGAGGATAATCAGAATCTTCGTGGTATAAGCTAGAATTGATGGCGGCATTCTTGAGAATCCGGAAAGTCTAAACCTTGTCTGTGGTATTCCGAGTAGAATTCAAGGATTAAATGACTGTGATGAGCTTCAAACTCGCGATTGTGGGGCGTTAGTGACAGACGCAAAAGAATCACTGGATTCTATTCCGACATGATCGAGAACCGACAGATGAATAGCCGTGCTGTGACAGAGCGCATTGAACATTTTCACTGAGAGGACGGGACTGTAGCCATTGACAACGGTGATGCCCAACATACAGCTTTCCATGGAAAGGAGTAAGAAGGATTGGATGAAGACAGTAGGAAAGCAGAGAGACGGAAGGGACAAAGCATCTCCATACGCTTATCTGAAATTCTCACCAATGAATTACATAAGTATCTCTATCTTTATTTTATGTTTTATTTATCTTTTAATCATTAATCCTCCATAACCATTTGAATCCGCCTGACTGAGATTTACAAGATGACCATAGCTTGCTTCATACCAACAATCTCCGTGGGATCGAACCTTACTCGTGTAAGGTTTATTACTTGGACGACCCAGTGCACTTGCTGGTTAGTTGTGCGAAGTTGTGATAAAGAGTTGAGATTGCAATTGAGCGTACCATGTTGATGGCGCCATTGATGATCACAATTTCGTGCACTAGCCACCCTGTAACTGTTCTTGTAGGAACCAGTTCATTCTTTTCATTATGCACCACTGTCATACCTCCCTTCTTGGGGACAACTTGGACAGGGCTCACCCAGGGACTATCAGAAATAGGATAAATGATCCCAGCCTCTAGTAATTTAGTGACCTCTTTCTGCACC
The DNA here is from genome assembly GCF_000817695.3 of Arachis duranensis. Taxonomy (NCBI): domain Eukaryota; kingdom Viridiplantae; phylum Streptophyta; class Magnoliopsida; order Fabales; family Fabaceae; genus Arachis; species Arachis duranensis. The sequence goes on along the minus strand of NC_029773.3, from coordinate 30,691,948 downwards.
ACCTCCTTCACGGCCGGATTCATTCGCCTCTGTGGCTGAACCACTGGGTTGGCATCATCCTCCAATAGGATCATGTGCATGCATCTGCCTGGGCTAATGCCCTTAAGATCACTTATGGACCACCCAAGAGCTGTCTTATGTGTCCTTAGCACCTGAATTAGTGCTTCCTCTTCCTGTGGAACTAAAGCAGAGCTTATGATCATTGGAAAAGTGTCATCTCCTCCCAGAAATGCATATTTTAGGGATGGTGGTAGTGGTTTGAGCTCGGGTTTAGGAGGCTTTTCCTCATTATGAGGAGTTATCAAAGGTTCTTCTATTTTCTCTGATTCCTCCAAGTCAGGCTGAACATCTTTAAAGATATCTTCTAGCTCTTATTCGAGACTCTCAGTCATATTGATCTCCTCCACCAAGGAGTCAATAATATCAATGCTCATGCAATCTCTTGAAGTGTCTGGATGCTGCATAGCTTTGACAACATTCAACTTAAACTTATCCTCATTAACTCTCAGGGTTACTTCTCCTTTTTGGATGTCAATGAGAGTTCGTCCAGTTGCTAAGAAAGGTCTTCCTAGAATGAGAGTTGCACTCTTTTGCTCCTCCATTTCCAGCACTACAAAGTCAGTGGGAAAGGCGAATGGCCCAACCTTGACAATCATGTCCTCAATCACGCCTGATGGCATTTTAATAGAGCCATCAGCAAGTTGGAGACATATCCGGGTTGGTTTGACTTCTTCAGTCAAACCAAGCTTTCTGATAGTGGATGCAGGTATCAGGTTGATACTTTTTCCTAGATCACATAGAGCTGTCTTGGTACAAGTACCCTCTAATGTGCATGGTATCATAAAGCTTCCGGAGTCTTTAAGCTTCTCTGGTAAGCTTTTCAGAATGACTACATTGCATTCTTCAGTGAGGAAAACCTTTTCAATTTCTCTCCAATCCTTCTTATGACTTAAGATCTCTTTCATGAACTTAGTATAAGAGAGTATTTGCTCAAGTGCCTCTGCAAACGGAATCTTTATTTCAAGAGTCCTGAGATAGTCTGCAAAGCGGGAAAATTGTTTATCCTGTTCCGCTTGGCAGAGTTTCTGAGGATAAGGCATCTTGGCTTTATATTCCTCACCCTTAGTTACTGCAGGTTTATTTCCTACAGAAGTGGTTGGAGAAGCCTTCTTAGGACGGTTACTATCAGCACTTGCAGGTGTCTGATCCCTCATTGGCGTTTGACCGCCAGGATTAGAGGTTGGATGGGCGTTTAACGCCAATTTTCCACCCTTTTCTGGCATTTGAACGCCAGAACTGGACATAGATTGGGTGTTTAACGCCAGTTTTTCACTCTTTTCTAGCATTTGAACGCCAGAAGTGGGCATCCACTGGGCGTTTAACGCCAATTTTTCATCCTTTTCTGGCATTTGAATGCCAGAATTATTCCTCTTTGGGCTCTTACTATCCTCAGAGGGATTTTGGACAGTGGTTTGCTCATCCTCTGTCAGTTGTTCTTTCCTTGACTTTCTGTTGCCTTGAGTTGAGACATTTAATGTCTTTCCACTCCTTAATTGAACAGCTTGGCATTCTTCTGTTAATTGTCTGGATAACTGTTGTTTTGTCTGCTTCAATTGTTTTTCCATATTCTGCTTGGCATTTTTTGTTTCTTGTAGCATTTCTTTGAATTTTGCTATCTGTTTTGTTAGAAAACACAATTCCTGATTGAGTTCAGCAGCTTGTTTTGGAGGATTAAGTTCAGTGGATTCTGCCTTAGCCTCTTCTTTCATGGAAGACTCATGGTGCACGAAATTGTGATCAATACTTTTCACAACTCAAATAATCCCCGGTAATGAATCCAAAAACTTGGTGTTCAATACCATGGCATAAACACAACTTCGCACAACTAACCAGCAAGTGTACTGGGTCGTCCAAGTAATAAACCTTACGCGAGTAAGGGTCGATCCCACAGAGATTGTTGGTATGAAGCAAGCTATGGTCATCTTGTAAATCTTAGTCAGGCAAACTCAAATGGATATGGTGATGAACGCATAAAAACATAAAGATAAAGATAGAGGTACTTATGTAATTCATTGGTAGGAACTTCAGATAAGCGCATGAAGATGCCTTCCCTTCCGTCTCTCTGCTTTCCTACTGTCTTCATCCAATCCTTCTTACTCCTTTCCATGGCAAGCT
>NC_029773.3:30686377-30687089 GCF_000817695.3 Arachis duranensis | reverse complement strand
AAAGAAGAGAGTAGAAGAAGAAGAAATGAAGGAGATGGGAATGGCTTTTGTTTTCGGCCAAGAAGGGGAAGAAGTAGTGTTTAGGTTGTGTGGAAAGGGAGGAGTGAAGGAGGGTTTATATAGGAGAGGGGGGAGGGTAGGGTTCGGTCATTTGAGGGTGGGTTTGGGTGGGAAAGTGGTTTGAATTTGAATGGTGAGGTAGGTGGGGTTTTATGAAGGATGGATGTGGTGGTGAAGAGAAAGATGGGATTTGATAGGTGAAGGGTTTTTGGGGAAGAGGTGTTGAGGTGATTGGTGAATGGGTGAAGAAGAGAGAGAGTGGTGGGGTAGGTGGGGGTCCTGTGGGGTCCACAGATCCTGAGGTGTCAAGGAAAAGTCATCCCTGCACCAAAATGGCAAGCAAAATCTCGATTTGTGCCAATTCTGGCGTTAAACGCCGGGCTGGTGCCCATTTCTGGCGTTTAACGCCAGCTTCTTGCCCTTTTCTGGCGTTTAACGCCAGTCTGGTGCCCCTTTCTGGCGTTAAACGCCCAGAATGGTGCCAGACTGGGCGTTAAACGCCCAACAGCTAGCCTCACTGGCGTTTAAACGCCAGTACGCTCTCCTCCAAGGTGTGCTATTTTTCTTTCTGTTTTTCATTCTATTTTTGCTCTTTTCATTGATTTTGTGACTTCTCATGATCATCAACCTACAGAAAACATAAAATAACAAA
>NC_029773.3:30684814-30685327 GCF_000817695.3 Arachis duranensis | reverse complement strand
CATTCAGAGTATCAATCTCAAGAACTTCTTTCTTCTGACTAGTCCCATTGTTCACAGGATTTCTTTCAGAAGTGTAAATGAATTGGTTATTTGCAACCATTTCAATCAGTTCTTGAGCTTTAGTAGGCGTCTTCTTCAGATGAAGAGATCCTCCTGCAGAGCTATCCAAAGACATCTTGGATAGTTCAGAGAGACCATCATAGAAAATTCCTATGATGCTCCATTCAGAAAGCATGTCAGAGGGACATTTTCTGATTAGTTGTTTGTATCTTTCCCAAGCTTCATAGAGGGATTCTCCTTCCTTCTGTCTGAAGGTTTGGACTTCCACTCTAAGCTTACTCAATTTTTGAGGTGGAAAGAACTTTGCCAAGAAGGCATTCACTAGCTTTTCCCGAGAGTCCAGGCTTTCTTTAGGTTGAGAGTCCAACCATGTTCTAGCTCTGTCTCTTACAGCAAAAGGGAATAGTATAAGTCTGTAGACCTCAGGGTCAACCCCATTAGTCTTGACAGTGT
>NC_029773.3:30684055-30684544 GCF_000817695.3 Arachis duranensis | reverse complement strand
GAACAAGAAAATGTGGAATCCTCTATGTCACAGTATAGAGATTCCTTAAAGTGTTAGAGGAAAAGAAGAGTAGAAGATAGAAGTAGAAAATTCTGAACTTATCAAAGAAGATGGAGTTCGAATTTTGCATTAAGGGATAATGTTAGTCCATAAATAGAAGGATGTGAGAAGAAGGGAAGTAATTTTCGAAAATTAAGTAAGAAATTTTGAAAACATTTTGAAAAACACTAATTAATTTTCGAAAATGAAAGTGGAAAAGAAATCAAGTGATTTTTGAAAAAGATTAGAAATAAAAAAGATTTGATTGAAAACTATTTTGAAAAAGATGTGGTTAAGAAAATATGATTAGTTTTAAAAAGATGTGATTGAGAAGATATGATTTGAAAAACATTTTAAAAAAGATTTAATTTTGAAAATTAAAAACTTGACTAACAAGAAAAGATATGATTCAAACATTAAACCTTCCTCAACAGAAAAGGCAACATGCTT
>NC_029773.3:30671219-30682822 GCF_000817695.3 Arachis duranensis | reverse complement strand
ATGATGAGTGTCACGGATCATCACATTCATCTAGTTGAAGAACAAGTGATATCTTAGAACAAGAACAAGCGGAATTGAATGGAAGAACAATAGTAATTGCATTAATACTCGAGGTACAGCAGAGCTCCACACCTTAATCTATGGTGTGTAGAAACTCCACCGTTGAAAATACATAAGAACAAGGTCTAGGCATGGCCATGAGGCCAGCCTCCCAATGATCTAAGATAGCATAACAATGAAGATAGCTACCCCTCGATGTCTCAATACAACAGTAAAAGGTCCTACTTATAGAAAACTAGTAGCCTAAGGTTTACAGAAATGAGTAAATGACATAAAAATCCACTTCCGGGCCCACTTGGTGTGTGCTTGGGCTGAGAAATGAAGCATTTTCGTGCAGAGACTTCTCTTGGAGTTAAACGCCAGCTTTTATGCCAGTTTGGAGGGACATTTCCTTAGCATCTCTCTGTACCTCTCCCAGGCATCATAAAGAGATTCATGATCCTCTTGTTTAAAGCCTTGGATGTCCAGCCTTAGTTGTGTCATCCTTTTTGGAGGGAAATATTGATTCATGAATTGTCTGATAACTGTTTCCATGTTCTTATGCTTGCTGTGGTTTGGTTATTTAGCAACCTCTTAGCTTGATCTTTTACAGCAAATGGAAACAGTAATAATCTGTAGACATCCTAATCTACTTCCTTATCATGTACTGTGTTAGCAATTTGTAAGAACTGTGCCAGAAACTCAGTAGGTTCTTCTTGTGGAAGACTGGAATACTGACAATTTTGCTGCACCATGATAATGAACTGAGGATTTAGCTCAAAAGTGTTAGCTCTTATGGGGGGTATACAAATACTACTCCCATATGAAGTAGTAGTAGGGTTAGCATATGACCCCAGAGTCCTTCTAGACTGTTCATTTCCACTTAAGTCCATGATGGCGAAAGGGAGATGATGTGGATTGGAGCTAGAAATATTATATTTATTATTTAAAAAAAATTTGAAAACCGAAAATAAGAGAAGATAAAATAAAATAAAATAAAATAAATGAAAGATTTTGGGTGAGGATTTTCGAAAAATGAAGAGAGAGAAAGTGGTTGGGAAGTTTTGAAAAACATATGATTTTAAAAATTTTGACCAAGTCAACACAAGGGATTCAAAATTTTATGAGGATTTAAAGGAAAAGATATTTTTTTATTTTTAAATTTAATGTGGAGAGAGAAAAACAACGAAGTGATACCAAACTTGAAATTTTTAGATTAAAACAATAGAAACAAACAAGAAAATTTTGAATATCAAGATGAACACCAAGAACACTTTTTGAAAATTTTTAAGAAAATAAGAACACAAAGGACACCAAACTTAAAAATTTTTATACTTGGAACACTAATAACTCGAAAATGTATAAGATAATAAGCAACAAAAGACACCAAACTTAGAATTTTTAGAAAACCGAACACAATTTTTTTTAAAATTAAAAGGAAAAACACAAAAAGGACACCAAACTTAAAACATGAAACTAAACTCAAACAAAAGACTCAAATTTAGTGACTCTAAACCAACAAAAATAAATTATTCCTAATCTAAGCAACAAGATAAACCGTCAGTTGTCCAAACTCGAACAATCCCCGGCAACGGGGCCAAAAACTTGGTGCACAGAATTGTGACCACACAACTCTGATACAACTAACCAGCAAGTGCACTAGGTCATCCAAGTAATACCTTACGTGAGCAAGGGTCGATCCCACGGAGATTGCCGGCTTGAAGCAAGCTATGGTTATCTTGTAACTCTTAGTCAGGGGATTAATGATAAAAATGATTTTTGTTTATGAAGAATAAATAATATGAAATAAAAAGTACTTGTGATTCAGTAATGAGGAACATGTTGAGGTTTGGAGATGCTCTGTCTTCTGAATCTCTGCTTTCCTACTGTTGTATTCTTCACGCACGCAAGGCTCCTTCCATGGCAAGCTGTATGTTGGTGGATCACCGTTGTCAATGGCTACCATTCGTCCTCTCAGTGAAAATGGTCCTACTATGGGTTACGTAGGGCTAATCATCTGTCAGTTCTCACTCGTGCTGGAATAGGATCCATTGATCCTTTTGCACACTGTCACTACGCCCAACATTTGTGAGTTTGAAGCTCGTCACAGTCACCCTTTCCAGATCCTACTCGGAATACTACAGACAAGGTTTATACTTTCCGAATCTTAAGAGTGCTGCCAATTGATTCTAGCTTATACCACGAAGACTTTGGTTTCAGGGATTTGAACACTCTGTTGTCAGGAGAAGCAATCAAGCTCGTGAACCAGGAACCCAAGAGATACACACTCAATCTAAGGTAGAACGGAGGTGGTTGTCAGGCACGCATTCATAAGTTGAGAATAGTGATGAGTGTCACGGATCAACACATTCATCATGTTGAAGTGCAAATGAATATCTTAGAATAGAAACAAGCGTGATTGAATGGAAAATAGAAATAATTGCATTAATCCATCGAGACACAGCAGATCTCCTCACCCCCAACCATGGGGTTTAGAGACTCATGCCATAGAAGATACAAATTCAAATGTAAAATGTCATGAGGTACAAAATGAATCTCTAAAAGTAGTTTTTATACTAAACTAGTAACCTAGGTTTACAAAAAATGGATAAACTAAGATAGATAGTGCAGAAATCCACTTCCGGGGCCCACTTGGTGTGTGTTTGGGCTGAGCATTGAAGCTTTCACGTGCATAGGCTATTCCTGACATTAAACGCCAGCTTTGGTGCCAGTTTGGGCATTTAACTCCAGTTTTTATGCCAGTTCTGGCGTTTAACGCCAGAAAATGGTAGAAAGTTGGCGTTAAAACGCTAGTTTGTGCTATCAAATCTCGGTCAAAGTATGGACTATTATACATTGATGGAAAGCCCAAGATGTCAACTTTCCAACGCAAGTGAGAGCGCGCCAATTGGGCTTCTGTAGCTCCAGAAAATCTATTTCGCGTGCAGGAGGGTTAGAATCAAACAACATCTGCAGTCTTTTTTCAGCCTCTGAATCAGATTTTTGCTCAGGTCCCTCAATTTCAGCCAGAAAATACCTGAAATTACAGAAAAACACACAAACTCATAGTAAAGTCCAAAAATGTGATTTTTTTTCATAAAACTAATAAAAATATACTAAAAGTAACTAAAGCATACTAAAAATTACATGAAAATACCACCAAAAAGTGTATAAAATATCCGCTCATCACTTATTCATAGAAATCGCATGTTTTACGTTTTTCTTCCTGATTTTGTGCTATGATTGAAAACATGCTTCTTTGGCCTTAAATTTGCTAAGTTTAATCCCCTCTTATTACCGTTTGATACCGTGATATGTGCGTTAAGTGATTTCAGGGATTACAGGACAGGAATGGCTTAGAGAATGGAAAGGAAGCATGCAAAAGTGGAAGGAATGCAAGAAACTAAAGTACTGCTAAAGCTGTCCAGCCTGACCTCTTCACACTCAAACAGTCATAACTTGAGCTACAAAGATTCAAATGAGGCGGTTTTAGTTGCGTTGGAAAGCTAACATCTGGGGCTTCGCAACGATATATAATTTGTCATATCTGCTCCAAAGATAGGTGATGCGCACGCGTGGATCACGCACACGCGTGACCTGGAGAAAATTCAATCCACGTGTACGCATGGAGGACGCGTATGCGTGACAGTGCCGCGTGCTGGACGTATCAGAAATTGCTGGGGGGATTTTTGGGCTGTTTTTGACCCATTTTTTGGCCCAGAAAATATAGATTAGAGGCTATAAAGTGGGGGAATGTATCAATTCATCATACAACATTCATTCACATAATTTTAGGTTTTAGATGTAGTTTTCTAGAGAGCCTCTCTCTAGATTTTAGGATTTAGGATTTCTCTTAGTTTTAGGATTATTTCTTCATTCCAGGTTCAATGTTCCTTTAATTTATGTTCTCTTCTACTTTTATTTATTCTATTACTTTAGTTGTTTATTTTTTCAATATGGTTTATGAACTCTATGTTGAATTTGATTTTCTTATTTAATACACATTGAGGTATTTCAGATTTATGATTGCTTTCTTTTATTTATGATATAAATAATTTAGATTTTTCTCCTTTTGGCTTTGGTTGAGTAAATGGGGACACTTGAATTATCAAACTCGGTGCTTATTGAAAATTAGAATTTACTGATTGATTTGGATTCCTCTAACGTTAATCTTTCCATAGGAGTTGACTAGGATTTGAGGAATCAAACTGATTAGTCCACTTGACTTTCCTTTATTTAGTAAGGGTTAACTAAGTGGGAGCAATAAACAATTTTCATCACACTTGATAAGGATAACTAGGATGGAATTTCCAGTTCTCATACCTTGCCAAGAGTTTTTCTAGTTATTAATTTATTTTCTTGCCATCTAAATTCCTTGTTCAAACCTTTCAAAACACCCAAAAGATACTTTTCCATAACCAATAATAAATCATACCTCCCTGCAATTCCTTGAGAGACGACTCGAGATTTAAATACTTCGGTTATAAATTTTACTGGGTTTGCTTTAGTGACAAACAAGTTTTTTGTACGAAAGAATTTTTGTTGGTTTAGAAGCTATACTTACAACGAGAGCTTATTTATAAAATTCTAGACCACGCAAGAATCCGTTCGTCAAAATGGCGCCGCTGCCGGGGAATTACAAACGTGTGCCTTATTATTGGTTATTGTAAATATTTGCTTTTTATTAGTTTTTGTTTTTATTTTCTCTCACTACTATGAACTCTCACAACTTTGGCTATGAGTCTGGTTATAATTATGTTGCAAGGAGAGGAGATTACAATAAGAACATGCATCAAGGATGGGACAACCAAAGATGGGAGGAGCCACAAGGATTTGATCAACTCTCTTGGCAACAACCTCCACCAACATACTGTGACCAAGAGCCCTTCCAAGAGGCATACCAAGATGACGGCTATGGTGAGCACTCTTTTGATTATCAACAACCACCACCATACGCCTATGAATCCTTTCCTCAGCATAGCTTTGAACCACCATACTTACAAGCCTTTTTTCACCATTCACCCCCATATGACCCTGACCCTTATCCACCTTATGAACCATACTTAAAACCACCCCCATTCCAGCACAATTACTCCCAAGAACCACCACCTCAATATACACCATCTTCTTATCCTTATCAAGATGAATCAAAGCCTGGTGCAAAGATTTTACTCACATCTGCCACTGCAAAGTTTGAAAAAATAAAATGGGACTACAATAAATTGCCACAAAATCTTCAGATTGATTGAGAAATTATTGATATTTTTTAAGAGAGATTATTATAATTTTTTGTGTGAAACATATAGGTTTGGAAGAGAAAAGTGAGGCTAACAATGTTGATGATGAAGAAATGACAACAATTGAGGCTAATAATAGTGATGAAGAATGGGATGCTTATTAAGAACTTGATCTGGTAATTATTATTTATACTCTCTATAATTTTTAAGTTTTTCTCAATAGATTATATCATCAATGGCTTTTGACATTTAATTTATACTGTTGACTCTTATTACAGGTTAGAGATTGTGAGTCATTTTAGTATCTTTTTATATGTGAACTTTAATTTTTCATGTTTAATACTCAAGTCTCATTATTAGTTATTGCCTGACACCAGTTTAATACAAAAGATAAATTAGAGTGTACTACCGTTTTCTTCTAATGTCATATTTAATATATATGTGTGCAGATGTTGTGGACACTTTTGAATTCCTTTATAATGATTAGATCTTAGCATGGAGAATTTTTCAAAGACTCTTGTATAGGAGCTTTTTATTAACTTTTCCTCCAATGAAAATGACAATAACAAAGCACAGCAGATAGAAAGTGACAAAGAATATCAGACATACCAGAAAGACAGTGACAAAACAATTTCGATAAATGATTAGTGCTACTATATAAAATTGGCAGATATACGTATTTTATAAAAGTTTTATATAAAGCAGTAGAGTGGTAGAAAGAGAATAACGACAACTGTATAAACCACTCTACTTTTATCTATGCAGTTTAAAAATTTGTAAAAAAATATTAAAAAGGTGCTACGATTTTTTTTTGGTGTATTATAACATAAATTGTTATACTCCTCTCACAATTTACGTGTATTATTTAATCTGTTATACTCCTCTTACAATTTTTATAGATATAAATATTATATTTACGTATGCAATATTTAAAAATTATATTTCAATAATATTAATTTTCCAACAATTTATTTTACTAACTTGCTCCAAATTTTCGTTGAAATTACTCGTCTGTTTTTAATTAACTTATTTGTATAAATGTTTTAAGAATGTATAATAAAATTATTAGTAAAAGTATTTATTTTTCTAAATAAATACAGAACAGATATGTTGACTTCAAAGTGTGAAACTTGTTCAATTGGCATTTTATACTCGAAATATGTCGATTTTGTAGGATAATGCATGGTAGAAATTAAAAAAAATATATATTATAAAATTATCAAAATTTATTATTTTTTATTATTAATTAATTATTAATATTTAAAAATAAAAAATAAATAAATAATAAATTCTAACTTCCCTTTATCGTCATTGATGACACATGTTAATCCACATTTTGAATGTAGACACAATACTGCGTCAGAATCAGAAATACAAGCTCACTATAAATACCTGAACCCACCACTTCAATTTTACTGACACACACACCTCATTCTGGAATCTTCCCATCAGAATCAGTGTTTCACCGCCAAGTATTTTCTCTCTCAATGGCAACTGCGTATGTTTAAAATTCTCAGTAATTCTCTCATTTTCCTCTATATCTTTATGTTCCTTTTTATCTAATGTTCTAGCTTCTCTCTCTCTAACCTAGTGCTCTGAAAGAGATTCTTCCACCGTCTTTGACTTCAGTATCCGAACAACCTCCTCTTTTTGATGGAACCACCAGGTCCGTTTCTCATTCTCCAATTTTTAATTTAATTTAATTTTTGTTTTGGTTCATATTGTCGTTAACTTGCCATTTTATAAATTTTTATGTTTTGAAGGTTGTACACCAGTTATACTTGTCCCTTTGCACAACGTGTATGGATCACTAGAAACTACAAGGTTGTTTTATTCTCTTTGTATAATCATTTAATCATGTGTTTCATGACCCTATTCACCGTTCATCTAATGGAATTTTGATTTTTATTTTTTCTTTCAAGTGAAGTTGTTAAGTGTGATCTTTCTTCATTCAACTTCTTTTCTCACATGTTTTCGCTTGGTCGGTTAAAGAGTTACGGGTAAAAAATTGCACTTACATTAAGAAAAAGTCCAAAGAGCCCACTACCCAACTCAAGTTAACCCCTTTTTATTTCTAATTTTGAAATTTGATAAATTAAGAGAGTGAGGAGTTATTATTTTATTTTTTGGGTAATAAACCTGTTTTTTAACTAGTTAGCTCTAATTGAGTACACCTAATTAAGAGGAAAAAAAATTGAGAGGATGTATCATTCCATTTGACCCTTTGCATGACATAAATAAAACATTATTTAGAGAAAAAAAAAAAGAAGTCTACAGAAGTCGAAAAGAGCATTATTCAATCACCAGATAGCCTCAACAGACACTAAACAAATTGATTAGGAGTGATCTCATAATAAGTTGAGTCCAAGTGAGTGTAATGTGATGACGCAATTTGATATCATTTAATAGATCAATACTTTGTTGTTCTAAATTTTTTTTTTTTTCACAAAAAGCCTTACATTTATTATATACCATTATTATTCGTTGAGTCTTATAAGTTTGTATGTATTTTGTTTGATCTACTTTTATTATTATTATTTGTTTAATTTTTTTTCTTCCATTGGTTACAGGGACTACAAGAGAAGATCAAATTGGTTGCTATTGACCTTGGGGACAGGCCTGCTTGGTACAAGGAGAAAGTTTACCCTGAAAATAAGGTCTGTAACCAAGTAACCCAATTAGTTACAAGATAATTTAACTAATATAAATTGGTTGGGGATTTTGCTTAGCTAGTTTAATTAACCCAATTTATATATATTGACTTTCTGCTACCGGTATATATATGGAGGTGCCATCATTGGAGCACAACGGTAAGGTCATTGGAGAAAGCCTTGATTTGATCAAATACGTAGATGCAAACTTCGAAGGCCCCTCTCTGGTTCCCAGTGTAAGAATGAGTTGCAAATATCCTTTTGATTTTATTTTCTCACTCCAAGTCACTCTATATTAGTGACTACTGTTGTGTATAAACGGGCGAGATCAAAAGGTACACAAATGTCATTATTTGATGAACAATAAGACACAAGGGTATCGTATATTAATAAAATTCAATTATATTTAGTATACAACAAAAATCAGTCACCAAATTGGCCACCCGCATAAAATATATGTTAGAAATACAAAAATATATGTTAGAAATACAAAATACACATTGAAGATGAGCTCAACACCACATGTATTTATATACAAATATATGGTGGCTGAGTTGGTGACTGTTTTTTGTTGTGCATATAGTATTTTTGCATAAAATTTCATATTTTATATAATAAGGTGCTATATAAAATGATAATGATAATGATAATACAATTATAGAAAGTTACTTGATATTTACAAAATTTTGTTTTTTTTAATATTAAATTCTTCAAGTTTTGATAGTTGTATTACAGGTGTTGATACGAATATGGTGCCAATTTGAAGTAAAATGATAATGATATTGATAATACAATCATAGAAAAAATATGTGATATTTACAAATTTTTTTTATCTTAAATTCTTCGAGATTTTACAGTTATAATAAGAGTATTGATACGAATATGGGCCAATTTTGCAGTATTTATGCATCATATGTTAGTGAACTAATGATGTCAAGATGTGTTTTGTAGGATCCTGCAAAGAAGGAGTTTGGTAAGAAGCTGGTGTCTGAAGTTGATTCAGTCACCAGAGAGTTGTACTCTGCCTTGAAAGGGGATGCTATACAACAAACAAGTAAGTGTATAACAAGTTTGTTTGATAGAGGAAAAGAGTTTTCAAATTTAAAGTGGCTCTTAAAATTGTTTGTTTTAATCAGGTTCTGTTTTTGATTCCTTGGAGAATGCTCTTGGTAAATTTGATGACGGTCCATTCTTTCTTGGTCAATTCAGTTGGGTAAGTACTAATCAATTCAAATAGTCTTCCTTCTTAATAAACTACTAAAATATAATGGTATTTAGAATATTCTATTCGCAGATAAAATAAGACTTATAAAACCCCTATAAAAGTAATAAACGTTGGACAAAAAAATACAAATGTTTTGTAATTAACCATTTTAGTCCTTATTTTTTCCTTCCTAATTTGTTGCCTTACAAAGATTGTTTAACTTACCCTGCAAGAAGTTGGACTTGATGCTAATGTTCATTATTTTTTTGCATCTGATGAAACCGACCGAGTGCAAAGTCACTGATAGATTATATATCGACGGCAATAGCATTATTTTTTTTCTTATTAATTTGTAAATGCATGTGACAATCAGGTGGATATTGCTTATATCCCATTTATTGAAAGATTCCAAGTTGTCCTTGCTGACGTGTTCAAGCATGACATCACTGAAGGAAGACCTAAACTTAGAGCTTGGATTGAGGTATGCCATAATCACTTCTTTCTAAAGCACAGTGGCAAGTTCTCTTATTTATCTGCGTAGTACTGAATTCTTCATACACACAATGAATCTCCTCTGAAAAAAGTAATTGTAGTTTAATTATAAAAGTGAAAAAATTGAAGTATCGAAAAATGAACTACGTAACCCTCAATCTGATGCCTTTGTGAACATGAATACTGCAGGAGGTAAACAAGATTGATGCTTATGCACGAACAAGGACTGATCCAAAGGAAATAGTTGAGCTTTTCAAGAAACGTTTCTTGGTAGTCCAAAATGTTATATCCACACTTGATCTATCACTATGAGTTTCAAAAGTTCCGATTGATTTCTGATTGTTTCACTCTTCTTTGCAGCCTCAGCAGTGAACATTGGATTTCAGCGAGGCATCCATTCAATAAGTGTCATTTGTGTTCAAGGGATGCATATTCAGCAAAATATTGGTGTAACTTGTTTGTTAATAAATCACAATGATGTTTATGTCAGGGCTTGTGATGATGCAATATCAATGTATGTTAAAAATTTGATGTTAGTCTGTGGCTTGTTCCCTATCAGGCATAGTTTTCAAAACCGATAATGGACTCGGTCATAGAAATGGGTCATTAGATCAATCTGGCGAGTTACCAATTTACTCGGTTGATTTTGTCGTAATTAAATAAAAATATAAAAAAATTAAAATTAAAAATTAAATACATATTTTTAAAAATATATATTTTTAAAATTAGTTATTAGTATAAAATATTTTTTTAATTTAAATAAACAGAAAAGAAAAATAAAAGAACATGAAAGTGAAATATGTTAGATCAAATGAGAAGAGTAATAAGAACAAGTATGAAATTATTCCTTTCAACGGCTTTTTTATCTAAGAAAACAAAATTAGAGAGCATTTTTTATGAAATTAATTTTTTTTTTAATTTACGTTGCATGTAGCCAATGGTTAGCCGAACTGTTCTTCAACCATGCGATGAGGCTAACCATGTGTGTTTTGTAGCCTAATCAGTGTTAAATTTGTGCAATGCATGGTTTACATTTTAATTTTACATAGTAAATTGAAAATAATATTTTATAATTATAAATTTTTTAAATTTAGTATAAACTATCATCATTATTATTTAATAAACATATTGAATGTATAATTTTATCTTTATTTTAAAAAATAAAATGTAAATAGAACCATTTGAAATTTATAATATTTTTGAACCATGAGAAAAGAGACTTGAGAAAATAAAAGTATATATAATTGTAATAGTAGCATGTCAATTTTACACTAAATTTTATATTATAAGGCGAATAAAAATTTATCAACAATCTAATATTTTACTAATCTCATTAAAAAAATAATTGGCATATGATGTTGTGCTTCATATTACACATTTTATTTCGAGTTTGAACTATAGTTAATAAATTAGTTATATCTACAACAAATATTTGTACAAAAGTATAAATAATAACACGTTACTAAAATGAAAATACTATTTTCTTACCTAAATATTATTAAAAACTTCGTTGAACACGACATTTGCTGTTGATGAGTTTGGATTGCTATCTTCATCTAAAATTAGAAAGTTTAGGGCATTGCAACTCTTAATTCTTGATAAAGCAACGTAAAATTGCCCATTGGTGAACACTAATTTTGCTAGGAGTGTGCATGGTTCAGTTTTTCTATAAACTGAACTGAAACTGCACTAAACCATTTTAAATGGTTTAAAAACTGAACCAAACTGCTTTGTCACATATGAAACTGGTTCTAAACTAGTTTATAATACAGTGCACCAGTTTAAACCAGTTCATAAAAATAAAACTAGTTTTAATTAAAAAAAAACCAGTTTAAACTGGTTTATAGGCTAAAACTAGTTTTCACACTCTCCCTCTTTCTTTCCCTCTCTCTCCCCACTCTCTCTCTCCCCTCTCACTCTCTCTCTCTCCTCTCCCTTTCTCTCTCCCTCCCTCCCTCTTTTCTCCCTCTCTCTCTCTCT
>NC_029773.3:30669970-30671190 GCF_000817695.3 Arachis duranensis | reverse complement strand
CTCCCTCCCTCCCCCCCTCCCTCTCTCTCTCTCTCTCTCCCTCTCTCTATCTCTCTCTTCCTCTCTCTCATTTTTCTCTTTTGCTCACTCTCTCCTTCTCCCCTCTCTCTCCTTTCTCTCTTTTTTCTCTCTCTTCTCCTCTCCCTCTCTCTCCTTTCTCTCTTTCTTTCTCTATCTTCTTCTCTCCCTTTCTCCCCCTCCTTTCTCTATCTTCCTCCTCTCTATTTTCCTTTTCCCTCTCTCTCTCCTCCCCTCTCTTTGTCTTCCTCTCTCCCTCTTCTCTCTCCCTCTCTCTTTCTCTCTCCCTTTTCTCCCTCTCTATCCCTTTCTCTCATTCTCTCTCTCTCTCTCCCCTATCCTTCTTCCTCTCTCTCTCTCTCCTTTCCTCTCCCCCTCTCTCTCTTCCCCCTTTCTCTCTCTCTTTCTCTCCTTCTCTTTCCGTCCTCTCTCCCTCTCTCCTTCTCTCCCTCCTCTCTCTCTATCCCTTTCTCTCATTTTTCTCTCTCCCTTATCCCTCTCTCCCATTTCTCTTTCTCTCTCTCTCCTTCTCTCTATCTCTCTCAATTTTTCTCCCTCTCTCTTCCTCCTTCTCTCTCTTTCCTTGTGCTCTTTTTTCTCCTCTCTTCTCTCTCTTCCTCTCTCTCCTCCTCCTCCTCCTCCTCTCTCTTCTCCTTCTCTCTCTTATTTTGGAGAAAAGAGGAAGAGAAAGAGAAGAGGGATATAGAGTGAGAAAAGGATGAGAGAGAAAGGAAGGAGTAAAAGAGAATAAGGAGAGAGAGGAAAGAGAAAAAAGAGAGAAAAAAGGATAGAGAAAGAAGGGAATGAGAGAGAGAAAAGGAGAGAGAAATAAGGGAAGGAGAGAGAAGAATAGAAAAGAGAAAGAAAAAAGAGAAAAATGAGAGAGAGAAAGAGGATGAGAGAGGGGAGGTGGAAAGAGGGCAGAGAGGAGAGAAACAAAAGGGGAAAGAGGAAAAAGAGGAAGAGAGAGAGAGAGAAGGGGAAGGTAGGGAGAGAGAGAAGGGGATGGGAGGGGGAGAGAGAGGGAGAGGGGAGAAAAGGAAAGAGAGAGAGAGAGAGATGAGGGGGAGAAAGAGGAGAAGGAGAGAGAGAGAGAGAGGAAGAAAGAGGGGAGGAGGAGAGATAGAGAGAGGAGGGAGAGAAAAAAAGGGAGAGAGAGAGAGAAGAAGAAGAAGAAGAGAGAGAAGAAAGAAGGGGGAGGG
>NC_029773.3:30668211-30669520 GCF_000817695.3 Arachis duranensis | reverse complement strand
GGAGAGAGAGAGAGAGTGAAGGGAGAAAGAGAAAGAAAAAGTATGTAAAATTAATTTTGGAGTTTAAATAAAACCAGTTTTAATTTGGTTTAAAACTAAACTGAACCATAAAAACTGGTTTTTAATAAACTGGTTTTTCATAAAAACTATGATTTCAGTTAAGTTTTTTATTTAAAAAAACTGGTTTATTTAAAACAGTTTCAGTTCAGTTTCAATTCAGTTCAGTGAAACCAGTTTTTTTGTACACCCCTAAATTTTGCCAAGTAAAGTCCTGCATGTGATATTGATTTACCACATAGTGAAATACCTTAGTTTTTCAATGTTTTTCTCCTCATATATAGTATCCTGTCAGCCAATAATGTCTAAGTTGCATTCCAAATACGATTTAGTTTGTTAACACTATTAGATATCAATAGTATCACAAATAGTTTTTTCAATTGATAACCAGACCTCGTTAATAGCTGCAATGAATTTTTTATCGTTACACAGTAGTTCCATAAAATAGAAAGCATCTTGAAAGTTAGGATATGTAATTCCATTAATTGTCCTAATAGACTCATATGTTGTGTAACCTTTTTGAATAATTAACAAAATTCTCATATAGTAGATATCACATGTACCCGGTGGAACATAATTTAACTTCTTGATAGAATACTCTCTCTTAAGTGGATATCATTCCCTTTCTTTTCTATCATAAATAAATTGATTTGGAAACTCATCATACATTAAAATTTGACATGCTTCAAATTCTTTGTTGACCTCTATCCATGCTAAGAACATCGTACCTTTTTCTTTCTCTTAATTCATGCTTTTTTTAAGATTGTCGTCGTCTTTAAAGATGATATTTTGATTTCCAGGTAAATAAAAGGTTAATCTCATCAGTGAAGGCCATCTCCGATGAATATCATAAGTCAAAGCTGTCCACACAGTCTCCCGCGTAGACAAATACCCATAATCATAAAATTGTTTGATCTCATAAAATATTTTTTTAAATATGCTTTATCTTTTAAATTTTTAATACTAACATACCAATAATTACATTTTAAATAAAAAGAGAGAAAAATATTTATTTATCGAAAATAATTTTTCTCAACAAATTAAAATTCTTCAAACACAAAAAAATTTAATATTACAAAAATATTTATAATAAAATAAAATTAAAATAACAATCTAAATAAAAAAATACTAAAATAAATAAATTTAAATTTATAGAATAAAATCTTGAAATAAATCTAAATAAATAAATTTATATTGAAGTCAATACTAAAATTGCTAAATTTCATTTTACTCATCTAATATGTGTAGGTGT
>NC_029773.3:30630792-30668117 GCF_000817695.3 Arachis duranensis | reverse complement strand
AATATTAGAAAAATTTTGTAATAAAATAAAGTTAAAATAATAATTAAATATAAAATACTAAAACAAATAAATTCGAATATATAGAATAAAATCTTGAATCAAATTTAAATAATAAATTTACGTTGAAGTTAATATTAAAATTCTTAATTTTTATTTTACTCATTTATTATGTGTAAGTATTTATATTTAAAAAATAATAATTGATTATCCATCGTCGACTTTTCTTTGAAAATTCATGAATCGAGATACAAAAACCCTTTTAACTGAAACTTGTCCCTTGAGTGCTAGTCATGGCTTAGTTCGGGTCATGACAGGTGTTTTATTATGTATGATTTGGTAGGTGAAAATAGAAAACAAATATAAAATACGTATTCATGTATATTTTGTTATTTTTTATTTTTGCTACTCCTATTAGAATTCCCTCTTCATTTATTGGGAGTGAGAATTTGCTCTGACAACTATACAAAAAATAAGAATCTATATAAAAACAAAATTACATGTGAAAAAATAAAATTAAAATTGAGATTTTATATTACACAATGTTAAATATAAATTTAATAATAAAAATAGAGTAGTAGAATGATAAAAAAAAATACATGAAAGAAACATATGCATGCAGCAATTTAGATGGAACATTGTGTAAAAATAGTGGTGGAAGTTAGTATTTTTAAGAGATGAAACATTGGGTGAAAATCGTGATGGAGGATCAATACTTTTAGTAGATGGAACATTGTGTGAAAATAATGGTAAAAGATTAGTACTTATAGAAAATAGAAGATTGCGTGAGAAAACAAAAAATATTTTTTCATAGAGAAAAAATAAAAATAGCACAATGATCCTTTTTATTTTAAAGTCAAAATTTTTTTTAATAAAAATAATAAAATGACTTTTTAAAAATGAGAAAATTCATATTATTCTATCTTTTCTAAAGTTTTAAATTAACTCCTTAAAAAGTTAAAAATATTTACCAAAAATGATATCAAATAACTATAACAAAACTTTTCATCATTCCAAAAAAATTTTTTTTTTTGCTATCTCCGATCCTAAATAGAATCTAAAACTTGTGTATCAACTACTTTTCTATAGATAAAAAATAGATTAGCCGCCCATTGTCACAAATCACAGTTGCCTAAAATTGATGTTGACACATACACATAAACATCTTTTCTCTTGGTTACGATAGAGAAAAACATGCACAGCCCTTTGATCCTCCTCCGAATCATTCTTCATCACAAGCCTACTAATCCAATAATAATAATAATAATAATAATGAAAAAGGAATCGATTTTAGATAGAGTTTGTGGTTGACCCTTAATTGGATGTGATTATTGTTGAAGTATGAAATGTGAAATATGGTAGCGTTAGTGTTGTGATGTGAGTTCCAAATTCAAACTTAAAAGATATGGGCAGTAGAATTGCAGATTTTCTTGAAGTATGTTGTTGTCCTTACTGAGTAAGCGCTCATTAGAGGTTGATTCCAGGTAAATTATCATATCATAATCATACGTATTATAATATATATAATTAAAAAGAATTCTTAACATACGAGGGCGTCTGTTGCATGCATTAAATTCATCTTATTTATAAAAGTAACCGTTGTTCTTCTTCTTTTTGGTGTCATGATTTTGAGTTTTGTTCTGTTCTGTTATGGATTTGGTTATGCATACTCCGGAACAATAATTCATGTCAATGTTTATAGGGATTCTTATGGATTTGCATTGAGGCCTCAATACGCACAAAGATACAGAGAGTATTCTTCAATCTACAAGGTATGAGATAATTATTTCTTTTTTTTTAATTTATGATTATGGTGATTCTTGTTAATATTTCAATTTCATTCTACTACACATGTATTTGTTCAATTGTTTTGGGAAAAGAGCAATATTCTTTCACTGGTAAAAATAAACAGGATTCCCTATTATCCATAAAAATTTAGATTAGGTAAACCTTTGGTTCTCTCTGAATGATGGTTATGGTACTAATAGCTGATGCAACAAGAACAAGAGAAAACAAAAATGGCATGCATCATTCATTATTATTACATCATCTTAGAAAGTTTTTCTAATGGGTGATAAATTGTGCAT
This sequence comes from Arachis duranensis, assembly GCF_000817695.3. Lineage (NCBI taxonomy): Eukaryota > Viridiplantae > Streptophyta > Magnoliopsida > Fabales > Fabaceae > Arachis > Arachis duranensis. The sequence continues at coordinate 30,666,033 of NC_029773.3, read as the reverse complement.
GATGCATCTTAGTGCTAAGGAGTAGAGTTATAGTTGCAAAAAGCTTCTCGCTAGTTCCTTGCACAATATAATAAAAAATAAATGCATTTGTATGAAACTTTTTCATTTCTCCTTATAATTTCAAGTAACAACTTGTCCCTAAATAACCACTGAAAGCATTGTATTTTAACCTTTTTTATACTTCAAATATTGCAGCCTTAGGAAATGATTTATGCTTTGCAACTATTAGTTGTTTTTCCTTATACGTAGGACAAGTTTAACTTAATCAACCTTAAATTGATTTATTAACATGTTAGGAGGAGGAAGGTGAAAGATCATATAAATGGAGAAGCTTCCTTGGAGAGGCACCCAACTCAGCAAAACCAAGTTCTCCAGAGAAAAAACACAAAGAAACATCGGAAGTTGAATGTAATGAGGTAAAAGAAGAGAGTAGTTCAAATAAAGTATGCAAAGAAGATGATTTAAGCAGTAAGAATATTTCTGAAGGCACTAAAGAGGTTGGTGTAGGGGGTGTTAGTGAAGGAGGTGACTTAAGTGGCAATAAGTCTTCTGGAGTTAATGAGATAAAAGAAGGCACTAGTGCAGGAAGGGTTTGTGAAGGGGGTAATTCAAGTGGCAGAAAGGTTGTTTTTGATAGCTCAATAGAAAACAGTTCAGAAAAGGATTTGCACTATTCAGAAGAAAGAAAGACACGTAAAGTTCAACGCTGGGCTGAAATTAGGCCATCTCTTAGTGCCATTGAAAAATTGATGAGTTCTCGTTTCAAAAAGGGAAATGATGTGAAAGGCGAGATAAGAAATGGTAATAATGACCATCTTCCATATATAGAAAAATCTAAACTTGGAGGAGGGGTTTCTGCAACGGATGTTAATAAGTCAAGTGCTGCGTTAGTGGTTGAAGATTCACTTCAACAATTCTCTCTATGGAAAGAACTGGAGTTTCTTGTTCAGGGAGGCATCCCAAAGGATCTTAGAGGAGAGGTACATTGATGCATTCAAATGGTTTTGTAAGGTAGACAATGACTTTTGTAAACAATGTGAACAATGGGCTCTAGAATTAACCCTATAAAGTAAAAAAATACTCCATTCCCAAATTATCTCCTAAATCCTAACATTAGGATAACCATCCGCACACCTAGTGAATTGAATATCCAAGCTATTGTTAGCTGTGTATGAGTCAACCGAATTAAAAGGAATAACCACCAAACAACTAAGATCAACATAATGCATACCTATTCAATTGAACATCCGATATATCCATTGTTCACATTGTTTAGTATTTTCATTATCTCCTTATACTTTTCGGCATTCAAATTCACAAGAATTCATAATTTTGTCGAGGAAAAATAGTACAGCCTTGTCTTTGCCACAATGTTCTTGTTACAGGTTTGGCAAGCCTTTGTAGGTGTAAAGACAAGGCGGGTTAAGAGCTATTATGAGGATCTGTTAGCAAAAGAAACTATCAATGCTGAAAGCAATGAGCAAAATGATACATCCACTGCATCTGGGAAGTGGAGAAAGCAGATTGAGAAGGTCATTAGCTGCATGCGCCTTGGACTTTATTTTGATTTGTAGGTGCTGCTTCTTTTGCTTCATATTAGAAGTTGGCTCTCTTCTTAGAATAAATCATACTTTTCATTTTCAGGACATTACAAGAACTTTCCCAGGACACCCTGCTTTGGATGAACATGGTAGAAATTCCTTGAGGCGTTTACTCCTAGCATATGCTAGACATAACCCCTCTGTGGGGTATTGTCAGGTAATTCGCGTCAATTAGAGCCTTTTTTTTCGAATATTGATTTGGCTATTCGCATTAATTTTTCACAAACCTTAAAAGCTTAAATACATTAATGCATTTCTATTTGTATTGTATCTTCTACAAGATCTTTTAAGGTTCTGTTAGCACGTCCGTCAAACCTAAACATTTAGTGGAAAAACATAACATGTTTAGATCCAAAAATGTAAACCAATTGAAAGATGACGTGTATCCTATGAAATAAGAGATGTGATATATTGCCTTGGATTTTTTAAATACTTTTCTTATTCCTTTAATTTCTTTTTTCAAGGGGTGTCATGTTTTATTCTTTGTGAGTGATAATCATTATTATGTTCATCGTTGTGTTCATTGTCATTAAAGTTTTTGTTATTGAATTTACATGCAGGCAATGAACTTCTTTGCAGGTTTATTGCTGCTTCTTATGCCGGAAGAAAATGCCTTTTGGTAGGTTAGGAAAACTTAATGTTACAAATTTCACCCTCTTTGTCCATTGTCCCAAGGAGTAAACTTCTACGGGTTCTATCTTTTTATAGTTGCTTATAAAATTGTATACTTAAATCACGATTTTATCTTGGAGACTTTTGCACATAAGAGTTTTGGCCTGTATTAGGTTTATGAACTAATTTGTTTCTTTTTTCTCCTTTCTCTGGGACATCTCAGGACTTTTGTTGGCATCATTGATGATTATTTTGGAGGTTGTTATACAGAGGAAATGATAGAATCCCAGGTATGACTTATAAATTGTACTATGTAGACAAAATACCTTTATCTTGATCAATGGGTCTTGATTGCACATGTGATATTGAGAGACTTGTAGTAGTCCTCTTTGGATAGTGATAACTTTTAAACTTGTTAGGTGGACCAGCTTGTCTTTGAAGAATTAATGCGTGAAAGATTTCCAAAACTGGGTTTGTGTTTATTTATTTTCTCTTTGTTATTCTTCTTCTAATTGTCTCCATGAGTCGATTGGGATATCTTTGTTCATTCTTTCGATGCTTTGGGTGCAGTTAATCATCTGGAATACTTGGGAGTGCAAGTTACATGGATATCTGGACCTTGGTTCCTATCAATATTTGTGAACATGATTCCATGGGAAAGCGGTGAAATTTACATGGATTTTATCTTTTGTTTTGGGTGATGGTCTTTTGATACCATGGCATTGACTTTAATATGTTTCCTTTTATGATTCATTTCTATGTTTGTAGTACTTCGAGTTTGGGATGTGCTTCTATTTGAAGGGAACCGTGTTATGCTATTTCGAACTGCACTGGCCCTTATGGAACTATATGGTATTGAATGTTATCTTGTGCTGTTGTCTGATGTGTGCAATATGGTTGATTTATTGGTAAACATTTTCTTTGCACACTCTGAGGTTATAACGAAATTTGCATGTATCATTGTAGGTCCTGCATTAGTCACTACAAAGGATGCAGGTGATGCGATTACTCTATTGCAATCACTTGCTGGTTCAACATTTGACAGCAGTCAACTTGTCTTAACAGCTTGCATGGGTTTTCTAGCTGTGACAGAGGAAAAATTACATGAACTAAGAGAAAAGCATAGACCATCTGTATTAGAAGTAGTAGAAGAAAGGGCAAGGAAAGGAAGACTTTGGAAGGATTCCAAAGGGATTGCTTCTAAACTATATAGTTTCAAGCATGACCAAGAACCGTTAGTAGAAGAAAAGAAGGTTAGTAAAGGAGATGATATGGCCGCTAATGAGGAAATACCACGATTAGAGTCTCATTCCTCTGATTTGGATGAACTACTTCACAGTCTTAATGTTGATTCTGAAGTGGATTCTCTACCGGATCTCCAGGAACAGGTAATCTTCTGCATCCCATAAGATATACATCTTTCCTCTGTTACCTTGTAAAATGGCTATGTTTGTGTAGTAGATTGAAATTTATTTACAACGGAACATGACCATTATTTTGACTTATTAATTCACCTTAATATGTTCATGTCTTAAGACATGTCTTTGGAAGCTAAACTGGACACTAGTAAAATATGTTTTAAAAAGTAACAAAATAGGCCCTTAAATATGAAATAATGATGGTAACCGATCTCGGACTACACTCAAATATAAACTTAATCTATAATAGCAATAAAAAGAATTCCATCTTTTAACTGCTTTTAATGTCTAAACTTTGTTGTTTCTAAAATAACCCACAAGTTCAGAGATGTTGAGAAAAAGCTCAGTAGTGAGAGTGACTTGATTGAATAATAGTGCTTACAGAAGGTGATTTTAAATTTATTTAATTCAGGAAATAAATATTCACTTTTTTTTTTCTCTCCCAAATTTTGAAATGCTCAAAGAAGAGTAAATGGTCAAATAAGTCATTGGAAGATCACTCATTCTCCAAATTGGTTACCGAAAGATTTTACATTGCTAACAGTGTCAAAGTTTGTTGACGTGGTATGTTAAATAACATTACAACACACACATAGCAGTCCTAATTGATTTTTAACATGATTAATTTATGAAATTAGATCAAATCAAATCTAAATTGAGAAATTCCAATACCTGAAGTTCTTCCTTCAATTAAGTTTTGATTTTATATAATTTTATAAATTTATTATGTTAATAGTCAATTGAAACTCCTAAAAGTATGTTATGGTGTCACTTAACATGCTATATTAGTAAATTTTAACACCATTAATAAAGAAAGTGGCAGAAGAATTAATATGACTAATTTAAAATTTTTAAAGGACAAATTTGATTAAAAATTTTTTCAGGGACTAAAAAACAAATGATCTTTTAGAACTAATTTGATCATTTATTCGATCAAAGAATGAATTTTCAAGATTACATAAAAAATAAAAATATGGATTGAAAATTATCTAAAAACCAACATGTTTAAGATAAAGTGTGCTTTTATTAGCATCTCTATAACACCTTATAAGATTATATAGAGTATCTCAAAGATCCTAGAATAATTTATGTTTTGTTTATTATGATAAGATTATTTTATTTCATCCGATAATTAGTTTTATCTTTACAATTGTCCTCTCCCTTCCTCCTAAGGTAAGGGTGGAAACATATGGAGTTAGGTTAGGCTTCACCTTTAATAGGTCAAATCTACAATGTAGCTAACTAGCACACTTTCTCTCATAGACTATTTTTCGAGTACTAAGCTTGAGATGTTAAAAACTATTAAAGAAGAAAACTACTTGTACGCAATATTTTAAATTCAATGTTTACAACAACATCCAAACTTTTAAAGAACTTAAAATATAAAAGTATTTATAATAAAATATAACAAACTTAAGAACTATGTCTAAGAGGGAAAGCCAGGAAAGCCCCTAGAAGAGTCAAAATGATTTACACCATATATGCTCGATCCCTAATACCATCCTAAACAACATTTTCTAAGAATCTACCATTAAAGGTGTGTAAATTGTAATCTAACCAAATACTCCACTCCAAATAATGGCATACATTGTGCATTGCCACAAAGATTTTGCCTCTTTCTTCCAAAACATGCAAACCTCGTCGATAAAAGCTGATCTAGTGATGAGGGGTACACCCAAAATTTACCAAAGACATTAAGGAATTATCCATATGGCAGCGGGGAAATAGATTTGAGAATATTTCTGAACTGGGCTTATGTGATTCCATTATCAAGGAGGAAAGGTGCATTGTTCAAGGATTATGATACAAAATAAAGATGAGTATTTGGAATGTGAAAGGGAATGAAGAGAAAAGAATGATTTCATTGACTAAGTGAGTAATTACAAGTAGTGTATATATATAAGTGAGTTAAGAATCTAACTAACTGCTATACAGTAGGAAGAATGACTAATTAATTGCTAACTAATTAAGTTGGGTATCCATAACATCCCCCCTCAAGTTGGCGTGTATATGTTGATCATGACAAACTTGGAGATGAGACTGTGGAACTGGGTTGGAGTTACCGGCTTCGTGAAGACATCGGCAAGCTGATGCTGAGTTCAAACATGGATCAGTTTGATGAATCCTGCCACAACTTTCTCTCGAACGAAATGGCAGTCTATCTCAATATGCTTGGTCCTCTCGTGGAATGTGAGATTTGATGCAATGTGGATGGCTGACATAGAGTCACAAAACAGCACGGAAGATGGTGCCTTGATTTGAAAATCAGATAAGAATCCTGTCAACCAAGTCAATTCAGCAGCCACAGCTGCTATAGCTCTATATTTAGATTCAACAGATGATTGGGAAACCATTTGTTATTTTTTTGATCTCCAGGAAATCAGAGAGTCTCCAATGAATACACAGTAACCTGAAACGCTTCTCCTAGTGTCGGAGCATCCCGCCCAATCTGCATCCGCATAAGCCATTAGCCTCTTTTCTGATTTTGCAGAAAATAATAACCCTTGACCCACGGTTCCTTTCAAGTATCGCAAGAGATGGTGAAGTGAATTCATGTGAGTAGTTCTAGGCTTAGGCGAGAATTTACTAAGGGTAGACACCGCATAGGTAATGTCCGGACGGGATATGGTGAGGTACATTAACCTCCCTATTATTCTCCGGTAGATGGAGGAGTCTGCAAGCAAATCACCATCGGAGTCGCTCAGCCTGAGGTTAGCCTCCATAGGCAGAGAAATAGACTTGGAATCTGTAAAATTAGTATCCTCCAAGATGCTTAAGGTGTACTTTCTTTGGCTAAGGACAATTCCATCACTGGACCTTGCTAGTTCCAAGCCTAAGAAATACTTCAAATCACCCAAAATCTTCAATTTGAAGGAGGCCTCCAACAGTTTCTGTACCTTATGCATCATATCCTTGGAAGGACTAGCTAGTATGATATCATCTACATAAACCAGCAAGTAAACAATCTTGTCGCCACTACCATAAGAGAAGAGGGAGTAATCATGCTTGGACTGTTTGAACTTGTGAGTGAGCAGCGCTGAAGTGAATTTATGGAACCATTGTCTTGAGGCTTGTCTCAAACCATAGATGGACTTGTTCAACTTGCATACGAGTCCAGGGCTCTTGGACTTGTAACCAAGAGGCAGGTCCATATAAACTTCTTCGAACAAGTCACCGTTCAAGAAGGCGTTGTTCACATCTAGTTGCAACAAAAACCAATTGTTGATTGATGGCTGCCAAAGAAAGGAGAACCCTGACAATGGTGAGTTTGGCCACAGGAGAGAAGGTGTCCTTAAAGTCAATACCTGCCTGCTGCGTATAGCCCTTTGCAACCAAACGGGCCTTATAGCGCTCTATTGAGCCATCTGCCTTACACTTGACTTTGTACACCCAACAACATCCAATGGTGTGTTTTCCTGGTGGAAGAGGAACTAAAGCCCAAGTATTAGTGGCCTCCATGGCTTGGAACTCCTCATCCATAGCCTGCCTCCACTCAAGGTATTTCATAGCTTGATGGAAGAAGGAGGGCTCAGGAATTACAACAACATTAGCTATGAAATGAGAGTGATGGTGTGAGATGTGTTGAAACCGATCTAGAGTCCCATGAGAGACAATATTGCATTGATAATCCTTGAGGTAAGATGGTGGTCTGTGTTGTCTGGACGATTTTCTCAAGTTAATTGGTGAGTTTGGAATATTAGACTGATGTTGTGAGGTAGGTTCAGTGACTAGCATATCCACAGATGGTGAGATGGTGGTTGGGCAGAAGGAGGGATGGTAAGTGTGACTAGAGGGACTGCATCAGTGATGGATGCTAGGATAACTATGTCAGGGAAATTGTCCACCATGGGCCTGGAAGTATCGGTTAATTGTCGAAAAGGAAATTCAGTTCTGATAAAGGAAACATCTCTGGAGATGAAAATTTTCTTGTTCACTGGGTCATACAACTTGTGTCCTTTGTAACCAGAAGGATAGTCAATGAAGATTGCACGCGCTGCTCTCGGGGAGAACTTGTGTCTCTGAGATAGAAGAGAAGACGCATGAGTCAAGCAGCCAAAGACTCACAAAGACTGATAGTCAGGTTGCTTAAGGAAGAGTTTCTCATATGGAGAGCAGTGTTGAAGTGCTGGACTTGGTAAGCGATTGATGAGGAAAGTAACAGTCAAGACACAATCTCCCTAAAAGGCTATTAGGGCCTTGGACTGAAAGAACAATGCTCTGGCCACATTGAGTAGATGCTGGTGCTTTCTTTCAACAACGGAATTTTGTTCTGGCCGCTCCACACAGGAGAATTGATGAAGCATGCCCTTGGAATTCAGGTAATCAAGGAGCATTAATTCACCAGCATTGTCTGATCTCACCTGCTTTACCCTAGTATTAAATTGAGTTTCAATCATATTAAAGAAATTGATGAGAGTGTGAGAAGCATTAGATTTGTATTTTAGCAAAAAAGTCCAAGTGAATCTGGAATAATCATCCACAATAGTAAGAAAATATCTCATGTTATTATAAGTTGGAGCTCTATAAGGGCCCCAAATATCACAGTCAACCAAATCAAAGGCATTCTTACAAAAATGATTATTGGATTGAAAAGACAAACGCTTGAGTTTAGCTAAGGGACAGACTTCACAAGTAGAATGATTGTATTTAAGAGTTTTATTGGATAAAAAAGGACTCAATTTGTTAAAGACTTTTTTTGAAGTGTGACCTAAACGAGCATGCCAAATAGTGCTATTAACATTCGTTACTGATTGACAACTATGAACAGAACTCCTGGTATGGACTGTGAAGGGTGATTGTAGCAGAAACAGGTCATCAGTTTCATCACCTCTGCCAATCACCTTCTTGGAGGTCCTGTCCTATATGATGAAGGCTAAGTCAGAAAAGAGGACTATGCAGTTAGACAATTTCAATAAAGAACTAACAGAAATCAAATTAACTCGGAAAGAGGGAATGAATATGACATTGTAAAGGATTAAAGAAGAATTAAGAACAACATTACCAATAGCTAAGGCATGAATTTTGGTATGGTCAGGTAAAACAACAAAATGATTTGTAAGAGGTTTGGGATTTTCCAAAAAATTAAAGGAATTAGTGATGTGAGTGGTGGCTCCGGAATCAACTATCCAATAACTAACCTCTGCCATTTGATTCGAATAACATGAGGAAAACACTTTACCTGCACAAATTTCAAGTTCAATGTCCTGAAGAGCTTGCTGAGTTTGCAAGAGAGTCATCAATTGGTTGTACTGAGCCGTTGTAAGTGAAAAGGTAGATGTTGGAGATGGATCTTGACTTTCTTGATCATGAGCGACCTTGGCAACATGATGCACTTGGGATTTGACATTCACAGGCTTGTTCTGGGAATATCTAGGAGGATATCCATGGAGACGATAACATTTATCTTCAGTATGTCCCAGCAACCCACAATGAGCACAGAGTGGACGATCTTTCCTCCCTTTCACCTTGGGTCCAGAAGGAGCGGTGGGTCTTGGAGACTGTTTAACAGCAAAAGCCATATGTTGGCTTGGAGAGATGAATGCTTTCTGCTTCTCCTCTTGCAACACAAGGGAAAAGACTTTTTCAATCGGAGGTAGTGGATCTGACAATAAAATCTGGCTTCGAACACTTGCCAAATTCTCATTGAGATCCATAAGGAACAGCATCACATATTCTTGATCAAGAAAGGCTTGAATCGGCTTAACGCCACCACAGGAACAAGATACCACTGGCTTGAAGGTGTTGAGTTCTTCCCAAAGTATCTTCAACTTTGTGAAATACTGTGAGACCGAGAGAGAGCCTTGAGTCAGAGACATGAGTGACCTCTTTAGCTCAAAGATGCGAGGTGCATTGCTCTGAGAGAAGCGAGTCTCCAAATCTTGCCACAATATCCTTGGAGATCGCATTCAGCAACCATGTAGTGACGATATTGTTCGTGTACTGCCACGATTCAGCGAGCGCAGGGTCAAGAACTGGATCTGGCTTCGGGAGGGAGCCATCGATGAAGCAGATTTTGCATTTTCCACTCAACGCAAGCCTCATCGATCTGCACCAAGAAGCGTAGTTGTCTTCTTGTAGGGGTTGTGAAACAAGCACGAGCCCTAGGTGATTGCCAGACTAAAGTAGATACGCATCAGGAATCGGCGAGGGCGGTGCCGGAGCTCGAAGTGTATTGGAATCTCCATGAGGAACTGTGGATATAGAAATCGCAGACATTCTGATTGATGAGTAGAAGAATAGAGAAAGAGCAAGAAGGTTCTTGTCGAAACGAGAAAGAGGAATGGAAAATCAAGAAATTTTCCCGAGAAAAATCAAAGAATGAAGGGAGAGAATAATGCGAAAGTGTGAAGAAGAATTACATCTGATACCATATTTGGAATGTGAAAGGGAATGAAGAGAAAAGAATGATTTCATTGACTAAGTGAGTAATTACAAGTAAGGTATATAAGTTAGGTATCCATAACAATGAGATTGCAAGTATATATACTAATCAGATGTATTAAGTTTCCTTAGTGGACTCTTTATCACTAAGGTTCGTTAAGAATTGGAAGTTCCAAGAACTGGAAGAGCTCTCAATAGAATAAAAATCCATGATAGGAAAGTTATGTAAAGAGGTTAGGCAATAAAGATGAGGAAAAACTAGATAAAAAGGAGCATTGCCTACACAATAGAAAATGAGAACCATCTATTTTCAAAGAAAGCAAACAATTGAAGGTAGCATAACTGTTGGAAATAACTTTACGATGCTAAAGTGAGCAGTATATGTAAGCATGATTATGTCACGTCCATTTTTGTTCATGCCATACTTCAAATAGCCTATGCCAACAGGAATGAGGGCTCTAAAGGGAAACGCTAATTATTTTGTTTCCAAGCTAATGTTTTTGATACCAGATTGTATCAAGAACTAATCCTCCTTGCTTGTTTGATTGACAACAGATCTCCCAACTCACCAAATAATTGAACATTCTAAAGCACCGAACCCAAGGAAATCCCTCGTAATCTGCTCATTGGTATTGACTATTCCCTTAGTATGCGAAACTTAAAAAAATAAATAAAGTATGTTGGATCAAGCAACATTGAATTAGGGTGATCCTGCCTTCAAGAGAAAAATAAATCCCTTTCCATACCTCGAGAGACTCAAATAATTTTCACAATAGAATCCCAAAAAGAGGTTCAGGTAAGGTTGTCACCCAAAGGGATTCCCATATAAACAAGAATCCATTCTAGAATTGGACATCTGGCCAAAATATTATGTTTGAGAGTTTTTTGTTAGGTCAATAATCCTTGCTAAACCACTCTTAGACATATTGGTCCTCAAATCGAAGCCTAGCTCAAAAATATGAAAGATAGAGAGAGAATTTTATAAGATATATCCTTATCATTTTTCAAAATCAGATTGGTACAATCAGCAAACTGCAAATGAGAAACCATAATCGCTTCATATCCACTAAGCATCCATCACTAAATTGAATAAGAAGGGGGATAGAGATTTACCTTGCCTTAAGCCCCTCTCACCATGGAACCATGTATTTGGCTCACCATTAACAACAACTAAGAAAGTACTTACAACAAGGCAACATGAAATCCAATTCCCACCATTTAAAGCCAAATCCTTTTTACTTTAACATCCTGTCCAAAAAATCCTAGTTGACTTTCTTGTATGGGGTTTCTCAAACTCTATTTTAAAATAAGATATTCTTCTATTCATTAGCAATAAAAAATACATCTAAGATCTATCTACTAGCTACATGGTATTTATTAAAACTTCTATCCCTGTACTTGACAATTAAAGGGATTAGATGTTTGGTACAAATTTGTTTTCTTATTAGCAAAACATGATAGAAAATATGAGAATATTACTCATTGGTGATAAAACTATATAAGCTTTACAACACCTTTTAAATTTCAATCATTAACAGCTACTGTGCAGGTGGTTTGGTTGAAGGTTGAGTTATGCCGATTGCTGGAGGAGAAAAGAAATGCAATACTGAGGTTCTTCTCTGTCTTCTTCTTGCTTTTATTGAAAGTTTTTTATTATGACCTAAAGCATGTTGCTTATAAAGTAAGGCTTAGAGTATGTTTCTAGAATATAATTACAAGATAAATTTCATTAGGGAGGAAATTTATCAGTTCAATGCAATTACTACCACTGGAATATTGATAATGTTGATTTCGGATGCAATTTGGTGATTTGCCCAAGAAAGTCATTCTAGATCTTTTAGTGATCATGTTCAAATATTGTCCATTGATGGTTCTGGAAATGTTTCTTAAGGAACAATATATGCATATTCCTAAAACCTTCACTGTGAAATGTCATTGAACAACATGAATTATTTATTTTGTTTGCATAATCACTTTATATTCTATCTAGGTCATATGGCTTGTATTAGTATATTAAATCATTTGATAGGGTTGTATATGGTGTTCTATTTTGGCACTTTTGATTTTCAATTTCTATTCCGTTACTTCCATGTTTCTTTATTAATATGACAACGTGATTCAATTATGGGAAAATTGAACTTTATCTCTATAACTGAAAATATATGAATTGACTCCTAGCATTTTCTACTTGTGTTAATTGACACTTATTGTCTTATTCCATTGTTAAAACATAAGTCAAACAAGTTTAAGAAACTTTAAGGCATCATAATACATCTTGTGATTTGATTTATGGGAATAAAATGGCTAAAGTATAAGGGGTTACATGCTTATTGCATAAATTTAAGGGTTTTACTAAGGGCACTTGTTAAAAATACAAAGTGAAAGGATTTTGTAGAAAAAGATAAGATTTTGAAGTTTCCAATTATATTTAAAGCAAAACAATTAATAATTGCTAAATAAGGCAAGTTATGACTGATTTTGGCTGATTTTCTTTGGTTACCAAACATTTCCGTTAAAAAAAAGAAAAGGCTTCCCCTTTTGTATTCTTCCCAATTTCCCCAAGGATAGGCCACTTCTTCGCAAAACCGTAAATTTAATGAAACGATTAAAGTGTACTTCAAGAAAGTTTAATTTCAAGTTGATTTGCACTTTCTTAAAAGTTTGTAGATAATGTGCACATGACTTATAGTTGAGGAGATTAATGTGCATCCCTTCAATTATTGTTAGATATTATGATTAGTTTACTTGTGATGCATTAATAGTGTAAAAGATTTATACACTTGTAATTTTTCATTTGCATGAATATGCAACAAGATATGGAAAACTATATAAAAAAAATATACTTTCTTTTATGATTCCTATGAAAATAATTTTTCTCCATACATGGGATTTCATCTTTGAACAGAGCTGAGGAGCTAGAAACAGCTTTAATGGATATGGTAAAGCAGGATAATCGACTGCAATTGAGTGCAAGGGTAAATCCAATATTTGGATGATTGAAGTTACTATATTATATTTTTTTCAATTTTTATTTAGATACCTTGACATACTTGCAATTACTAAATTAATGAGAATGGAAATTTGTTTTCTCATTAACTTAATTTTTCTATTTTTCCTTGTGTGGAAAGTGGTTCAATTGGAAGATAACATGAATCTCTTTGAAAAGGATAAATGAAGAATGAAGAGAAGTTTTGGAGAGACCATTATATTCCATTAATTGAGCCCACCTAGTAGAATAGGATATGTTTGTTGTTGTGGTGGTGGTGTCCTTTGAATTCATTTCCTTCCAATTTGCACTTTAATTTAGAGTATAGGATATGGTATAAACATTTTGTAACAAAGACTAGATTTTACTACATAGTTTTTTCAGTTAAGCTTTATACTACGAAAGTTTTAAAAATTACTTACGAAAAATCATGTAGTAAAATTACCCATGAAAGAACAAAAATCTAAAATCGTGCATGAAAGATAATTTTGTTTGAGAAAGATTCCCATTTTCGGGTGAATGTGTCCAACAAAGCAACTCTTTTAAGTGTATTGGAAGGAGGAATTATAGTTCTTTCACGTGTACTTTTGTCACTTTCTCACAAAGAAAGCAGAAACAAAAATATTGTGAAAGAACTAAATAAGCTTAATATGAATATCATTTCATGTTTCAAACAGCAGAAAAGTTTTGTTTATGCAATATAAGACATAAGCACTTGAAAAGTAAGTTCAAAACCTTTTTGTTAGTCATTTAATTTGTGATGCTTATAATATTTCTTGTCATCATTTAGATTGAGGAATTGGAGCAGGAAGTAGCCGAGTTACAACAAGTCCTTGCAGATAAGAAAGAACAGGAAGTTGCCATGATGCAGGTTTTCTTGCGCACCTGCTTTCTCCAATTTTTATTTTTGTAAGCTTATATGTTAAAATAAATAAGTAAAAGGAAACAAATAACAATTTATTTGTAATTTGTATAGAAAACATTGAAATCTTTTTCGTGCCACAGGTCTTAGTGAAGCTAGAGCATGATCAGAAAGATACTGAAGATGCTCGTAAAAGAGCAGAACAAGAACTTGCAGCTCAAAAATTAGAAGTTCATATCCTTCAGGTAACCCGTTTGTTGATATCACTGTGATTCTTGTAATTTGTTACATCGTACTTTACAGATTGGGGCAGTAAAATGTTGGAATTTCTAAGCAGTAGACAAGTCACACATCCATTAAACATGAGTTATGTGTAGTATATAATATAGAGAACCATAGACTTGTAGACCCATTTTTGCCTTTAAAATTTTTGTCAAGATGTACTGTTCGATCCAAAGACGACTTGCTTGAAAGTGCATCACTATGCAAAGAGAAGGTTTGAGTGAAAGGAAACGTTAGCACTCAGTTGAAAATTTGAATTATATTGGCAGGGCTATAATAGCAATATTAGTTTTAAGGAAAACAATCCCATGGCAATGGGGTATAATAGTTAGTTTAATTTTAAGAAAAAAAATTTCAAGGAAGATAATCTTACAATCCCTTTTCTCATATGCGATTAAGAATGATGGGATTTCATTCCTTGGAATAACTCAACTCTGGAATAGTTTATTTAAAGTGATGCACCTAATAGGGGAATCTTATATTCTGATATGCACATCTCTAGGAAGGTGTTATCTGCAGCATGTTTTTGGCTCCCCTCTCTAACACGAAATTCTTAAATAAAGTTAAAAGGCTAGCAGATAAGATAATCACACTAAAGTTTTTAGTTATACTACAAATTAAGCACACCTCTTTCTCCCTCTTGGTGCCTAAAGATTGTTGATGAATACATTGGTTTCTATATTCATTTATAAGGTTTGTGTGTAATCCTATTAGCACTATCATTGTTGACGTTTTTGCATGTTATAATATATTTAAAAAGAATGATGAGATAACTAATATAGATAATGTGCCGATAGTTCTAATATATTTTGCTATTGGTTTTATTTTGTTTACAATGTGATGTGGATAGTTTCAATGGCTTCCACAAATTTTGGAATAAAAATTGTCCATTTTTTTACAAAAAATTAAATATCTACATCATGTTTATGGTATTGAAGAGCTATCTAATTTCTAAGATGGATGAGTCTATTTTCCATATTAGTAGAAGTGAAAACACTATATTAACTATCAAGGATATTGTAAGACATATATATATCTATTTCCAGTATAATAAATGTGCAGGAAAAGTATGAGAAAGCCATGATATCAATTGCTGAGTTGCAAAAACGGGTGATTGTTGCAGAAAGTATGTTGGAGGCTACCCTTCAATATGAATCTGGCCAAAACAAAGCACTTTCTTCACCAAGGTACAAAATATTTCATATTTTAGAATATTTGTTATAGTAATTTACAATTTGTATGCAACATTTTTTCTTTTAAGTTCAAATTTTATTATTACTATTTTGTTACAAATTATTTTAGTTATTGCCTTTATCACTTGAAGATGCCAAACTAATGGAGAAATAGTCCTTAGTCCTTATCTTCATAAACAATGGAGATATGCAAAATTGTAGAAACTACATAGAGATTAAGACAAAGAGTCATACCATAAAGTTAGAGGATGATAGAAATAGAATAGAGATTGAGAAAAGAGATCTAGGTTTTGGAGAATCAATTTGTCTTTATGATAGGTAAATCCATCTTGGAGACTATACACTTGTTGAAGAGAGTGATAGAGAGATGTCAGAGCAATAAAAGGAAATTTTACATATGGCCATTGATATGGTACCATGGGAAGTCCTATAGAAGGTATTGTAGAAGAAGGGACTAAGGATAGCATAATGTAATTAAAGACATGTAAGGTGGGATCCATAAATCTTGTGAGAACACAAAGTGGTTAGTAGAGGAATTTTCTATTGGTATATGATTACACTAAGGCTGATCTCTAAGTGTATGATTTTTACATTAGTATTGGAGGTGGTTTATGAACCTATCTAGAAACCTATATATTTCTTAGGTGGCCGTTTTAGACATGTGGGAGAAGACCAGCAGAGCATTCGATCAGCAAAATAGTATCAAAGTTCTCTACTTTCATGCGTTTAGCACACTCATGGTAGACTAGATTAGTAGCAATTTGAATTACACTTGTGCTATCTACGTGAAGAGAAGTAAAACTAGACTGAGGTAACCCAAACTTAGCTAATATTCCTTGAAGCTAAGTTGTTTTGGATGATGCAGCAGACATAGCACGATATTCTGACTTAGTAGAGCTACTTAAAGACACGGTCTTGCTTTTTTACTTTTCCATGATATCAAAAAATCTCCACGGAACATGCACCAACCAATGACAAATTTATGGGTATTAGGACAACTTGCCCAATCTGCATTATTATAAGTAATTAGGTTCATGGGAAAAACAGCATATAAACCACGACAAGTAATGCCCTTCAGATATCTAATAATTCGACAAACAACAGCTATGTGGAGGTATCTTAGGGAGTCATAAATTGACAAATTTGTTGTGCAAGAAATGAGATATCAACCCTTTAATTGCTAGCTGCCAATTGTCGATAAAGCCAAGGATCTGAAAGTTGCTGCCCTCATCATAATGTTACTTGATGTTCACTTCAAGAGGAGTTACAATAGGTGAAGATCCTTGAAGACCAGCTAAGATAATCAAATCATGTGTGTACTTCCAATCCTATGAAGTAAGAAAGGTTACCAAGATCCTTCATTTGAAAAGAATCATGAAGGTGTTGTTGTAGCTAACTAATCAATAGAGTGAGTTCATGGGACAACAATATCATCAATGTATACCAAAATAAAGAACAAGGCAAATAGTGGTTTTCAAAGAAACAAAAGTCATATTCGCTCTACACATATCTAAATTGGGCAAAGTTGATTGGCTTATAACATATAACGAATGATTCAACTTACAAGCCTCAATAATAGAAGAGGAAATTAAACCGGTGGGAGGTTTCATGTAAATTTCCTCTTTGAGATACCATGGAGAAAGGCTTCTTTTAAATCGAAGTGTTTAAGTGACCATCCTTGTTTGGTAGCAATTGTGAGAATTGTATGAATAGTAATCACTTTAGCTATAGGAGCAAATGTTCCCTCATACTTAATGTCATACTCTTCTTGGTGTCCCAAGACAGAAACTGAGCCATATAATGATCCAAAGAACTGTCAAATTAAAATTTAACTCAGTAAACCCATTTACAGCTGATAGGTTCGACGTGAACTAGACATGGAACAATGTCTTCTCTTGAAGAGCTATAAGTCCTCTTGCATGCTCTTTGCCAACTTCCATCTTTAGCTGCTTGTGGATAAAAAACTAGATTATTTATTTCCAATAACAAACAATTGGAATTGAAATTCCGATGGTATATAGTTTTTCCTAGTGAATTTGGCACAAAAGTCAGAATCGTTATTTCCCAAACCAACCATGTTAAAGAAAAATACTAAATGAAGAAACCAAACCAAGTAAAAGAAAGAAACATCTGAAGGTACCAATGACCAAAGAAAAAAAAAGATTTAATTACTCTGTTGTCCCTATAGTTTTACTAAATTTACAACTAGATCCTTATACTTCTTTTCTTTGCAATTAGGTCCTTACACTATTTTTAATTTTGTAATTAGATTCTTTTCATGTCAAACACGTTAAAATTAACGGAATATTTTTTCAAAAATTTGTGTTCAAAGATCTAATTAAGTTCTTAATTGTGGATACCTTTAATTTGCAGAGAAATATTTAGTTAACTCTAATATTTTTTATATTAGGAAGACCCAATTATAAAATCAAAAGTAATGTAAAGACTCAATTGAAAGAAAAAAGATTATAGCAATATAATTGCAGATTTGGTAAAATTATAGAGACCAACAGAATAGCTAAACAAAAATAAAATCACTACCCAAAAGTACTAGAGATGAAAAAATCCAAGATGAACTAAGACTACTCTAGAACCCAAGCTCTATTACCATGTTAAAGTCTGATTTGAAAGACAAGATGTCCCTTGCTATTTCTTTCATACAACATATAGAAAAATGTACAGTATCAAGGATAGAATTTTTATCTGATTTACACTGGTTTTCATACTAAGTTACTGAGATTTTAGGATGATATCTAGCTTAATTTTACTCCCTATAGCAACTATATATTCTATATATGAAAATAGGAAAATATACTCCTAGTGGACAAAAATGTCCTATGGAAACTGACAGATCACAGGGAAAGATTTTGAATGAGGTGGTCAAGAGAGATTGATAAGCATAAATAGGCTTACTGTAGAAATGGTATATGACAAGATGCAATGGTATTGTTTGATTTATGTTGACTATCTCATCTAGTAGGATAAAAATTTTATTATTGTAATTGTAGTATTGCCTTTATCACTTTATGATTTTCCTTTGAAACACTTGGACTATATATGCTGAAGACTAAGACCTCCATATTTCACGCATAAATCATCTATTAAGCATATTGATCCATAATTGCATAATTTTGCTTTAAGGGATTAGGGAAGTAAAAGTTCTGAATTCTGATATATTTCATTCTCAGTGATGTCCTTTCTATATCTGAATTCTGACTTTGAAATTTCCGAGAGAGATTGTTAGAAAATATGTAGATATTAAAAAAGAGAGAAAATAGAAAAGTGATTCTGTCGTTGTATCCACTGTCTCCAATATTTTAGTGATTGAGAATTAACAAATTGATAAATTTTGTATTAAGATATGGACATTTTGATTGTTTCAATATTATGTGCATTAAGATGGTTACCAAACCACACCAAGATCGTTAGCATATGATGCAAGATTTGCTACCTCCATTGTTTGTTGAGAGCACATTCATTTGGATCAATTTCATTGGCGGTACTTTTGTAGGGTTGGTGGTCGTCAAAGTCCACATACAGATAGCAACTCACGTTTTGGTCTACTTTTTGGACGTGGTTGGCTTGATAAAAACAAGGTAAAATATTCGTTTCTACAGTTATTACAATTCAGCGTTGCAAGAATTAGCCATCTGAAGATTGGGTGCATTAGAAACTGATGCAGTTAATTACTTGATCCTGTATTCATTTATATTTTTGTTTACCTTGTAAAGATATTGTATCAATCTTTTAAAAAATTTAGAATTTTTAAAGAGTCAATTTTCAGTTTTTGCCATAATATGCAAATTGAGTATCAAAAATGATATTTGCATAAAAAATATGAGCCATCATATAAGCTACCAAGTATTTGTGTATGAATACAATATATATGGGTAGTTGATTTTTTGTGTATACGTAACATCGTTAGTTTTAGTATATATGTGCTAATTTCCATTCTTTCAGGTGGAGTAATTGACAAGCTCCGCATTTCTTATTGATAAAAACTTACACACATTCTGTTGTAGCAGAAGCTTATAATTGTTTTTTATTGATTATGCCTTACACATCCTATTAAACAGGGAAAGTCTAATGCTGAGGAATCCGGTGAAAGTTTGTCTTCCAATGCCGCTTTGGGGACTGAATCCAACGACCAAGAAAAGCAAACATAGTACATGCAGAGCCGCGATGTTTGAGAGCTAGGAGTAGTTAGTTACGGCAGTTTCTGGTTTGCATCATTCTGTTTTTATTTGTGATAGTTGGCTGAAAGAAAGATAAGAAAGAAGAATCCACTTGTATCACCATCCATTCAAATCCGAGCCTTTCCTTCCGAATTTTTTATTACCCATTAAAGTATTAAACCAAACTAGAGATATATGTCAGGGATGCTATAGATATGGATAGTTAAAATAGTAATGTAAAGGTATATCTTTTTTTTCTTTTTTAACGATGTTATCATTTAATTCAAAACAAACTTAACTTTGTAACTCTTAATGTGGATTCTTTGATTCGGATGAAGTACACATAATTTGAAAAACTATTAAGAGAAAATCTCCATATTGATAGGGTGAAGAAAATATGAATACATAATCATTTGTGATCATAAAATAATCAAGCACGGATAAATCTATCCACAAAATAATAAAATTGACATTATATCTATAAAAAGATTGTTGATAAAATTATCTAAATTTTAAAAAATTATTTAAAATTTTCAAACCACCTCTCCTAACTTAACTTAATTCAAATTCCCAATTATAATTTAGGCAGAGTTTTAAATATTCCTAGACACTATTGTTTTAATAATTTTAACTGTTAATCTTAATTATAAAAAATATATATAATTGGTGTACGAAATTGACTCCGTAATATTCGCACAGATAGACCGACAAGTGCACTGGGTCGTCCAAGTAATACCTCAGGTGAGTGAGTGTCAATCCCATGGAAGTTGTTGGTTTGAACAAGCAATGGCTATCTTGTAGATCTTAGTTAGGCCGATAGAAAATATAGTTGTTGTGAAAAATGCATAAAAACGGAATAAAGATAGAATTACTTGATTGGTGTGAAATCAATAATAAAGGAATGGTTGAGGCTTCGGAGATGCTTCTTTCTTCTGGATCAACTTTTCTCACTGTCTACTTCAACTTCTGATGATTCATTCCATGACAGGCTGTAAGTGATTAACGCCAAGTCAGTGGTCATTAATCTCCTCTGCTTCAGATCAAACGCCAGGTCAGTGGTCATCCAATCTGAACAGAGGGGTGAAGCTCCTGCAGTCCATTCCCTTGGTGATCCTACTCAAAGCACCACAGACAAGGTCGAATCTTCCAGATTAGAGAATGTTGCTTCCTAATTCTAGCCTATACCACAAAGGCCCTAATTGCCCCGTGCCTCGGCTGAACTGATGTCTCCAAGTCCCCAACGAAGTCGTGGATTAGCCATCTAAGAGATGTATAATCAAGCTTGTGGTTCGGTACTATCCCGTCAAGGACTCGCAAGAACCCATGTAGAATAGGGATGACGGTCAAGTTACACTCCCAATTCATTAGGATGAAGAACGAAGATACATCTTAGAATGGAATCAAGCATAGATTGAAGTAGAACAATGATATTATTAATCCATAAGAATCAGCAGAGCTCCTAACCTTAACCTAGGAGGTTAGTGACTCATAGCTTACATAAAAGTAATGAAAGGTTCGAATGGGCAAAGATCCCTAACAAGGGTGATCTTTGGTCTATATATACTAGTTTAGCAACTTAAGTATTACAAAAATAGGATAAACTAGGTTGATAGTGCAAAAATCCACTTATGGGGCCCACTTGGTGAGTGTTTGGGCTGAGCTAAGGGTGACTCCATGAGCTAGTACCCTTCTTGGGCGTTGACGCCAGCTGCTCGCTTTTAGGCGTCCAACGCCAGGAAGAGGGTGAAGTGCTGGAATTAAACGCCAGTTTTGGACCTTCATTTCCAGAACAAAGTATGGACTATTATATATTGCAGAAAAGCCCTGGATGTTAGCTTTCCAATGCCATTGAGAGCGCACTATTTGAACTTCTGGAGCTCTGAAAATGCTCCTTCGAGTGCATGAAGATCAGAATCCGACAACATCTGCAGTCCTTTCTCTGTCTCTGATTCAGACTTTTCCAAAGCTTCTCAATTTTAGCTAGAAATTACCTAAAATTATCATAAAACGTAACAACTCAAACTAGAATCCAAAAATGTGAATTTTGCACTAAAACCTATGAAAATATAATAAAACTTAAACAAAATATAACAAAAACTATATGAAAATGATGCCAAAAAGCGTAAAAAATATCCGCTCATCAGAACACCAAACTTAAACTGTTGCTTATCCCTAAGCAACCAAAAACAAAGTAGGATTAAAAGAAGAGAAGGATACAATAGTTTCCCGAGTTTTCAATGAAGCTCAGTTTCAATTAGATGAGCGGGACTAGTAGCTATTCACTTCTGAATAGTCTTGGCATCTCACTTTCCTTTGAAGCTCAGAATAGTTGGCATCCTTAGGAACTCAGAATCCAGATAATATTGTTGACTCCCCTAGTTCAGTTCTTTTTTATTCTTTGAACACAGCTCATTTTGAGTCATGGTCGTGACCCTAAGCACTTTGTTTTCTAGTATTACCACCAGATACATAAATGCTACAGACACTTAACTGGATGAACCCCTTAGGATTGTGATTCAGCTTTGCTAGAATCCCCAGCCAGTGGTGTCCAGAACTCTTAAGCACATTCTTTTGCTTTGAATTACGACTTTAACTGCTCAGTCTCAAGCTTTTCACTTGACACCTTAACACCACAAGCATATAGTTAGGGGAATTAACTATTTTGAACTGTTTAGGCTAAGATTTTGTTTCTTTTAGGCCCTCCTAACCATTGATGCTCAAAGTCTTGGAACCTCGCTCTTACCTTTTGGTTTAAAGAGCTATTGGCTTTTTCTTCTTTTTTTTTTCGTTTCTTTCTATTTCTTTTTTTTTGCTGCTTTTTCTTGCTTCAAGAATCAATTTTTTGATTTTTCAGATTACCAATAATACTTCTTTTTTTCATCATTCTTTCAAGAGCCAACATTCTTAACTCCAACATCAAACATGCACTGTTCATTCATGCATTCAGAAAATAAAAGTAATGCCACCACATCAAATAATTGAACTATTCTTATTCTATAACTCGAGATTTATGCATCCTTATTATGAGCGGATAATTTATACGCTTTTTGGCATTATTTTTAGGTAGTTTTTAGCATGTTTTAGTTACTTTTTAGTATATTTTTATTAGTTTTTATGCAAAAATCACATTTCTAGACTTTACTATGAGTTTGTGTGTTTTTCTATGATTTCAGGTATTTTCTGGCTGAAATTGAGGGACCTGAGCAAAAATCTGATTCAGAGGCTAAGAAAGGACTGCAGATACTGTTGGATTCTGACCCTCCTGCACTCGAAGTTGATTTTCTAGAGCTATAGAGGCCCAATTGGCTCTCTCTCTCCATTGCATTGAAAAGTAGACATCTTGGGCTTTTCAACAATGTATAATAGTCCATACTTTTCCCGAGATTTGATGGCCTAAACTGGCGTTTAAACGCCCACCAGAGACCCTTCCAGAACTGGCACCGGAGCTAGAGTTAAACTCCAAGAATGGCCTATGCACGTGAAAGCTTCAAGGCTCAGCCCAAGCACACACCAAGTGGGCCCTGGAAGTAGATTTCTGCACTTAGTTACTCATTTTCTGTAAACCCTAGTAACTAGTTTAGTATATATAGCACTTTTTACTATTGTATTGGGGGGCTGGCAGCTTTTGAGAATTATCTTATGCCACTTGAGAGGCTGGCCATTCGGCCATGCCTAGACCTTCTTCTCTTATGTATTTTCTATGGTGGAGTTTCTACACCTCATAGATTAAGGTGAGGAGCTCTGTTGTTCTTCATGAACTAATGCAAATATTATTGTTTCTCTTTCAATTCACGCCTACTTCTTCTCCAAGATATACTCTCGTACTTAATTTTGTTAAGTCAGAATGAAGAGGGTGACCCATGACAATCACCCACTATCTTCATTACTCGCTTAGCCAAGATCCGCGTGCCTGACAACCACAAGCAGTCTACATGATGTTCAACGTAGTCATTAGACGATAGCTGGAGTATAATCTCTTGGGTCTCTGATCTGCAGACCAAGTCCGTGAGGTTAGAACCTTCGTGGTATAGGCTAGAAATAATTGGTAGCATTCCTGAGATCCAAAAAGTCTAAACCTTGTCTGTGGTATTCTGAGTAGGATCTGGGACAGGATGACTGTGACGAGCTTCAAACTCACGACTTTTGGGTGCAGTGACAGTGTGCAAAAGGATAGAGAGATCCTATTCCGACACAAGTGGGAATCGACAGATGATTTGCCATGCAGTAGCTGTGCCTGGTATTTTCCATCCGATACGAGAAATCTGACAATTGATTAGCCGTACAAAAATCGTAGCCAGACCATTTTCACTGAGAGGATCATACAGCTTGCCATGGAAGGGATGACGCATGATTGGATGAAGACAATAGGAAAGCAGAGGTTCAGAAGCAACAAAGCATCTCCAAACGCTTATCTGAAATTCCCACCAATGAATTACATAAGTATCTCTATATTAGTTTCTGTTTATTTATCTTTTGATTATCAAAATCTCATAACCATTTGAATCTGCCTTACTAAGATTTACAGAATGACCATAGCTTGCTTCAGCCAACAATCTCCGTGGGATCGACTTTTACTCGCGTAAGGTATTACTTGGACGACCCAGTGCACTTGTTGGTTAGTTGTGCGGAGTTGTGAAAAGTGTGATCACAATTTCGTGCACCAAGTTTTTGGCGCCGTTGCCGGGGATTGTTCGAATTTAGACAACTGACGGTTTATCTTGTTGCTTAGATTGGGTAATTTTATTTTATGTTTAAGCTTTTTATTTTTATTTTCGAAAATTACAAAAAAAATTTAATAAAATCATAAAAAAAACAAAAAAATTTTGTGTTTCTTGTTTGAGTCTAGTGTCAAATTTTAAGTTTGGTGTCAATTGCATGTTTTTAATTTTCTTAACTTTTCGAAAATATATGCATTGTGTTCTTCTGTGATCTTCAAGTTGTTCTTGATGATTTCCTTTGCTCAATCTCATGATTTTCTTGTTTTGTGATTTATGTTATTTTTCATATGCATTTTCAACTTCATAGTGTCTAAACATTCAAAATTTCTAAGTTTAGTGTCTTGCATGTCTTTCTTTTGTCAAAAATTTTCAAAAATATGTTCTTGATGTTCATCATGATCTTCAAAGTTTTCTTGGTGTTCATCTTGACATTCAAAGTGTTCTTGCATGCATTATTGGTTTGATCTTAAATTCTTATGTTTTGAGTCATTTTGTGTTCCTCTCTCCTCATTAAAAATTCAAAAAAGTCAAAAATATATATCTTTTCAAGTAAATAATACAGAGAAATGAAGATTCAAAACATAAAGCAGAAGAATCACAGAGAAAAAGAGCTCACTGGCGTTAAAACGCCAGTAAAGAGGCACTTTGGGCGTTAAACGCCAGAACTGGCAGTCTGGGCATTTAGAAAAACGCCCCCTAACGAAGGATTCTAGGTGTTTAACGCTAGCCAGGGTATCTGGCTGGCGTTAAACACCCAAAGAGGCAACCAAGTGGGCGTTAAACGCCAGAATGTATAGCATTCTGGGCGTTTAACGCCAGGATGACACAAGGGAGGTAATTTCTTTTCCAATTCAAATTCTTTCAAATTTTCATATTTTAATTCATAACTTTTTGCATCAAACATATTTTAAACATTCATCTTTTTCATCTTTTAATGTTTTCAAAAAATTTTTTAAAACTAATTTTTCAAAAATCTTTTTCTTAATTTTATGTTATATTTTCAAAAAATCCTTGCTAACAATTAATGTTTTGATTCAAAAATTTCAAGTTTGTTACTTTCTTGTTAAGAAAGGATCAATCTTTAAATTCTAGAATTATATCTTTTAGTTTCTTGTTAGTCAAGTCATCAATTTTAAAAATCAAATCTTTTTAATTTCTTTTTCAATCATATCTTTTCAAATCATATCTTTTTCAATAAAATCTTTTTCAATCATATCTTGTTTTAAAATTTTAATTTCAAAATTCTTTCTAACTTCTTACCCCTTCTTTTCAAAATTTATTTTCAAATCTTTTCCATCTAACTACTTGATTTGTTTGTTTTAATTTAAAAAAAGTTTACTTTTTCAAAACCACCTAACCCCTTTTTCACTTTTCATTTTCGAATACTCTCTCTCTCTCTCATCTCTTTCTATTTATTTGCTAACACTTCTCTTCTACTTATAAT
Source organism: Arachis duranensis (assembly GCF_000817695.3). Classification (NCBI taxonomy): domain Eukaryota; kingdom Viridiplantae; phylum Streptophyta; class Magnoliopsida; order Fabales; family Fabaceae; genus Arachis; species Arachis duranensis. The sequence goes on along the minus strand of NC_029773.3, from coordinate 30,640,361 downwards.
TCGAACCATCTCTCTCCCTCTGTGTTCGAATTCTTCTTATTCTCTTTCTACCTCATTCTTCTATTCTTCTTTTCTTTTGACACATCAAGGAATCTCTATATTGTGACATAGAGGATAAAATCATTCTTGTTGAAGCTGATCCTAGACCTGAAAGGACTCTGAAAAAGAAGCAAAGAGAAGCTAAAGCACAACACTCTGGAGAGGACCTTACAGAGAATTTCGAAAAAGAAGCAGACATGGCAGCCAAACCCAACAACAATGCTAGAGATGCAAGGAAGATGCTTGGTGACTATGCTGCACTAACTTCCAACTTCTATGGAAGAAGCATCTAAATCCCTGCCATTGGAGCAAACAACTTTGAGCTTAAGCCTCAATTAGTTTCTCTAATGCAGCAGAATTGCAAGTTTCATGGACTTCTATCGGAAGATCCTCATCAATTCTTAGCTAAATTCTTGCAGATCTGTGATACTATTAAGACCAATGGAGTTGATTCTGAGGTCTACAGACTTATGCTTTTCCCTTTTGCTGTAAGAGACAAAGCTAGGACATGGTTAGACTCACAACCTAGAGAAAGCATGAACTCTTGGGACAAGTTGGTCAATGCCTTCTTGACCAAATCCTTTCCACCTCAAAAGCTGAGCAAGCTTAGAGTGGACGTCCAAACCCTCAGACAGAAGGAAGGTGAATCTCTCTATGAAGCATGGGAAATATACAAGCAATTAACCAAAAGGTGCCCTTCTGACATGCTTCCAGAATGGAGCATCATATGTATATTCTATGATGATCTGTCTGAATTGTCCAAGATGTCATTGGACCATTCTACTGGTGGATCTCTTCATCTAAAAACACCTGCAGAAGCCCAAGAACTCATTGAGATGGTTGCAAATAACCAGTTCATGTACACTTCTGAAAGAAATCCTATGAATAGTGGGATGACTCAGAAGAAAAGAGTTCTTAAGATTGATACTCTGAATGCCATATTGGCTCAGAACAAAATATTGACTCAACAAGTTAATATGATTTCTCAGAATATGACTGGATTGCAAGCTGCATCCGGTAGTACTAAAGAAGCCTCCTCTGAAGGAGAAGCTTATGACCTTGAGAATCCTAAAATGGAAGAGGTGAATTACATGGGAGAACCCTATGGAAACACCTATAATCCTTCATGGAGAAATCATCCAAATTTCTCATGGAAGGATCAACAGAAGCCTCAACAAGGCTTCAATAATAATAATGGTGGGAGAAATAGGTTTGGCAATAGCAAACCTTTTCCATCATCTTCCCAGCAACAGATAGAAAATTTTGAGCAGAGCCTCTCTGGCTTAGCAACCATAGTCTCTGATCTATCCAAGGCCACTCTCAGTTTTATGACTGAAACAAGGACCTCCATCAGAAATTTAGAGGCACAAGTGGGTCAGCTGAGTAAAAGAGTTACTAAAACTCCTCATAGTACTCTCCCAAGCAATACAGAAGAGAATCCAAGGAGAGAGTGCAAGGCCATTAATATAACCAAAATGGCTGAACCAGGAGAAAGTGAAAAGGTAGTGATTCCCAGTGAGGAAGACCTCAAGGGACGTCCACTGACCAATAAGGAGTTCCCTATTGAGGAACCAAAGGAATCTGAGGCTCATACAGAGACCATAGAAATTCCACTAAACTTACTATTGTCATTCATGAGCTCTGATGAGTATCCTTCCTCTGAAGAGGACGAAGATATTGTTGAAGAGCAAGTTGCTCAATATCTAGGAGCAATCATGAAGTTGAATGCCAAGTTAATTGGTAATGAGACTTGGGAGGATGAACCTCGATTGCTCATCAATGAACTGAATACCTGGATTCAGCAGATATTACCTCAAAAGAAACTGGATCCTGGAAAGTTCTTAATAGCTTGCACCATAGGCACCATGACCTTTGAAAAGGCTTTGTGTGACCTGGGGTCAAGTATCAACCTCATGCCACTCTCTATAATGGAGAAACTAGTGATCTTTGAGGTACAAGCTGCTAGAATCTCACTAGAGATGGCAGATAAATCAATGAAACAGGCTTATAGACTTGTTGAGGAAGTCTTAGTGAAGGTTGAAGGCCTTTACGTCCCTGCTGACTTCATAATCCTAGACACTGGGAAGGATGAGGACGAATCCATCATCCTTGGAAGACCCTTCCTAGCCACAGCAAGGGCTGTGATTGATGTAGACAGAGGAGAGTTAGTCCTTCAATTGAATGAGAACTACCTTGTGTTTAAGGCTCAAGGATATTCTTCTGTAAACATGGACAAGAAGCATGAAAAGCTTCATCCAATTCTCACCACACAAAGTCAAACAGAGCCCCCACATTCAAACTCTAAATTTGGTGTTGGGAGGCCACAATCATGCTCTGAGTGTCTGTGAAGCTCTATAAGAGCTCACTATCAAGCTATTGACATTAAAGAAGCGCTTATTGGGAGGCAACTCAATCTTATTTATCTAAATTAATTACTTTCTCATTTTTATTTTCTAGTGTTAGTCTATGTCTTCTTTATGTTGATAATCATGTGAAGTCACAAAAATAGCTACAGAATTAAAGCAGAATAAAAAACATCAAAAACAGCATACCCTGGAGGACGAACTTACTGGCGTTTAAATGCCAGTAAGGATAGCAAAATGAGCGTTTAACGCCCAGTCTGGCAGTATTCTGAGCGTTAAACGCCAGTCTGAGCAAAATGGGTGTTTAATGCCCAGTCTGGCAGTATTCTGGGTGTTAAATGCCAGAATTGGGAGACAGACTGGCGTTTAACGCCAGAAAAGGGTGTCTGGTGTCTGGCTGGCGTTAAATGCCAATAAGGGTAGCAAAATGGGCGTTTAACGCCTAGTCTGGCAGCATTCTGGGCGTTAAACAACACAATTGGCAGCCAGACTGGCATTTAATGCCAAGAAAGGCAGCAAACTGACGTTTAACGCCAGAAATGGCACACAGTGGGCGTTTAAACGCCAGAAAGGTGCAGGGATGATAAATCCTTGACACCTATTCAAATTGAAAACCAATTCCCTCCCAAACCCACCCCTTCTCACATGGATTCCCTCTCTCCCTTACCCTATAAATACCCCTCTTCACTCCTTCATTTTCACACATCTCCAACACTTCCTACCCCCTTGGCCGAACCCTTCACACACCTCCATTTCCTCCATTTCTTCTTCTTCTCCTCCTTTCTTTCTTCTTTTGCTCGAGGACAAGCAAACCTTTTAAGTTTGGTGTGGGAAAAAGCATTACTATTTTGTTTTTCCATAACCATTAATAGCACCTAAGACCGGAGAAACCTCTAGAAAAAGGAAAGGGAAGGCAATTACTTCCACCTCTGAGTCATGAGAGATGGAGAGATTCATCTCAAAGGTCCATCAAGACCACTTCTATGAAGTTGTGGCCAAGGAAAAGGTGATCCCCGAGGTCCCCTTCAAGCTCAAAAAGAGCGAACATCCAGAGATCCGACGAGAGGTTCGGAGAAGAGGTTGGGAATCTCTCACCAACCCTATCCAACAAGTCGAAATCTTAATGGTTTAAGAGTTCTATGCTAATACATGGATCACTAAGAACCATGATCAAAGTGTAAACCCGAACCCAAAGAAATGGCTCACAGTGGTTCGGGGGAAATACTTAGATTTTAGTTAAGAAACCGTGAGGTTGGCATTCAACTTGCTAATGATGCAAGAAGATCTTCATCCTTTCATAAGAAGGGTCAACTTTGATTAGAGGTTGGACCAAGTCCTCATGGATATCTGTGTGGAAGGAGCCCAATAGAAGAGAGACTCCAAAGGCAAGCCGGTTCAACTAAGAAGGCCTGACCTCAAACCCATGGGTAGAGGATGGTTGGAGTTCATCCAACACTCTATCATTCCTACTAGCAACCGATCTGAAGTAACGGTGGATCGGGCTATCATGATCCATGGTATCATGAGTAGAGAGGAAGTGGTAGTTCATGAGACATACCTCTAGAACTATACAAGGTGGCTGACAAGCCCTCCACTTTGGCAAGGTTAGCCTTTTCTCATCTCATCTGTCACCTATGCAATTCAGCTGGAATTGTCATAGAGGAAGACATCCTCATTGAAGAGGACAAGCCCATCACTAAAAAGAGGATGGAGCAGACAAGAGAGCCCACTCATGGACCTCAACAAGAGCATGAGGAAATTCCGTATCAAGAAATCCCTGAGATGCCTCAAGGGATGCATTCTCTTCTACACAACTATTGGGAGCAACTCAACACCTCTTTAGGAGATTTGAGTTCCAACATGGAGTAACTAAGGATGGAGCACCAAAGCACTCCATTATCCTCCATGAAATCAGAGAGGACCAAAAGGCCATGAGGGAGGAGCAACAAAGGCAAGGAAGAGATATTGAGGAGCTCAAGCACTCCATATGATCTTCAAGAGGAAGAACTAGCCACCGTCACTAAGGTGGACCCGTTCTTTAATTTCCTTGTTCTTATTTTTTCATGTTTTTCGGTTTTTATGATTTATGTTTTGTCTATGTTTGTGTTTTTATTACATGATCATTAGTGCCTAGTGTTTATGTCTTAAGGCTATGAATGTTCTATGAATCCTTCACCTTTCTTAAAAGAAAAATGTTTCTATTTGCAAAAGAACAAGAAGTACATGAATTTCAAATTCTATCTTGAAATTAGTTTATATATTTTGATGTGGGGCAATACTTTTTTTTTCTGAATGAATGCTTAAACAATGCATATTTTTTATAGTGAAGTTTATGAATGTTAAAATTGTTGGCTCTTGAAAGAATAATGAAAAAAGAGAAATGTTATTGATAATCTGAAAAATCATAAAATTAATTCTTGAAGCAAGAAAAAGCAGTGAAAAACACAAAGCTTGCAAAAAAAAGGGGGCAAAAAAATAAAGAAAAAGAAAGAAAAAGAAAAAGCAAGCAGAAAAAGCCAATAGCCCTTTAAACCAAAAGAAAAAGGTAAAGAGGATCCAAGGCTTTGAGCATCTGTGGATAGGAGGGCTCAAAGGAATAAAATCCTGGCCTAAGCAGCTTAATCAAGTTGTCCCTAACCATGTGCTTGTGTCATGAAGGTCCAAGTGAAAAACTTGGGACTGAGTGGTTAAAGTTGTGATCCAAAGCAAAAGAGTGTGCTTAAGAACTCTGGGCACCTCTAACTGGGGACTCGAGCAAAGCTGAGTCACAATCTGAAAAGGTTCACCTAGTTATGTGTCTGTGGCATTTATGTATCTGGTGGTAATACTGGAAAATAAGATGCTTAGGGTCACGGCAAAGACTCATAAGTAGCTGTGTTCAAGAATCAACATACTAAACTAGGAGAGTCAATAACACTATCTGAATTTTGAGTTCCTATGGATGCCAATCATTCTGAACTTCAAAGGATAAAGTGAGATGCCAAAACTGTTCAGAAGCAAAAAGTTACTAACTCCGCTCATCTAATTAGAACTAAGCTTCATTGATATTTTGAGATTTATTGTATATTCTCTTCTTTTTATCCTTTTTTGTTTTTAGTTGCTTGGGGACAAGCAACAATTTAAGTTTGGTGTTGTGATGAGCGGATAATTTATACGCATTTTGGCATTGTTTTTAGGTAGTTTTTAGTATGTTTTAGTTATTTTTTAGTATATTTTTATTAGTTTTTATGCAAAAACCACATTTTTGGACTTTACTATGAGTTTGTGTGTTTTTCTGTGATTTCAGGTATTTTCTGGCTGAAATTGAGGGACCTGAGCAAAAATCTGATTCAGAGCCTGAGAAAGGACTGCAGATGCTGTTGGATTCTGACCCTCTTGCACTCGAAGTAGATTTTCTTGAGCTACAAAAGCCCAATTGGCGCCCTCTCAATTGCGTTAGAAAGTAGACTTTTTACTATTGTATTTGGGGGCTACCAGCTTTTGAGAATTATCTTATGCCACTTGAGAGGCTGGCCATTCGGCCATGCCTAGGCCTTCTTCTCTTATGTATTTTCTACGGTGGAGTTTCTACACCTCATATATTAAGGTGAGGAGCTCTACTGTTCTTCATGAACTAATGCAAGTATTATTGTTTCTCTTTCAATTCACGCCTACTTCTTCTCCAAGATATACTCTCGTACTTAATTCAGTTAAGTCAGAATGAAAGGGGTGACCCGTGACAATCACCCACTATCTTCATTACTCACTTAGCCAAGATTCGCGTGCGTGACAACCACAAGCGGTCTACATAATGTTCAACATAGTCATTGGACGACAGCTAGAGTATCATCTCTTGGGTCTCTGATCTGCGGACCGAGTCCGTGAGGTTAGAACCTTCGTGGTATAGGCTAGAAACAATTGGCAGCATTCCTGAGATTCGAAAAGTCTAAACCTTGTCTGTGGTATTCCGAGTAGGATCTGGGATGGGATGACTGTGACGAGCTTCAAACTCGTGACTGTTGGGCACAGTGACAGTGTGCAAAAGGATAGAGAGATCCTATTCCAACACAAGTGGGAACCGACAGATGATTTGCCATACGGTAGCTGTGCCTGGTATTTTTCATCCGAGACGAGAAATTTGACAGTTAATTAGCCGTACAAAAACTGTAGCCGAACCATTTTCACTAAGAGGATCATACAGCTTGCAATGGAAGGGAGGATGCATGATTGGATGAAGACAATAGGAAAGCAGAGGTTCAGAAGCAACAAAGCATCTGCAAACGCTTATCTGAAATTCCCACCAATGAATTACATGAGTGTCTCTATGTTATTTTCTGTTTATTTATCTTTTGATTATCAAAACCTCAAAACCATTTGAATCTGCCTGACTAAGATTTACAAGATGACCATAGCTTGCTTCAAGCGGACAATCTCTATGGAATCGACCCTTACTCGCGTAAGGTATTACTTGGATGACCCAGTGCACTTGCTGGTTAGTTGTGCGGAGTTGTGAAAAGTATGATCACAATTTCGTGCACCACCTTACTGCTTCAAAAAAAATCAAAATTTTATTCAAGTTCAATGAGATGGGAAGAGGAATATTTTATACCTAATTGAAAAAAAATGGAAAACAGAATCTTAAATCCTAATATTGCTTATGCAATTCTTAAATTAAAAGACAGAAACTTAAATGAAAGCTTAAATGCTACTAGTGATCATGTAAATCTAAACATAATAAACAACAACTAAAATAGGCACAGGAATTGGGAGGTGGAACTCAACCACCTTAATCATGGTTGGCATTAGGCTCTTCAGGGGATAATTTCTTATGCTTAAGCTCTTCTAGTTCATGCCTCTGCTTCTCTTGTTCCTTGACTAGTTTGCAAAGCATGCTAGTCTGGTCTTTTTGCTCCTCTCTTAATTGATCCAAGGTGGTTTGCAATTGTGTAACAGATGCCTCCAGCTGGGTCTAATATTCAATGGGAGGGATCTCTTGTGTTTGAAGAGGATCAGGTGTCTTCCTTTTAGAATGATCATCTGGTAATCTGGTGCTTTCCACCAATTGCTTGGTGATTGGGCTATCTGCTAGGATGCATGAATCTCTATTAATCAGGACTCTAGCCTCTTTACACAAGCGAAAGATAAGGTTTAGATAAGCCAACTTGGCTTGAGTTGACATCCTATTTGCCACCTTGTACAACTCAATGGGAATTAATTGGTGGACCTCCACCTCATTCCCCATCATTATGTAGTGAATCATCACAGCCCTTCTGATGGTGACTTCAGAGCGGTTGCTAGTGGGGAGTATGAAACGCCCAGTGAAATCCAACCAACCCCTAACAACTGGTTTGAGATCCAATTTTTTTAGTTGGTTTGGTTGACCTTTTGTTTTATTTATCCACTGAGTTCCAGGTAGACATATGTCTTCTAGAATCTGATCCAGCTAGAGATTAGCTACCACCCTCCTATTAAAGGATTTTGGATCATCCTTTTGTGGAGGTAATTTAAAGATCTCTCTCACCTTATCAAGATGAAAATAAAGAGTCTTTTCCTGGACCATGGTGCAAAAACTATGGAACCCTTGTCCATCTTTCTTTTGCTTATCTGTCGTCCATATATTTGTATAAAATTAATGGACTATTGTTATTCCAACATTGGTCACAGGGTCGGCCAGGGCTTCCCAGCCTCTTTTCGAATCTACTTTCGGATCTCCGGCTACTCATCTTCTTTTAATTCGAATTTGGCTTCCGGGATCACTTCCCTCTTGCACATTATTTTGTAATAATGTTCTTCATGCTGCTTGCTGTAGAATCTGAAAGGTTTGAAAATAGTTGTTGGGTTATCTTCTTTCTTGCTTCTTGCATGGGTTTTCCACTTTTTGGAGCCATGGAATTTGAGTGGAATGAGAAGGCAAGGCTCTTTCCACACAAAACTTAAAAGATTTGCTCGTCCTTGAGCAAAAATAAAAGAAAGAAGACTAAAAGGAGGAGAAGAATTCAAATGGTAGATGGATAAGCAAGGGGGATTGTCTGGGGCGAATGATATATATAGGGAGGGGTAGGGTGGGTTTTCAAAATTTAATTAGATAAAAGATAAAGAAGATATGATTCACACTTTGGTAAAAAAATAAAAAAAGATAAGTTTTAAAATTTGTTTAATCATCAAAGATATGAAAAAAGATACAAAGGATAAGATAGAAAGTATAAGGGGTTGACGATTAGATTTTTGATGGTATAGAATTTCACAAATGAATTCTCGTTGCAAGTATAGTTTCTAAACCAATCAATAATCCTTTCATACAAAAAGTTGTTTGTCACTAGTACAAACCCCTAAAATTTATAAACCGAAGTATTCAAACCTCGGGTCGTTCTCCCTAGGAATTACAATAAAGTGTCTTGTTATTGGTTTAACCAACAAGGGAATTGGATAACTCAAGAGTTACTAACTACTCTACCTAGGCCAAGAGGAACAAAGCCTACACTAAAATCCAACCAAGCATTTCATCAAACACTTGGAAGGCATATAAGAAAAGCATAGTAAATTCATAACAAGAATAGAATTTAACAACAATTATTGCAAAGAATTAATCGACAACAATCGAGGAAATCATAATTATCATGAATTACCTCAAATTGCATCATTGAAAGGAAACAAAGGAACAACAATCTATCCAAACAAAATGGAGAATTACAATTACGAGAGCACATAACTAAAAAGAGAGAGATGAGAAGATTAAGAATTGATAGAGGAGAATTGAATCAAAGCATGAATTAAACCTAGATCTAAGAAGAGAGATTAACCTAAACCTAATCCTAATCCTAATTCTAGAGAGAAGTGAGAGCTTCTCTCTCTAGAAACTAACTCTAAACTAATCCTAGTGAGTGTGTATTATTCCCTAATTGATTCTCCAATATGCCTTCCCCTTAATCCTTCATCCTTATATTCCTCTTCCTTAGCATTTGGCGCTAAAATGGGTTCAGAAACCCTCTCAAATCGCTAGGCACGTGTTGCATTAGAGAGGTCATGTGCCATCATCGGCGCGTGCGCGCACGGTACGCGTGCGCGTCCTTGGCCTGTTTTGCACCGTGCGCGCGAGCGCCTTGTGCACGTGCGCGTGCATGACTGACTTTGCTTCTTTGACTTTTTATGCTTCTCTCCACTTGTATGCTTCCTTCCTTGCTTCCTTTT
>NC_029773.3:30628839-30630762 GCF_000817695.3 Arachis duranensis | reverse complement strand
CTTCTTTTGATCCATGCCTAGCCTATTTCAATCCTGGAATTACTAACAAACACATCAAGGCATCTTATGGAATCAAAGAGGAATTAGAATTCATCAAGATAAGGCTTAAAGAGCATGTTTTTACACTTAAGCACAAATATGGGAGAGATAACAAAACCATGCTAATTCATAGGCTAAATGTGACAAAAGGTTATCAAAACACTCTAAACTCAATAGAAAATAAACCGTCAAATTGGGGTTTGTCAACCTCCCCACACTTAAGCCTTAGCATGTCCTCATGCTAAAAATAGAAGGAACTAAAGGTTATGACATTTATTGAATGCAACTAAACTATATGAATCCTATCTAAATGCAACTACCTAAAATAAATGCAAATGCTTAATTCAAACATCTCAAATTGCCAAGAGAGCATGTGTAAGCACAAGGGCTAGGCAATAGGAATTAATTCCAAACCACAATTGTATTGAATTATTAAAAAGAGTTCAAACTTGCAAGAATATAGATAATATGGGTGAGCACATTATGATTGAACTTTTGAACCCTCACCAGATGTGTATCCGCTCTATTCACTCAAGTGTTTAAGGGTCAATCCACTCAATTCTCTTCTATTCAAGCTTTCCAAAATTTGATTTTCTTCTAACAATCAACATTTACTCAATGCATGTATACATTTATCATGAGGTCTTTCATTTAGGTTGTAATGGGGTTAGGGTCAAGGTAGGATCATTTATGGTTAAGTGGGCTAGGATTTTTCTTTTTCATCATCATTTTTTTTCTTTATATATTCTTTTTTTTCTTTTTTTCTTCTTTCAAACTATATACAAGAACATCATTGCATAAGGTCTCTACATTTAATCAATACATGAATATGTACCCAATTCCTAACATGAAAGTGTACTACCCCTTTTTCCCATCCAATGTTCCCAAGCCTCACCAACTTTGAATAATAAACACTCTCACTAGCCTAGGCTAATCAAAGATCCAAACAAGGACTTTTCATTGGTTTTCCGCCTTGGCTTGTAATGTGCTAAAATAACAAGTTGGTTAAGCATAGGCTCAAAATTGGCTAACATTGGAGAATAAAAGGTTGGCTATTTGGGCAAGTGGCTATTGAAGTAATGGCCTCAATCATATGAATGCATAAATACAAGAGATAAATGGACAGATAGAATCAGGCAAATCGAGAATTACAATCATAGAAAGAGAGCAATTTCACACAAGAATGGAAGATAAGTGGTTATAAAATGTAACCACATCAATGGGCTCGAGTCTCACAAGCTTGTGTTCTTAATTCAATACATGCTTCACAAGGTATGAAATTCAAGCAAGTTTCACCAAAAAAATTTCTTTCAATCAATTGGGTTAATGCCCTATATTTAAACTCCTTGGAAAGATCTCAATATTTGACTAAGCATTGTTGTGATTGAAAAATCCAAAAATTTTCTTAGTTCACCTTTTCCTTTTCTCACTTAAAATCAATTTCTTATGCAAAAAGGGTGACTAAATATTTGCAATTCAAAGTATGCTTTCTAATCATAACGACAACTAAAAATAAAGATAAACAAAAATGTATAAAGAAAAATCCAACTAAAGGTACGGAATCTATCATCCAAATCATCTAAAAGAAAAATATCCAAAAGCATCAAAATATCTAAAATCCAAAATAAGTAATAAAAGTATCCAAAGTAGACTAAAAATGCACCAAAATATATACAAAGATGTGCAAAATAAGATAACTAGGCCGAAAAGTTCACCGGTTCCCCAAATAATGCTACCGGTGCCCTCCCCACACTTCGAACCAAGCATCGTCCTCGATGCTAAACCGGAGGATCAGTGGGAGGTACAACGATAGGCTCTGGCTCTGGCTCTGGCTCTGGCTGTTGGACCGGATCCTCATGAGTCTGTGGTGGCTCTGTAGTGCCA
>NC_029773.3:30621279-30628458 GCF_000817695.3 Arachis duranensis | reverse complement strand
GGGACCTCAGCTAGGGCCGCCATACTCGTGACCAATGTAGGAAATGGGAGTAGGCCACGAATATGCGCCCGCCACATACACTGTCGGATAAGCCTAGGGAAAGAGACATCCTTCCCCTCCATGACACATCCAATCAGTAGGAGCATCTCCATGGGGATCTCAGAGAAGTGGGTGGTGGGTAGGACATAGCATGCGAATATCATCTGCCAAGTCTTGGCCTCACGAGTCAGATGAGTAAAGAGCATCCCTTTCGGCTTAGTATTATTTGCATCCAAAACCCATGTGGCATTTGGTAACCCAATGACACTCCTGAGTGCCTCATAATCAAAAGTCATGCTGTGTATGGCCAACTCAGCCTGCTGATGGGCACACAGCTCATCAGGGACATGCCGGCATTGTAGCGCCTCCTCAATAGCAGTCTCAGTAACCATGACCTCTCTACCCCTCACCTGAACCGAATCCAACGTCGGGCGGAAGAAATTGCAGTAGAATTCCTTCACCCAAGATATATTGATATCCCCCAACTCGCGGTCAACAAAGTCGATACCCAAGTCAAGGATCCGACCGGTAATGGACCGTCTCACATCATTAGGTAGGAGCAACTTCTTCTCAGTATTCAGCTTTGTTGTTCGATATCTAGAAAACCAAAGCTCACAGTAGAGATTGGGGAATTTGTCTGGATTGGTAGAAGGGGTTGGTGGAAGGCAATAACTGGTTTTCCTTTTCCTCATCATTCAAAGGATTCTTGGCATAATGCTTGTAGATGGCAGGAATCGAGGGTGTAGAGAGTTTTCTCTTCTTGGAGGCAGTGGCTATGGCTTTGCCTTTATCCAACATCCTGAAAAATATGGTAGAATATATGGAACATTTAGCATGTAACAAAGAAGGCATGTTCAGGATATAATGAACAAAAACAATCATGATGTTGCAATGAATATGCAAAAGCGAACAAGTAAATCAAAGAAAATGCAAACTTCATTAAGGTCAGCAACTCATATTCAAAAGGCAATACTATCATCATATACTTGAAAGAGTTTGTTAAAGATGGTTAAAGGTGAGTGGAAGTGAAATGGTTAAAGAAATTAGGAAGTTAGAAAAGTAGGTTAGTGATATGATGATATATATGCGCAATGAAAAGAAAAGTTGTGGTTCATGTTCACAGTGAATGATGCAAATCCGGGAAATAAAAAAGAAACGGAAATTTGCCCAAAATTGAATTAAAGACCCAAAGGAAACTAATTTCCTTGAAAATCGGGCAGCATTCCGGCTTAAAATTGGACGTTCCCGGATAGCAAGTTAGCACAATTAGCATGGAAAACAACATCAATCAGGCAAAGTGACAGTGGTATAGCATTCAGGCAACAGGAAATGCACAAAAACAGTCCAAAATCAGCATACAATCATCCAGATAAGCAGACAGCAAATTATGCACGAACGGAGCACTTATCAGACCTAGAATCCTCTATCCAGCCCTAGCTACCTAACAGCAAGTATATCTATCTAACCTAACAGACAAAATCTTAATTCTAACTAACTAACAAGCAATTGCAGAAATTAACATAAACGAATACTAAAAAGGAAAAAAAAAAAGAAAAAAACAGAAAAAGATAACAGAAATGGAGCAGGAACCTGGGAGCAGAGAAGAACTAAGAATGGAAAGGAAACTGGGGAGTAGATCGGAATCGATGGGTGAGGCAGAAATCCGCACCGCCGTGGACGGTGGCCGGAAAGGCGGGTGACTGCGGTGATGGAGGTTCAGCCAAGAGAAAGAGGGGAGGGGGAGTGGATGAGAGAGAACGAGGTGAATGAATGAGGGAGAGAGAGTGAGGCGGTGAACAGTGGCGGCCGCGGTGGACGGCAGAGCAGAGGTGGTGGTTATGGGGGAAAGAAGAAGAAGAAACGGAAATGGAGGTTGGGGGGAAGTGCGCGACTGCGTAGTGTGCGTCGCGCATTAGGGTTATCCTTATTTTTGAATCGGCGCGCGCGCGCACCTTGCGCGTCCGCGTCGATTGAGAGAATGTGGGCCCTACGCGTGCGCGTACAGTGCGCTTAAGCGTGGATGAGCAAAATAGGAAAGGACGCGTGCGCGTACAGCGCGCGCACGCGTGCATGGGGTTGGGCTAGGGGCTTAGAGTTGGCCCAACGCAGGCCTAATTCTCTGGAGAATGGCCTGGAAGTCGCGCTATCAGATCGGCGCGCACGCGGTATGTACGCGTCCGCGCGCAGTGAGAAAATTTGGAGGTCCACGCATGAGCGTGCAGTGCGCTCTAGCGTGGGATGGCAGAATAGGTAAGGGCGCGTGCGCGTACGGTGCGCGCACGCATACATGAGATTTGGGCCTGAGGCTTAGAATGGGCCCGAGGCATGCCCAACTCTCGGGTCCGTGGCCTAAATTGGTGGTAGCACGCAAGGGACGCGCGCGCAGCAAGTGCGCATCCGCGTACATTGTCGAGTTGTGAAATGGTGCGTTAGCGTGATGCGTGCGCTCGCGCAGATCGAGTTGGGCCTGGGGCTTAAGGCTAGCCCATAAATGGCTCAACTCTCTGGGGTTTGGCTCAATTATTGCAGCAGCAAATCGGCGCGGACGCGGCATGTGCGCGTCCGCGTGAACGTCCATGTTCTTAAAAAAACGGCGCGCACGCACGTTGTGCGCCTCCGCGTGGATCGTGTTGGGCTCAAGGCATAATGTTTGCCCAAGGGAGGCCCAACTCTCGGGAGTGTGGCTCGTGGTGCATCCACACAGGGACGCGTGCGCGTACATGGTGAGCGCGCGTCCACACAATTATTATTTTTTTTTAGAAAACAAATTGCTGGGTGCTTCCCTTAGTGTTCACAGCTCTTATTCACTCAACCATCATACCATTCACAAGAATACAATTTTTGATATTATTCATCTACTACTAAACACAACATGCATGTGACCTTAATGAGCTTAACACCTACTTTCCAACCACTACACAACTCATTTCCACTTTTAATTCCACAAAGAGTTCTAAGTTGACCATCATTTTCAAGCAAACCATATTTAAGTGAGAAATTAAAGCTTAGAGATAGAGATTTTACCCACTTTAATGTTGTGTTGGATGGTAACTTGGGAAGGGAGGCTTCCCCACACTTAGACAATGCAAGGTCCACTCCCTTGTGCTCCTCTTTGATTGTTTCCACCTCTTCACAAGCTTTTTCAATTGCAACCTTTTCCCTTTTTCTACCTGGCTTGGTGTTGTCTTCAAGAACTTCATCTTGTCTAATGAGAGGTAATTCAATTTGGGATAGAAATTCATTGATGAATGAGTTCATCTCTTAATCAACCTCTTCATATTCTTCAATTTCAATATACACCATGCCATTTTCGCTTTCCTTGGAAGGTTGTGTACACTCTTTTATAGTTTCAACGTCATGTCCAATGGGAGAGGATTCCATTATAGAGAGAAATTCATCCATGATTGAATCCATCTTTTGATAAGCCTCTTCCAAGTCTCCAACGATGATATGCCTTGGAGGTTGCGCACCCTCTTCAACATCAATATCAAGCTTCTTGAAAGATGGCTCCATGATGCTACATTCCCATGGACTTTCAACATCTCCTAAATCTTCAACCACTTCTTCCCTTTCTTCAATAATCATAGGCTCCTCCAATTGTTTTAACACAAAATTCGATTCCTCCTTCTCCACTGAATTTTCCAAGTTCTCCTTCATACTTTGCTCTTCTTTTGACTTTTCACATGGGGCTACGGAAGCACCTTGAGTGTTCAAGCATTGGTAGGCTAAGGTAGACACTACCTTGGTCAAATTGGTCACAAACTCAAGTGTATCCCGCTTCATGGCTTCTTGTCCTTGAAGTAACAAAGTGAGAGGATCATCTAGTGGGGCTTGATCATTATTTTGGAGAGAGGGTTCATAATGGGAAGGTGGTTCTTCTTGGTAAGGTTGTGGAGATTGTGTGTATTGAGGTAGTTTTTGGTAGTAATCTAGATAGGGTTGTGGTGGTTCTAAGGGTTCTTGCTCATAATGGTCATAAGCATATGGTATGGATGATTGGTTATATGATGGATATGGATCATAGGAAGGTGCTTGATATGGAGAGGCTTGTGAGAGTGGTTGAGAGTTATGTTGTAGGTATGGTTCATAAGCATATGGTGGTGGTGCTTGGAAGTCACAAGGTGAATCACCATAGCCATTGGATTGATATGCATCATAGAATGGCTCTTCTTCGTAGTGCATTGGTGGAGGTTGTTGCCATGAGGCTTGATCATATGCATATGGCTCCTCCCACCCTTGGTTGTTCCGTCCTTGATACACATCCTCATTGAAGCTCTCATTACCTACAACATAATTAGAACCAAACTCATAGCCAAAGTGAGAATTCATGGTGGAAAGAGAAAATAAAATTCTACACTAGCAAATGAAGCAAAAAGCAAAATATTCACACTATTCACATATGTACAATAACCAATAACATAACACCATTGCAACTCCCCGGAAACGGCGCCATTTTGACGATTAGATTTTTGATGGTATAGAATTTCACAAATGAATTCTCGTTGCAAGTATAGTTTCTAAACCAATCAATAATCCTTTCATACAAAAAGTTGTTTGTCACTAGTACAAACCCCTAAAATTTATAAACCGAAGTATTCAAACCTCGGGTCATTGTCCCTAGGAATTACAATAAAGTGTCTTGTTATTGGTTTGAGTTGTTTTGGGGTTTTGATAAGAGGCATGAAAGTAAATGGCAATGAAAATAAACTAACAACTATAAAAGACTCTTGGCAAGGTATGAAAATTAGAAGTCCTATCCTAGTTATCCTTCTCAATTGTGATGAGAATTGTTCATTGCTCCCACTTAGTTAACCTCTAACCATGGAGGAAAGTCAAGTGGATGAATCAATTTGATTCCTCAAGTTCTAATCAACTCCTAAAGGAAAGACTAGCTTTAGAGGCATTCAAATCAATTAGCAATTTCTAATGGTCAACCAACAAGGGAATTGGATAACTCAAGAGTTACTAACTACTCTACCAAGGCTAAGAGGAACAAAGCCTACACTAAAATCCAACCAAGCATTTCATCAAACACTTGGAGGCATATAAGAAAAGCTTAGTAAATTCATAACAAGAATAGAATTTAACAACAATTATTGCAAAGAATTAATCGACAACAATCGAGGAAATCACAATTATCATGAATTACCTCAAATTGCATTATTGAAAGGAAACAAAGGAACAACAATCTATCCAAACAAAATGGAAAATTACAATTACGAGAGCACATAACTAGAAAGAGAGAGATGAGAAGATTAAGAATTGATAGAGGAGAATTGAATCAAAGCATGAATTAAACCTAGATCCAAGAAGAGAGATTAACCTAAACCTAATCCTAATTCTAGAGAGAAGTGAGAGCTTCTCTCTCTAGAAACTAACTCTAAAACTAATCCTAGTGAGTAGTGTTTTATTATTTTTATGCTTCTCTCCACTTGTATGCTTCCTTCCTTGCTTCCTTTTGATCCATGCCTAGCCTATTTCAATCCTGTAATTACTAGCAAACACATCAAGGCATCTTATGGAATCAAAGAGAAACTAGAATTCATCAAAATAAGGCTTAAAAAGCATGTTTTTACACTTAAGCACAAATATGGGAGAGATAACAAAACCATGCTAATTTATAGGCTAAATGTGACAAAAGGTTATCAAAACACTCTAAACTCAATACAAAATAAACCGTCAAATTGGGGTTTGTCAAGGGTACGAAAAAGATTTTAAAGTTTGATAAAAGATTTGGAAAGGGATTGCAAAGATATGAAATTTTGAAAAGGATTTGAAAAAGAATTGAGGAAGATTTGAAAAGATTTTAAATTTGAAAGGAATTTGAAATTGAAATATGATGGTTGAAAGAATCTTGTTTAAAAGATATGATTAAAAAGATAAAATTTAGAAAAGATATGTTTTGAAAATATCAAAAACCTCCCTTACCTTTGTTGGGCAAAAACCTCCGTCTTGTCTGGCGTTCAACGCCAGCAAGGGGCCTTCCCCAGGGTGCTCTATTTTTAGCTCTGAACATTGCTGTCTCTGTTCCAGGAGGTATACATGATCATAAACATTAGAAAGCAAAGTAACTATGAAAAGAAGAACTTGAAATTTCAAGAAAACTAGATTAAATGATAACAATTAAAACAAATTGAAAAAAATAATATGCTACTAATATTTGAGTTGCCTCTCAACAAGCGCTTCTTTACTGTCGTTTAGCTAGACTTTACTGTGCTCATGTCAGCAATAGGGTGGATTTCTCTTGCTCAACTTCACCACCCAAGTAGTGTTTCACTCTCTGGCCATTAATAGTAAATCTTTTATCAGAGTGGTTACTATGAAGTTCTATATGACCATAGGGTGATACATTAGTGATCAAGAAAGGTCCTGTCCAACGTGAATTGAGCTTTCCTAGGAAGAGCTTTAGTCTAGAATTGAAGAGTAGAACTTTCTGTCCAGGTTCAAAGACTTTGGATGATATCTTTCTATCATGCCACTTCTTGGCCCATTCTTTATAACTTTTTGCATTTTCAAATGCAGCAAGTCGGAATTCATCCAACTCATTTAGCTGGAGCAACCATTTCTCTTCTGCTGCCTTTGCATCAAGGTTTAGGAGTTTGGTTGCTGATGAGTGGATAATTTGTACGCTTTTTGGCATTGTTTTTAGTATGTTTTTAGTATGATCTAGTTAGTTTTTAGTATATTTTTATTAGTTTTAAGTTAAAATTCACTTTTCTGGACTTTACCATGAGTTTGTGTGTTTTTCTGTAATTTCAGGTATTTTCTGGCTGAAATTGAGGGACCTGAGCAAAAATCTGATTCAGAGACTGAAAAGGACTGCAGATGCTGTTGGATTCTGACCTCCCTGCACTCGAAGCTGATTTTCTGGAGCTACAGAAGCCCAATTGACGCGCTCTCAACGGCGTTGGAAAGTAGACATCCTGGGCTTTCCAGTAATATATGATAGTCCATACTTTGCCCAAGATTTGATGGCCCAAACCGGCGTTCAAAGTCACCCTCAGAATTCCCAGCGTTAAACGCCGGAACTGGCACCAAAATGGGAGTTAAACGCTCAAACTGGCACTAAAGCTGGCGTTTAACTCCAAGAGGAGTCTCTACACGAAAATGCTTCATTGCTCAGCCCAAGCACACACCAAG
>NC_029773.3:30617767-30618631 GCF_000817695.3 Arachis duranensis | reverse complement strand
CCTTTTCTGTTGAGAAAGGTTTAATGTTTGAATCATATCTTTTCTTGTTAGCCAAGTTTTTAATTTTCAAAATCAAATCTTTTTAAAATGTTTTTCAAATCATATCTTCTCAATCACATCTTTTTAAAACTAATCATATCTTCTTAACCACATCTTTTTCAAAATAGTTTTCAATCAAATCTTTTTGATTTCTAATCTTTTTCAAAAATCACTTGATTTCTTTTCCACTTTCATTTTTGAAAATCAATTAGTATTTTTCAAAAATGTTTTCAAAATATTTTACTTAATTTTCGAAAATTACTTCCCTTCTTCTCACATCCTTCTATTTATGGACTAACACTATTCCTTAATGCAAAATTCGAACTCCATCTTCTTTGATAAAGTTTGAATTTTCTACTTCTGTCTTCTACTTTTCTTTTCCTCTGACACCTAAAGGAATCTCTATACTATGACATAGAGGATTCCACATTTTCTTGTTCCCTTATCTTTCTTATGAGCAGGAGCAAGGACAAAAGCATTCTTGTTGAGGCTGATCCTGAACCTGAAAGGACCTTGAAGAGAAAGCTAAGAGAAGTCAAAGCACAACTCTCTGCAGAGGACCTAACAGAAATCTTCAAAGAAGAAGAACCTATGGCAGCCGAAAACAACAACAATGCCAACAATGCAAGGAAGGTGCTGGGTGACTTTACTGCACCTACTCCCGACTTCTATGGGAGAAGCATCTCTATCCCTGCCATTGGAGCAAACAACTTTGAGCTTAAGCCTCAATTAGTTTCTCTAATGCAACAGAATTGCAAGTTCCATGGACTTCCATTGGAAGATCCTCATCAGTTTTTAGCTGAATTCTTGCAAATCTGTGACACT
>NC_029773.3:30612978-30613195 GCF_000817695.3 Arachis duranensis | reverse complement strand
TAATATATGATAGTCCATACTTTGCCCAAGATTTGATGGCCCAAATCGGCGTTCAAAGTCACCCTCAGAATTCCCAGCGTTAAACGCCGGAACTGGCACCAAAATGGGAGTTAAACGCCCAAACTGGCACTAAAGTTGGCGTTTAACTCCAAGAGAAGTCTCTACACGAAAATGCTTCATTGCTCAGCCCAAGCACACACCAAGTGGGCCCGGAAGT
>NC_029773.3:30605243-30612512 GCF_000817695.3 Arachis duranensis | reverse complement strand
GACAGGGTGCGTTGAACATTTCCACTTAGAGGATGGGAGGTAGCCACTGACAACGGTGAAACCCTTGCTTAAGCTTGCCATGGAAAGGAGTAGGAAGAATTGGATGAAAACAGTAGGAAAGCAGAGAGACAGAAGGGACAAGCATCTTCATACGCTTATCTGAAATTCCTACCAATGAATTACATAAGTATCTCTATCTTTATCTTTATATTTTATTCGCATATCACCATACCCATTTGAGTTTGCCTGACTAAGATTTACAAGGTGACCATAGCTTGCTTCATACCAACAATCTCTGTGGGATCGACCCTTACTCGCGTAAGGTTTATTACTTGGACGACCCAGTACACTTGCTGGTTAGTTGTGCGAAGTTGTGTTTATGCCATGGTATTGAACACCAAGTTTTTGGATTCATTACTGGGGATTATTTGATTTGTGAAAAGTATTGATCACAATTTCATCCACCAGTTGCCTAGTAGGCCTTGTGTTCCAGCTCCACTGGCAGGTGGCACACCTTCCCATACACCAATTAATATGGTGATATTCTGATAGGGGTCTTGAAAGCTGTTCTGGATGCCCAGAGAGTATTATCAATATTTTCTTGCTCAATCCTTTCTAGAGGTGCTCATTGTCCTTTCCAGGATTCTCTTCAGTTTTCTATTTGAGACCTCAGCCTGCCCATTTGTCTATGGAGATATAGGGTGGCCACTCTATGGCAAACTCCATATCTGTTCAGAATATAGTCAAGCTATTTGTTGTAGAAATGAGTTCCTCCATCACTGATCAGTGTCCGAGGGACACCAAACCTACTAAAGATGTTCTTCTAGAGGAACTTCATCACTACTCTAGTGTCATTCGTGGGTGATGCGACTGCCTTAACCCATTTAGACACATAATCTACTGCCACGAGGATATAGGTGTTTGAGTATGAAGGTGGAAAAGGTCCCATGAAGTCTATGCCCCATATATCAAACAGCTCAATCTCTAGGATTCCTTGCGGAGGTTTGTCGTGACCATGAGGTAGATTGCCAGCCCTTCGACAACTATCACAGTGACGGACAAACTCTCAGAAATCCTTAAAGAGTGTGAGCCAGTAGAAACCAAAGTGTCCTCCATAGTCGGAGCTATGGCAATGCCATAGGATTTTATGTGCCTCTTCTTTAGACACACAGCAGCGGATTATACCATCCAAGCATCTCTTAAAGAGATATGGTTCATCCCACAAGTAGTACCTTGCATCATGAATGAGTTTTCGAGCTTGCTGCCTACTGTATTCTTTGGGGATGAACCTTATAGCCTTGTAATTCACAATGTCTATGAATCAGGGTGTCGTTCGAATGGCAAAGAGTTGCTCATCCGAAAAGGTTTCAGACACCTCAGTAGAGGGGGGAGATGTCCCTACTACTGGTTCAATCTGAGACAAGTGGTCAGCCACTTAATTTTCTGACCTTTTTCTGTCTCTAATTTCTATATCAAACATTTGCAGGAGTAGCACCCATCTTATCAACCTAGGATTAGAATCCTGCTTGGTGAGTAGATATTTGAGAGCAGCATGGTCAGTGTAGATAATGACCTTAGATCCTATTAAATAGGATCTGAACTTGTCAATGGCATAAACCACTGCAAGCAATTCCTTCTCTGTGGTGGTGTAGTTCTTCTGTGTGTCATTTAGAACACGACTGGCATAATAAATGACATGCAGAAGCTTGTTATGTCTCTGCCCCAAAACTGCCCCAATGGCATGGTCATTGGCATCACACATTAGTTCGAATGGTAAGTCCCAGTTGGGTACAGAAATGACAAGTGCAGTGATAAACTTAGCCTTCAGAGTTTCAAAGGCATGCAGGCACTCTTGGCCAAAGACAAATAGAATGTCAGTAGCTAATAAGTTGTTACAAACGTTTTGCAATTTTGGAAATATCCTTTATGAACCTCCTGTAGAACCCTGCATGTCCCAGGAAACTTTTGATTCCCTTGACATTAGTGGGTGGTAGTAATCACTCAATTACCTCCACCTTAGCTTGATCCACTTCTATTCCCTTATTCAAAATCCGATGCCCAAGAACAATTCTTTCAATCACCATGAAATTGTATTTTTCCCAGTTTAAAACCAGGTTTATCTCTTGGCATTGGTGCACAAAATTATGATCTCAATGGCGCCAACAACTTGGTATGCACAATTGTAATCTCAACTCTTTTTCACAACTTCGCACAACTAACCAACAAATGCACTGGGTCGTCCAAGTCATAAACCTTACGTGAGTAAAGGTCGATCCCACGGAGATTGATGGATTGAAGCAAGCTATGGTCATCTTGTAAATCTCAGTCAGGCGGATTCAAATGGTTATGGAATTTTGATAATTAAAAGATAAATAAGCATAAAATAAAGATAGAGATACTTATGTAATTCATTGGTAGGAATTTTAGATAAGCGTATGGAGATGTGTTATTCCTTCTGGATCTCCGCTTTATGTGAGTAGAAGAGAAGAAGAATAGAAGACGAAAAATTCGAACACAGAGAGAGAAGAGAAGAGGGTTCGAATTATGAGTAGAAGAGAAGTGTTAGTAAATAAATAAATAAATAGAAGGAGATGAGGGAGAGGAGTTCTCAAAAATAATTAAGAAGAAAAGGAAGATATTTTTGTTTTTATTTTAAAATATAGTTAGAATTAGAATATTAGGAGAAGAAATAAAATTAAAATTAAAATTTAAAATAATTAGTTAATTAAAAAGAATTTTGAAGAAGCGTGAGGAATTTTTGAAAATTAGAGAGAAAAGTAGTTAGGTGGTTTTGAAAAAGATAAGAAATAGTAAAACAAACAAAAAAAATCGATTAGATAGTTGAAAAAGATTTGAAAATCAATTTTGAAAAGATAAGAAGTTAGAAAAAAAATTTGAAATTGATTTTGAAAAAGATATGATTTGAAAAAGATATGTTTGAAAAGATATGATTGAAAAGATATGATCGAAAACATATGATTGAAATTTATTTTGAAAAATATTTGAAAAGGGAATTAAAAATATTTGATTTTTAAAATTAAAATTAATTACTTGACTAACAAGAAACTAAAAGATATGATTCTAGAATTTAAAGATTGAACCTTTCTTAACAAAAAAGTAACAAACTTCAAATTTTTGAATCAATCACATTAGTTGTTAGTAAAGTTTTCGAAATTTTGAAATAAAATTAAGAAAAAGATTTTGAAAAAAAATTTTTAAAATTTTTTTGAAAAACATGAAATAAAAATGAAAAAGATTTGATTTTTAAAAAAAGATTTTGAAAAGATAAATTTTTGAAATTGAAATCTGGATTTGACTTACAAGAAACTACTTATTTTAAAATTTTTTGACTAAGCCAACCCAAATATTTTGAAATTTATGAGTGAAACAAGGAAATATATTTTTTTAATTTTTGAATTTTAAATGAGGAGAGAGAAAAAACACTAAAATGACTCAAAATATGAAAAATTAAGATAAAAACAAATGACGCGTGCAAGAACACTATGAATGTCAAGATGAACACCAAGAACACTTTGAAGATCGTGATGAACATCAAGAACTTATTTTTGAAAAATTTTTAAGAAAAGAAAAACATGCAAGACACCAAACTTAGAGATTTTTCATGTTAGGACGCTATGAATGCAAAAATGCATATGAAAAACAACAAAAGACACAAAACAAGAAAATATGAAGATGAAACAAGGAGACTCATTAAGAACAACTTGAAGATCATGAAGAATGCAATGCATGAATTTTTGAAAAACTTGCAAGAAAAATAAAAATATGCAATTGACACCAAACTTAGAAATTGACACTAGACTCAAATAAGAAACACAAAATATTTTTGATTTTATGATTTTATGATTTTTTTGGATTTTTCAAAAATTAATTTTGGAAAAAACGAAAAAGAAGAAAAATTTTGAAAGATTTTTGAAAACTTTTTGAAAACAAAATTAAGGTTGGAATATGAAGAAAATTACCTAATATGATCAACAAGATGAACCGTCAGTTGTCCAAACTCGAACAATCCCCAGCAACGGCGCCAAAAACTTGGTGCATGAAATTGTGATCTCAATGGTGCCAACAACTTGGTACGCACAATTGTAATCTTAACTCTTTTTCACAACTTCGCACAACTAACCAGCAAGTGCACTGGGTCGTCCAAGTAATAAACCTTACGTGAGTAAGGGTCGATCCCACGGAGATTGACGGCTTGAAGCAAGCTATGGTCATCTTGTAAATCTCAGTCAAGCAGATTCAAATGGTTATGGAGTTTTGATAATTAAAAGATAAATAAGCATAAAATACAGATAGAGATACTTATGTAATTCATTGGTGGGAATTTCAGATAAACGTATGGAGATGCGTTATTCCTTCTGGATCTCCACTTTCCTATTGCCTTCATCCAATCCTTCATACTCCTTTCTATGACAAGCTGTATGTTGGGTGTCACCGTTGTCAATGGCTACTTCCCGTCCTCTTAGTGAAAATGGTCGTCTATGGTTTCTGTACGGCTAATCAACTGTCGGATTTCTCGTCTCAGATGAAAAATACCATGCACAGACATCGTATGGCTAATCAGCTGTTGGTTCTTGATCGTGTAGGAATAATATTTACTATCCTTTTGCGTCTGTCACTACGTCCTACAATCGCGAGTTTGAAGTTCGTCACAGTCATCCCATCCCAGATACTACTCGGAATACCACAGACAAGGTTTAGACTTTCCGGATCTCAAGAAAGCTGCCAATTGATTCTAGCTTATACCACGAAGGTTCTAATCTCAGATTTAGATTCCCCATTGTTAGAGGGGAGTCGATGTGAATCGTTGATTAGAAACCCAAGAGATATACTTTCAAGTTTGTTTTCATGTAGAACGGAAGTGGTTGTCAATCACGCGTTCATGAGTGAGAATGGTGATAAGTGTCACATAATCATCACATTCATCATGTTCTTGTGTGCAAATGAATATCTTGGAATAAGAATAACCATGAATTGAATAGAAGAATAATAGTACTTTGCATTAATACTCGAGGAACAACAAAGTTCCACACCTTAATCTATGGTGTGTAGAAACTCCACCGTTGAAAATATATAAGTGATGATGGTCCAAGCATGGCCGAATGGCCAGCCCCCATAAAAGTATAAGATAGCATAAAACTATTAAAATATGTCTAATACAATAGTTAAAGGTCTTATTTATACTAGACTAGTTACTAGGGTTTACAGAAATAAGTAAATGATGCAGAAATCCACTTCTGGGCCCACTTGGTGTGTGCTTGGGCTGAGCATTGAAACTTTCATGTGTAGAGACTTTCTTGGAGTTAAATGCCAGTTTGCAGCCTGTTTTGGGCGTTTAACTCTAGCTTGTAACCTGTTTCTGGCGTTTAACGCAAGAATAGGGCAGAAGGCTGGCGTTGAACGCCAATTTGCGTCGTCTAAACTCGGGCAAAGTATGGACTATTATATATTGTTGAAAATCCCTGGATGTCTACTTTCCAACATAATTGAGAGTGCGCCATTTGGGTTTCGGTAGCTCCAAAAAATCTATTTCAACTGCAGGGAGATCAGAATCCAACAGCATTAGCAGTCCTTTTTCAACCTTTGAATCAGATTTTTGCTCAGGTCCCTCAATTTCAGCCAGAAAATACCTGAAATCATAGAAAAACACACAAACTCATAGTAAAGTCCAGAAATGTGAATTTTGCTTAAAAACTAATAAAAATATACTAGAAAGTACCTAAATCATACTAAAAACTACCAAAAAACAATGCCAAAAGCGTATAAATTATCCGCTTGTTCCGAGGGTTACCTGAAACGTGTAGCTCGGTCGTCTTGGAGAGGCCCGAGGTAGGGGTCAGGGACCCGAGCTTGATATGTGGAGTGGTTGGTGGTTGTACCTGCAATGACACTCCGATGCTTAAGTTAGCATGGGTTCAAGCAGATATGTGTAGAATGTGGAATGTATGTCATACCTGGGTGCTCCAGTGTATTTATAGTAGTTGGCCGTGATCTTCCCTGGATAAGATATTCTTATCTTATCTTATCTTTTGGGAGTTTTATCTCTATCTTTGTGGAACCGCCTTTCCTAGGCCTTTTCGGCCTTTAGGTTTTGGGCTGCGTTCCTTTTGATGGGCCTTCTTAGCTTTATTGTCCGAGGTCCGACCTCAGGCGTGGGCCTTTGGGACGAGGTCGGACCTTTCATGGATTTTGCCGAGTTGGAGGAGCCCGGTCAGGGTATGAACAGTTTTCATACCAAAGGGAACACTTTTGAAGAGTGACATATTTGTTAGGATTTGGGTGCGCTTTAAAAGCGTTGCCTAATGTAAAAACCCCAAATACGCATAGAACACTTAGTGAAATTTTATTTTGTTTCCTTTTCATCATCGAAGCTTTGCACTCTCATTCGGTCATTCCTTCTCACCTACCAAAGCCCCAAATAACAAAACCCAGCCGCTTCTCCAATCTCCCCGTCGTTGTGCCTTCCGTTGTTGTACGCCACTGTTGCCGCCTCACTTGTCTGCTCGTCGCCCTTAGTCGCGCTTCTGCCGCCGTCCGTCCATCTTCGCAGCTTTTCCTTGAAAGGATGTGAAAACCCTAGCCTCCATCGCGCCGCCATCAATCTCACCATCGCCGCTCGTCGCGCTCAAGATCGGCACTAGGTTCGTCGTGGTCGTTCGCAATCCTCATGGTTCTTTGTTCTCGAGGGTCCTTGATCCCCTCGTTCGCCAATGTTTGCTCTCTTGTCCTATTTCGCAGCTCTTCACCGTTGTCTGTCGTCGTGTTTATCGCCAGCTCGCCGTCATCGAAGGTCAATGCTCTGTTCGTGGCTCACTGTAATAGTGTAATGACATTGTTATTCATTTTTTTTGCTCTGTTCATAAGGGTTATTGATCTTTGAATTATTCTTGAATGATTTATGTTTTCAATTTTTCATTCATTGATTAATTGATTGTTGAGTAGCTCTTACTGCTGTTTGTGATTTTCATTGTAAATATGCTGCTATCCTGCTATTCTTTGTGCTTTTGTGGCTGTTTGTGATTAGATTGTGCTGTTTGTGATTATTTCATCCCATATTATTGATAGTTAACTGGATTTAATTTTGTTCCTGGGGTTTGAGTTTCTTCTCCAAACTCCCCAGTTTCCTTCACTACCTCTCTCTTGGTCCAGAGATTCCGTCTCCACAGGTTTTTTTTTACTATTTTATTTTAATTAACAAGATTGAAGTGAATGTACTATAATTGCTTGAGGTGTGTGATATATTTGATTAAT
>NC_029773.3:30601501-30602929 GCF_000817695.3 Arachis duranensis | reverse complement strand
GTTCGCCATTTTAAGGCTTCTTCTCGGATTCGGGCTCTTTCTCGGACCTCGGGGAGGAGGTCGAGTTCTTCCTTTTGTGCCTGTGGGTTGCCTTCTTCGTTGTAGAAGACGACTCTGGGTGACCCTTCATCTATTTCGATAGGAATCATTGCCTCCATCCCGTAAGCTAGTCGGAACGGTGATTCTCCCGTTGTAGAGTGTGGGGTTGTCCGATATGCCCATAGTACCTGGGGGAGCTCCTCGGCCCATGCCCCTTTGGCCTCTTGGAGTCTTCGTTTTGACCCTGCCAAGATGACTTTATTTGCGGCCTCTGCTTGTCCATTGGCTTGTGGGTGCTCGACTGAGGTGAATTGCTGTTTGATTTTTAGTTCGGCCACCAAGTTCTGAAAACATTGTTTGATTTTTAGTTCGGCTACCAAGTTCTGAAAACTTGTGTCCGTGAACTGTGTTCCATTGTCCGTTGTGATGGAGTAGGGGACTCCGAACCTTGTGACAATGTTTTTGTATAGGAATTTGTGGCTTTTCTGAGCCGTAATGGTGGCTAAGGGTTCAGCCTCGATCCACTTTGTGAAGTAGTCGACCCCTACTATGAGGTATTTGACTTGCCCCGGTCCTTGGGGGAACGGGCCGAGCAGGTCAAGTCCCCATCTTGCGAAGGGCCATGGTGCGGTGATGCTGATAAGGTCTTCTGGTGGTGCCTTGTGGAAATTGGCGTGTTTTTGGCAGGGGGGCATATTTTCACAAATTCCGTTGCCTCTCTTTGCAAGGTCGGCCAGTAGAACCCGGCTCGGACTATTTTTTTGGATAATGCCCGAGCTCCGAGATGGTTCCCACACATACCTCCGTGGACTTCCTCGAGGACGCTCTTTGTTTCTGAGGTCGGAACGCACCTAAGGAGGGGGTTTGAGAATCCTCTTCTGTATAACACATCGTGGATTAGTGTATAATTCTGGGCGTCCTTTGCAAGCCTTTTAGCTTCTTTTCTTTCGGCGGGGAGAGTTCCCGACTTCAGGTAGTTGAGTATGGGGGTCATCCATCCTTGCTGTTGGTTGGATATATTTAGCGTTTCTTCCTCTCTTAACACGGAGGGAGATTGTAAGGTTTCTTGGAGGAGACTTCTGTTGTTGCCTCCGGGCTTGGTGCTGGCGAGCTTTGAGAGGGCGTCTGCCCAGGCGTTTTGTTCCCGAGGTATGTGCTGGATTTGTATCTCTGAAAAGTGGCGTAATTGTGCCTGTGTTTGGTCCAGGTATTTTTTCATAGTTGGGTCTTTGGCCTGGTAGCTTCCATTTACTTGTGATGTGACGACCTGGGAGTCACTGAAGATTGTGATTCTCTGGGCTCCGACCTCTTCGGCTAGCTTTAGACCTGCTAGTAGGGCCTCGTATTCGGCTTGGTTATTCGAAGCCTGGAACTCAAATTTTAGGGATA
>NC_029773.3:30598176-30599175 GCF_000817695.3 Arachis duranensis | reverse complement strand
TCGGGTAGGGGACTGTCTTCTCGGACATGATAGCCTTCTTTGAGGTATCTTTTTCGCGAGGATCTGGATGTTCCTCCGCCTGCAAAACCTCCATTTATCATGTGAACGTGCCTTTCAGGGGTTCGTGGGGTTTGTTCGGCCCGATCTTCGTTATCTCCCCCTCTTCTCTTCCTGGTCTCTTCTCCTTTCTCTGCTATGTATCTGTCGAGTTTTCCTTCTCTGGCTAGCTTTTCTATAACATTTTTTAGGTCGTAGCAGTCGTTAGTAGAATGACCGTAGAGCTTGTGGTATTCACAGTATTCGGACCGATCTCTCCCTGCTCTCTTGTGTTTTAGCGGTCGAGGTGGTGGGATCTTTTCGGTGTGGCATACTTCTCTGTAGATGTCTACCAAGGAGACTCGGAGGGGGGTGTAACTGTGGTACTTCCGTGGCTTGTTTGAGTTGGTTTCTTCTTTCTTCCTCTGTTCCCGATCTCTATCTCGGAGTGGGTAGGTTGATTCCTTCCTAGAAGAGTCTCTTAATTGGGAGGTTTCCTCCATGTTGATATATTTTTCTGCCCGCTCCTATACCTCGTATAGGGAGGTCGGGTATCGTTTAGATAGGGATTGGCTAAACGGTCCCTCCTTTAGGCCGTTTGCTAGTCCCATGATGGCTGCTTCAGTGGGCAAGTGTTGTATGTCCAGGCAGGCTCTGTTGAATCGCTTGTTGTATGTCCAGGCAGGCTTTGTTGAATCGCTCCATGTATTCTCGGAGAGTTTCTTGGTTACCTTGTTTGATCCCGAGTAGACTGGGGGCATGTTTTGTCTTGTCCTTTTGAATAGAGAACCTTGTTAGGAATTTTTTGGTTAGGTCTTTGAAGCTGGTGATTGATCTTGGCGGCAGGTTGTCGAACCACTTCATGGCCGACTTGGTGAGAGTGGTGGGGAAGGCTTTGCATCGAATTGCGTCGGAGGCATCGACCAGGTACATTCTGCTTCTGAAGTTGCTGAGGTGGTGACT
>NC_029773.3:30593497-30597559 GCF_000817695.3 Arachis duranensis | reverse complement strand
CGCTCATCACAACACCAAACTTGAATTGTTGCTTGTCCCCAAGCAAAGCAAAACAAAATAGGATAAAAAGAAGAGAATATACAATGAATCTCACAATATCAAAGAAACGTAGTCCCAATTAGATGAGCGGGGCTAGTAGCTTTTTGCTTCTGAATAGTTTTGGCATCTCACTTTATCCTTTGAAATTCAGAATGATTGGCATCTATAGGAACTCAAAATTTTAGATAATGTTATTGATTCTCCTAGTTCAGTATGTTGATTCTTGAACACAGCTACTTTATGAGTCTTGGTCGTGGCCCTAAGCACTTTGTTTTCCAGTATTACCACCGGAGACATAAATGTCACAGACACATAACCGGGTGAACCTTTTCAGATTGTGACTCAGCTTTGCTAGAGTCCCCAGTTAGAGGTGTCCAGAGTTCTTAAGCACACTCTTTTTGTTTTGAATCACGACTTTAACCACTCAATCTCAAGCTTTTCACTTGGACCTTCATGACACAAGCACATGGTTAGGGACAGCTTGATTTAGCCGCTTAGGCCTGGAGTGTATTTCCTTGGGTCCTCCTATCCATTAATGCTCAAAGCCTTGGATCCTTTTTGCCTTTTGGTTTAAAGGGCTATTGGCTTTTTCTGCTTGCTTTTTCTTTTTCTTTCTTTTAATTTTTGCCACTTTTTTTCGCAAGCTTTTTTCTTTTTCACTGCTTTTTCTTGCTTCAAGAATCAATTTCATGATTTTTCAGATTATCAATAACATTTTTCTTTGTTCATCATTCTTTCAAGAGCCAACAATTTTAACATTAATAAACTTCACTATAAAAAATATGCACTGTTCAAGCATTCATTCAGAAAACAAAAAGTATTGCCACCACATCAAAATAATTAAACTAATTTCAAGATAAAATTTGAAATCCAAGTACTTCTTGTTCTTTTGTAATTAGGCACATTTTTCATTTAAGAAATGTGAAGGATTCATGGAATTATTCATAGCTTTAAGACATAGACACTAGACACTAATGATCATGTAGTGAAGACATAAACATAGACAAACATATAAAGCATAAAATTCAAAAAACAGAAAAATAAGAACAAGGAAATCAAAGAACGGGTCCACCTTAGTGATGGCTGCTAGTTCTTCCTCTTGAAGATCCAATGGAATGCCTAAGCTCCTCTATGTCTCTTCCTTGCCTTTGTTGCTCCTCCCTTATAGCTCTTTGATCTTCTCTAATCTCATGGAGAATGATGGAGTGCTCTTGGTGTTCTACCCTTAGTTGGTCCATGTTGTAACTCAAGCATTCCAAAGAGGTGTTGAGTTGCTCCCAAGAGTTGTGTGGAGAAAAATGCATCCCTTGAGGCATCTCAGGGATTTCATGAGGAATTTCCTCATGCTCTTGTTGAGGTCCATAAGTGGGCTCTCTTGTTTGCTCCATTCTTTTCTTAGTGATGGGCTTGTCCTCTTCAATGAGGATGTCTCCTTCTATGTCAATCCCAGCCAAATTGCATAGGTGACAAATGAGATCAGGAAGGGCTAACCTTGCCAAGGTGGATGACTTGTCAGCCACCTTGTAGAGTTCTAGAGGTTTGATCTCATGAACTTTTACTTTCTCCCCAATCATGATATGATGGATCATGATGACCCGATCCACAGTCACTTTAGATTGGTTGCTAGTAGGAATGATGGAGCGTTGGATGAACTCCAACCATCCTCTAGCCACAGGCTTAAGGTCCAGTCTTCTAAATTGAACCGGATCGCCTCCTGAGTCTCTTTTCCATTGAGCTCCTTCCGCACATATGTCCATGAGGACTTGGTCCAATCTTTGATCAAAGTTGACCCTTCTAGTGTAGGGGTGTGTATTTTCTTGCGTCATTGGCAAGTGGAATGCCAACCTTACATTTTTCAGACTGAAATCTAAGTATTTCCCCCGAACTATTGTAAGTCAATTCTTTGGATTCGGGTTCATACTTTGATTATGGTTCCTAGTGATCCATGCATTGGCATAGAACTTTTGAACCATTAAGATCCCGACTTGTTGAATGGGGTTGGTGAGAACTTCCCAACCTCTTCTTCGGATTTCATGTCGGATCTCTGGATACTCATTCTTCTTGAGCATGAAAGGGACCTCAGGGATCACCTTCTTCTTGGCCACAACTTCATAGAAGTGGTCTTGATGGACCTTTGAGATGAATCTCTCCATCTCCCATGACTCAGAGGTGGAAGCTTTTGCCTTCTCTTTCCTTTTTCTAGAGATTTCTCCAGCCTTAGGTGCCATAAATGGTTATGGAAAAGCAAAAAAGCAATGCTTTTACCACACCAAACTTAAAAGGTTTGCTCGTCCTCGAGCAAAAGAAGAAAGAAAGAAAGGGAAGACGAAGAAAACAGAGGAGATGGAAGGAAAGGTTGGTTCGGCCAAGGGGGTAGGAGAGGTTTTGTGATGTGTGAAAATGAAGGAGTAAAGAGGGGTATTTATAGGGAAGGAAAGGGAGAGTGGCCGAATGGAATTGGGTGGGTTTGGGAGGGAAAAGTGTTTTGAATTTTTGGAGGTAGGTGGAGTTTTTGGGGAAGAGATACGGAGGTGATTGGGGAAGTGAATATAGGGAAGAGGATAGGATTTGATTGGTGAGTGGTGTTTTGAGTGGAGTGTTATAGAGATGTGTGAGGGGGAGAGAGAGAGGTGGGTAGGTGGGGATCCTGTGGGGTCCACAGATCCTGAGGTGTTAAGGATTTCTCATCCCTGCTCCATTTAGGATTGTAAACACTCTTAGTGTGCAATCCTGGTGTTTAACGCCAGACTGCTGCTTGTTTTTGGCGTTAAACTCCAGCTTTTATTCCTTTCCTGGCGTTAAACGCCAAGCTGCAACCTATTTCTGGTGTTTAACGCCAGTTTGTTGCTTCTTTCTTGCGTTTAACGCCCATAATGGTGCCAGACTGGGCGTTAAACACCCATGCTGCTACCCTTCCTGGCGTTTAAACGCCAGTAAGTTTCTCCTCCAGGGTGTGCTATTTTTAATGCTGTTTTTTATTTTTCTTTAATTTTTGCAGTTGTTTTTGTGACTCCACATGATCATCAACCTAAAAAAAAGAAAATAACATAGAAAAATAAAATTGGGTTGCCTTCCAATAAGCGCTTCTTTAATGTCAATAGCTTGATAGTGAGCTCTCATGGAGCTTCACAGATATTTAGAGCATTGTTGGGGCCTCCCAACACCAAACTTAGAGTTTGATTGTGGGGGCTTTGTTTGACTCTGCATTGAGAGAAGCTTTCCTTGCTTCCTCTCTATGGTTACAGAGGGAGATCCTTAAGTTTTAAACACAAGGTAGTCCTCATTCAATTGAAGGATCAACTCTCCTCTGTCCACATCAATCACAGCTTTTGCTGTGGCTAGGAAGGGTCTTCCAAGGATGATGAATTCATTCTCATCCTTCCCAGTATCTAGGATTAACAAATCAGCAGGGATGTAAAGGCCTCTGACCTTTACTAGCACGTCATCTACCTATCCGTAAGCCTTTTTCATGGATTTGTCTGCCATCTCTAATGAGAATTTGGCAACTGGTGCACGAAATTGCAATCACACTTTTGCAACTCCGCACAACTAACCAGCAAGTGTACTGGGTCGTCCAAGTAATACCTTGCGTGAGCAAGGGTCGATCCCACAGAGATTGTCGGCTTGGAGCAAGCTATGGTTATCTTGTAAATCTTAGTCAGGATATCAGAAATTATCAGGATTGATTGTGAAAGACAAAAGAACATGAAATGATTACTTGTTTTGCAGTAATGGAGAATAGGTTGAAGTTTGGAGATGCTCCATCTTCTGAATCTCTGCTTTCCTACTGTCTTCTTCTTCAAACACGCAAGTCTCCTTCCATGGCAAGCTGTATGTAGGGTTTCACCGTTGTCAATGGCTACCTTCCATCCTCTCAGTGAAAACGATTGCATATGCTCTGTCACAGCACGCGGAATTCATCTGTCGGTTCTCAATCAGGCAGGAATAGAATCCAGTGATTCTTTTGCGTCTGTCACTAACGCCCCACCTTCAGGAGTTTGAAGCTCGTCACAGTCATTCAAT
>NC_029773.3:30591982-30592557 GCF_000817695.3 Arachis duranensis | reverse complement strand
AGGATAAAAAGAAGAGAATATACTATAGACTCCAAATTATCAAGGAAAACATAGCTCCAATTAGATGAGCGGGACTAGTAGCTTTTTGCCTCCGAACAGTTTTGGCATCTCACTCTATCCCTTGAAGTTCAGAATGATTGGCATCTATAAGAACTCAGAACTCAGATAGTGTTATTGATTCTCTTAGTTGAGCATAATGATTCTTGAACATAGCTAGTGTATGAGTCTTGGCTGTGGCTCTAAGCACTCTGTCTTCCAGTATTACCACCGGATACATACATGCCACAGACACATAATTGGGTGAACCTTTTCAGATTGTGACTCAGCTTTGCTAAAGTCCCCAATTAGAGGTGTCCAAGGTTCTTCAGCACACTCTTGTTGCCTTGGATCACAACTTTATTTTTTTCTTTTTCTCTTCTTTTTTTTTTTCGAAAATATTTTTTTACTTTTTTTTTTGTATCCACTGCTTTTTCTTGCTTCAAGAATCAATCCAATGATTTTTAGATCCTCAATAACAGTTCTCTTTCTCCTCATTCTTTCAAGAGCCAACAATTTTTAACATTCTCAAAACAACA
>NC_029773.3:30588046-30589895 GCF_000817695.3 Arachis duranensis | reverse complement strand
CGGGATTTGAGTTTTCCTGGAAACAGTCTGAGCCTAGAGTTGAAGAGCAGAACTTTTTGTCCTGGCTCAAAGACTCTGGTTGACAACTTCTTGTCATGCCATTTCTTTGCCTTTTCCTTATAAATTTTTGCATTTTCAAAGGCATTGAGTCTGAACTCCTCTAGCTCATTTAGCTGGAGCAATCTTTTTTCACCAGCTAATTGTGCATCCATGTTTAGGAATCTGGTTGCCCAGTAGGCCTTATGTTCCAGTTCCGCAGGCAAATGACAGGCCTTCCCATACACCAGTTGGTATGGGGAGGTTCCTATAGGAGTCTTGAATGCTGTTCTGTATGCCCATAGAGCATCATCCAAGCTCTTTGCCCAATCCTTTCTTCGGGCCATCACAGTCCGTTCCAAGATTCTTTTTAGCTCTCTGTTAGAGACCTCAGCCTGCCCATTTGTCTGTGGATGATACGGAGTTGCCACTTTGTGGCTAATTCCATATCTAACCATAGCAGAGTATAGCTGTCTATTGCAGAAATGAGTGCCCCCGTCACTGATTAGTACTCTGGGAACACCAAATCTACTGAAGATGTGTTTCTGGAATATTCTGGGAACACCAAATCTGCTGAAGATGTTTTTCTGGAGGAATTTCAGCACAATTTTGGTATCATTAGTGGGTGTAGCAATTGCTTCTACCCACTTAGATAGATAGTCCACTGCCACCAGAATGTAAGTGTTTGAGTATGATGGTGGGAATGGCCCCATGAAGTCAATTCCCCATACATCAAACAATTCTATCTCTAATATCCCTTGCTGAGGCATGGCATATCCATGAGGCAGGTTACCAGCTCTTTGGCAACTGTCACAGTTACGCACAAAATATTGGGCATCCCTATAGAGAGTAGGCAAGTAGAAGCCACATTAGAGGACCTTTGTTGCTGTTCGCTCACTTCCGAAATGTCCTCCATATTGTGATCCATGGCAGTGCCAAAGGATCCTCTGTGCTTCTTTTCTAGGCACACATCTACAGATTATTCCGTCTGCGCATCTCTTAAAGAGATATGGATCATCCCACAAGTAGTACTTTGCATCAGAAATTTATTTTTTTGTTTGCTGCCTGATGTATTCCTTGAGTATGAACCTTGTAGCCTTATAGTTTGCAATGTCTGCAAATGGAATGGCAAAGAGTTGCTCATCCAGAAAGGTTTCAGAGATCTCAGTAAGGGGGAGGGATGCCCCCTTGGTGGACGAAATTGTATCTCTTTATGGAATATGATAATAGAGCTTGATCCAAAATCAACTTCACAATCTCGTTCAACTAACCAGCAAGTGTACTGGGTCGTCCAAGTAATACCTTACGTGAGTAAGGGTCGAATCCACAGAGATTATTGGTTTGAAGCAATCAATATTTATTTTATTAATCTTAGTCAGGATGTCAACAAGGATTATTTGGATTAAAAGTGAAAATACTAGATTTGATTATAAAAATAAAAGAGGGAACAATGTTACTTGAGCAATAGAGTTATTTGTTTGTAAAGGATTGTGGAATATGTTGGAGTTCTGGAGATGCTTTGTCCTTTGATTTCAACTCTTCCTTGAAATCCTCTTCTCACACGCAGGTTCCTTCCATGGCAAGCTCTATGTAGGGTGTCACCGTTGTCAGTGGCTACTTCCCATCCTCGCAGTGAAAACTATGCTCACGCACTCTGTCACAGTACGGCTAATCACCGGTTGGTTCCCGCTCCTACTGGAATAGAATCCCTCTTTTGCGTCTGTCACTAACGCCCAGCAGGTTAAAGTTTGAAGCACGTCACAGTCATTCAATCCCGGAATCCTACTCGGAATACCACAGACAAGGTTTAGAC
>NC_029773.3:30585156-30586332 GCF_000817695.3 Arachis duranensis | reverse complement strand
AATCCTTCTTATGACTTAAGATTTCTTTCATGAATTTAGCATAAGAAGGTATTTGCTCAAGTGCCTCTGCAAACGGAATCTTTATTTCAAGAGTCCTTAGATAGTCTGCAAAGCGGGCAAATTGCTTATCCTGTTCCGCTTGGCGGAGTTTTTGAGGATAAGGCATCTTGGCTTTATATTCTTCAACCTTAGATGCTGCAGGTTTATTCCTTACAGAAGTGGTTGAAGAAGCCTTGTTAGAGGGATTACTGTCAGCACTCTCAGGTGTCTGATTCTCCCTAGGTGTCTGAACGCCAGGATTGGGTGGAAATTGGGTGTTTAACGCCAACTTTTCTCCCTTTTCTGGCGTTTGAACGCCAGAACTGGGCAAGGAATGGGCGTTTGACGCCAGCTTTCCTTCCCTTTCTGGCGTTTGAATGCCAATGACATTCCTCTCTGGGCTCTTACTGTCCTCAGAGGGATTTTGGATGGTGGTTTGGTTGTCCTCTGTCAATTGTTCCTTGTTTGGCTTTTTACTCTTTGGAGCAGTGTTATTCAAGGTCTTCCCACTCCTCAATTGAACTGCTTGACATTCCTCTGTTATCTGTTTAGATATTTGCTGTTTTGCTTGATTCAACTGCAATTCTATGCTCTTGTTAGCAACTTTAGTTTCATAGAGCATCTCTTTAAAGTCTACTAACTGTTCTGTCATTAGGAGCAATTGTTGATTAAGCTCAATTATCTGTTCTTGAGGACTAGGGTCAGTGACTACTGTCATGACTTCCTCTTTTGGAGAGAACTCATTGCTAGAGTAAAAATATTGGTTTTTAGCAACAGTGTCTATAAGCTCTTGAGCTTCTTCAATTGTCTTCCTCATGTGTATAGATCCACCAGCTGAGTGGTCTAAAGACATCTGAGCTTTTTCTGTAAGCCCATAGTAGAAAATGTCTAACTGTACCCACTCTGAAAACATTTCAGAGGGACATTTCCTTAGCATACCTCTATACCTCTCCCAGGCATTGTAAAGGGATTCATTATCCTCTTGTTTAAAGCCTTGGATGTCCAGCCTTAGCTGTGTCATCCTCTTAGGAGGGTAAAAATGATTCAGGAATTTGTCTGACAACTGTTTCCATGTCTTTATGCTTGCTGTAGGTTGGTTATTCAACCACCTCTTAGCTTGATCTTTTACAGCAAATG
>NC_029773.3:30583907-30584464 GCF_000817695.3 Arachis duranensis | reverse complement strand
AGGGAAATGATAATGATTGCAAAGAGATAAATTTTGTTTTTTTTTTGTTTTTTTTTAACTAACGAAAAAAAATAAAATAAAACAAAATAAAATTAAAATAAAAATTCGAAAATCAAAAAGAAAATAGAATCAAGGTAAATTAAAAACTGAATCAATTAGTTAATTAAAAAGATTTTGAAAACAGCAATTAAAAAGATATGATTGAAAAATTTTTATGAAGAAGATTTGATTTTTTAAAAAAAGGAAAGAGAAAAACAACAAAAAGACACCAAACTAAAAATTTAGAAAATCAAACACAAAATTTTCGAAAATTTTTAAGGGAAAAACACAAAGAGGACACCAAACTTAGAATTTTTATGAATCAAAAAGGGACTAATAACATGCAAAATTGAAAATTAAAAGAAAAAAAACAAAAGCATGCAATTGACACCAAACTTAAAATATGAAACTAGACTCAACTAAAAGACTCTAAACCAACAAAAACAAAAATAAAACAGTCCTAATCTAAGCAACAAGATAAGCCGTCAGTTGTCCAAACTCAACAATCCCCGGCAACG
>NC_029773.3:30578280-30583157 GCF_000817695.3 Arachis duranensis | reverse complement strand
TAACGTGTTTTGGGCGTTGAACTCCAACTTGTAACCTGTTTCTGGCGCTGAACGCCAAACTGCAACATGGAACTGGCGTTGAACACCAGTTTATGTCATCTATCTTCGTGCAAAGTATGAACTATTATATATTGCTAGAAAGCTGTGGATGTATACTTTCCAACCCAATTGAGAGCGCGCCAATTGGACTTCTGTAGCTCCAAGAAATCCATTCCAAGTGCAGGGAGGTCAGAATCCAACAGCATCTGCAGTCCTTTTTGGTCTCGGAATCAGATTTTTGCTCAGGACCCTCAATTTCAGCCAGAAAATACCTGAAATCACAGAAAAACACACAAACTCATAGTAAAGTCCAGAAAAGTGAATTTTAACTAAAAACTAATAAAAATATACTAAAAACTAACTAGATTATACTAAAAACATACTAAAAACAATGCCAAAAAGCATACAAATTATCCGCTCATCAGCAACCTGTACCTCAAAGATTCCCAGTTTCTCCATTACAGAGAGTGGCATTAAGTTTATGCCTGACCCCAGGTCACACAGAGCCTTCACAAAGGTCATGGTGCCTATGGTACAAGGAATTAAGAATTTACCAGGATCCTGTTTCTTTTGAGGTAATGTCTGCTGATGAGTAGATATTTTATATGCTTTTTGGGGGTAATTTCATATAGATTTTAGTATGTTTTAGTTAGTTTTTTTTATTAGTTTTTAGGTAAAATTCATATTTCTGGACTTTACTATGAGTTTGTGTGTTTTTCTGTAATTTTAGGTATTTTCTAGCTGAAATTGAGGGAGCTGAGCTAAAATCTGATTCAGGCTGAAAAAGGACTGCTGATGCTGTTGGATTCTGACCTCCCTGCACTTGGAATGGATTTCTTGGAGCTACAGAAGTCCAATTGGCGCGCTCTCAATTGGGTTGGAAAGTATACATCCACAGCTTTCTAGCAATATATAATAGTTCATACTTTGCACGAAGATAGATGACATAAACTGGTGTTCAACGCCAGTTCCATGTTGCAGTTTGGCGTTCAGCGCCAGAAACAGGTTGCAAGTTGGAGTTCAACGCCAGAAACAGGTTACAACCTGGCGTTCAACTTCAGAAACAGTCCAGACATGTGAGAAGCTTAAGTCTCAGCTCCAGCACACACCAAGTGGGCCCCAGAAGTGGATTTCTGCACTATCCATCTTAGTTTACTCATTTCTGTAAACCTAGGTTACTAGTTTAGTATTTAAACAACTTTTAGAGACTTATTTTGTATCTCATGACATTTTTAGATCTGAATTTCATACTCTTTGACGGCATGAGTCTCTAAACTCCATTGTTGGGGGTGAGGAGCTCTGCAGCGTCTCGATGAATTAATGCAATTATTTCTGTTTTTCATTCAACATGCTTGTTCCTATCTAAGATGTTCATTCGCACTTCACTATGAAGAAGGTGATGATCCGTGACACTCATCACCTTCCTCAATCCATGAAAGTGTGCCTGACAACCACCTCCATTCTACATTAGATTGAATGAGTATCTCTTAGATTCCTTAATCAGAATCTTCGTGGTATAAGCTAGAATTGATGGTGGTATCCATGAGGATCCGAAAAGTCTAAACCTTGTCTGTGGTATTCCGAGTAGGATTCTGGGATTGGATGACTGTGACGAGCTTCAAACTCGCGAGTGTTGGGTGTAGTGACAGACGTAAAAGGATCAATGGATCTTATTCCGACATGATCGAGAACCAACAGATGATTAGCCGTGCTATGATAGGGCATTTGGACC
This sequence comes from Arachis duranensis, assembly GCF_000817695.3. Lineage (NCBI taxonomy): Eukaryota > Viridiplantae > Streptophyta > Magnoliopsida > Fabales > Fabaceae > Arachis > Arachis duranensis. The sequence continues at coordinate 30,581,386 of NC_029773.3, read as the reverse complement.
ATTTTCACTTAGAGGATGGGAAGTAGCCATTGACAACGGCGATGCCCTACATACAGCTTGCCATAGAAGGAGCCTTGCATTTATGAAAGTGAGGAAGCATTATGTTACAGAAATTCAGATGACAAAGCATCTCCAAAACTCCAACATATTCTCCATTATTGAGTAACAATTATTTATTTTATGCCTTTTCACTTTTTACAATTGAACTTGAAAAACACTGTTGTTGGTATCCTGACTAAGAATAATAAGATAACCAAAGCTTGCTTCAAACCAACAATCTTCGTGGGATTCGACACTTACTCACGTAAGGTATTACTTGGACGACCCAATGCACTTGCTGGTTAGTTGTGCGGATTGCAAAAGTGTGATTGCAATTTCGTGCACCAAGTTTTTGGCGCCGTTGCCGGGGATTGTTCGAGTTTGGACAACTAAAGGTTTATTTTTTTACTTAGATTAGGAATAATTTATTTTTGATGCTATAGAATCATTAAATCTGAGTCCTTTATTGTCTTTTCAAAATTTTTTCAAAAATATATTTTTTTTCTTATTAATTTTTAATTTTTATGTGAGTTTAGTTTTATATTTTAAGTTTGGTGTCAATTGCATATTTTATATTTTCCTTTAAATTTTCGAATTGCATGTTATTTATTTTTCCTTGATCTTCAAATTGTTCTTGTCAAATTTTCTTGTTTGATATTTGGTTTTTCCTATTTTTGTGTTTTTCGTGTTCTCCTTGTGCTTTTTCAAAATTTATTTTTCAAAAATATATTTTTTATATACAGCATTAAAACACGTTACATTTATAGCTCAGTTGGCTAGAGCGTTGGCTTATGTTCTTGGCAATTGGGTATCTTCTTTTTAAAATCTTTTTCAAAAATAATTTTTCTTTGATTGAATCTTGTGCCAAACTTTAAGTTTGGTATTTTCTTGTTGATCTTTCTTTAATGTTCGAAAATTTATTTTGGTTTTCTAAAAATTTTAAGTTTGGTGTTCTTTCTTTTGTTCTTGTTGTTCTTGTGAATCTTCAAGGTATTCTTGAGTCTTCCTTGTATTTTGATCTTAAAATTTTTAAGTTTGGTGTCCTTGGTGTTTTCCCTCCAAAATTTTCGTAAACAAGGAGCATTAGATCTAAAAATTTTTAAGTCTTGTGTCTTTTGTGTGTTTTTCTCTTTCATCATAAAATTCAAAATTAAAAAAATATCTTTTCTAACTAATTTTAAGCCATATTTTTGAATTTTTTAATATAAAAATTCAGATTTCAATTTTAAAATTTTTCAAATCTTATCCTTTTAAGATTTTATAAAAAAAATTTATCTTTTTCGAAAATATCCTAATCACTTTCTCTCTACTCACTTTTTCGAAAATCTTCATAAAATATTTTTTTAATTCTCTTTTTATTTTATTTTTATTTATTTTTAATTTTTTTGTCGTCTTTATTTTATTTTATTTTATTTTATTTTATTATTTCGAAATTATTTATATATAATAAAATAAATAAAATAAATTCACATCATCTCCCTTTCTCCATTATGGACTTAAGTGGAAATGAACAGTCCAGAAGGACTCTAGGGCCATATGCTAACCCCACTACTGCTTCATACGGGAGTAGTATCTGTATACCCTCCATCGGAGTCAGTAGCTTTGAGTTGAACCCTCAGCTCATTATCATGGTGCAGCAAAGTTGCCAGTATTCCGATCTTCCACAGGAAGAACCTACAGAGTTTCTGGCATAGTTTTTACAAATTACTGACACAGTACATGATAAGGAAGTAGATCAGGATGTCTATAGATTGTTACTGTTTCTATTTGCTGTAAAAGACCAAGCTAAGAGGTGGTTAAATAACCAACCTAAGGACAGCATAAAGACATGGAAACAGCTGCCAGAAAATTTCCTGAATCACTATTTTCCTCCAAAATGGATGACACAGCTAAGGCTGAGCATCCAAGGCTTTAAACAAGGAGATAATGAATCCTTTTATGATTCCTGGGAGAGATATAAAGAGATGCTAAGAAAATGCCCCTCTGAAATGTTTTTAGAATGGGTGCAGTTAGACATCTTCTACGATGGGCTTACAAAGAGAGCTCAGATTTCTCTAGACCACTTAGCTGGTGGATCTATACACATGAGAAAGACAATAGAAGAAGCTCAAGAGCTTATTGATACAGTTGCCAAAAATCAGCATCTGTACCTAAGCAGTGAACCTTCCATCAATGAAGAGGCTAAAATAGTAACTGTTGAACTCAGTCCTGCAGAACAAGTTACTGAATTCAATCAGCAACTGAATTTTCTAACAAAATAGCTAGCCGAATTCAAGGAGATACTACAAGAAACAAGAATGGCTAATATGAATATGGAAGTATAGTTGAAGCAAACAGAACATCAGTTATCAAAACAAATAACAGAAGAGTGCCAAGCAGTTCAATTAAGAAGTGGAAAAACATTAAATACCTCACTTCAAGGTAGCAGAAAGCCAAGAAATGAGCAAACCACCCAAAATCCATCTGAAGACAATAAGAGCCCAGAGAAGAATAACCCTGGCGCTCAAACGCCAGAAAATGGGTGGAAAGCTGGCGTTGAACGCCCAAACCATGCTCAGTCCTGGTGTTCAACGCCAGAAACAAGCAAGGAATTGGCGTTGAATGCCCAAAGGAAGCATAGTTCTGGCATTCAGACGCTAGAAACAGGTAAGGAGCTGGTGTCTAACGCCACTCCAGCTTCCACCCCTGGCATTCAAACGCCAGTGGGAGATCAGACACATACAAGTGCTGATAGCGACCCCTCTAAAAAGGCTTCTCAACCCACATCTGCAGGCAATAAACCTACAGCAACTAAGGTTGAGGAATACAAAGCCAAAAAGCCTTATCCTCAGAAACTCCGCCAAGCGGAACAGGATAAGCAATTTACCCGCTTTGCAGACTATCTCAGGACTCTTGAAATAAAGATTCCGTTTGCAGAGGCACTTGAGCAAATACCCTCTTTTGCTAAGTTCATGAAAGAGATCTTAAATCATAAGAAGGATTGGAAGAAACTGAAAAAGTTTACCTCACTGAAGAATGCAGTGCAGTCATTCTGAAAAGCTTACCTGAGAAGCTTAAAGATCCCGGA
>NC_029773.3:30563124-30576628 GCF_000817695.3 Arachis duranensis | reverse complement strand
TCTCACAGTTATGACATGCCTCAACAAGGGATCTTAGAGATTGAGTTATTTGATGTATGGGGTATTGACTTCATGGGGCCTTTCCCACCATCATACTTAAACACTTATATTCTGGTGGCAGTGGATTATGTATCCAAATGGGTGGAAGCTATTGCAACACCCACTAATGACACTAAGACAGTGCTGAATTCCTCCAGAAACACATCTTCAGCAGATTTGGTACCCCTAGAGTATTAATCAGTGATGGGGGCACTTATTTCTACAATAAACAGCTTTACTCTGCTTTGGTTCGATATGGAGTTAGCCACAGGGTAGCCACTCCATATCATCCACAGACAAATGGGCAAGCTGAAGTCTCTAATAGAGAACTTAAAAGAATCTTGGAACGGACTGTGATTAACCATAGAAGGGATTGGGCAAGAAGCTTGGATGATGCTCTGTGGGCATACAGAATAGCATTCAAGACTCCTATAGGGACCTCTCCATACCAGCTTGTGTATGGAAAGGCCTGTCACTTGCCAGTGGAACTGGAACATAAGGCCTACTGGGCAACCAGATTCCTAAACCTTGATGCCAAGTTAGCTTGAGAAAAACGATTGCTCCAGTTAAATGAGCTAGAGGAATTCAGACTTAATGCTTTTGAGAATGCAAAAATTTACAAAGAGAAAGAAAAAAGATGGCATGATAAGAAATTGTCATCCAGAGTCTTTGAGACAGGGCAGAAAGTTCTGCTATTTAATTCTAGGCTCAGATTATTCCCCGGGAAATTGAAATCCCGGTGGAGAGGACCATATCTGATTACAAGTGTGTCACCATATGGATACGTAGAGCTTCAGGATAATGATTCTAACAAAAAGTTCATTGTTAATGGACAGAGAGTCAAACATTATCTTGAAAGTTGTTAATGGACAAAGAGTTAAGCATTATCTTGAAGGTAATTTTGAGCAAGAATGCTCAAAACTGAGACTTGACTAAAGCTCAGTAATAGTCCAGCTAAAGACAATAAAGAAGCGCTTGTTGGGAGGCAGCCCAGCCATTTACAAAGTTTATTTTTTAATTAATTGATTTTTACAGGTTTATGTCAATTATCTTCAAGGTAAAATAGCAATTGCTTGAGTTCACAGAGTTACAGAAGAATTTGCAGGATAAAACAGCAAAAAGGAAGCTCATTGGTGCAAAAAAGCCAGTAAAAGCTGTTTTGGGCATTGAACGCCCAAAAGAAGCATCTACTGGGCGTTCAACGCCAGTAAGGATAGCCATCTGGGCGTTAAACGCCAGAAAGGAGCATCTTCTGGGCGTTGAACACCAGAAAGAAGAACCTTCTGGGCGTTTAACGCCAGATTTACAGTGTCCTGGGCGTTCAGAAAAATGCCCAGTGACAAAGGACTTCCTGGCGTTCAACGCCAGAAAAAAGCAACAGCTGGGCGTTGAACGCCCAGGAGAAGCTGCACATGGGCGTTAAACGCTCAAAACATGCAGCATTTGGGCGTTTAACGCAAGGATGGTGGGGAGGAGGTAAATTCGTTTTTACTTCACAATTTTTTAATTTTTTATGTTTCAATTCATGATTTCTTGCATAAACATGTTACAAACTCTCATCCTTCAATTCCAAAAATTTTAATCCTAATTTCTAAAATCCCTTTTTCAAAAATATCAAATGTATCTTAATCCATAAACACAAATCTTTTTCCAATCCAATCCAACTCTTTTTCAAATTTTTCAAAACTCAATTATCTTTTAAAATCTTTTTCAAAATAAAAATTCAGATTTATCTTCTTCAAATATCTTTCACAACCTTTTTAATTTTAACTTATATCTTTTTCCTATCATATTTATCTTTTACAAATTATATCTTCTATCTTATCTTTTTCCAAAATTTTCGAAAACCCACCCCCTCCTTTAAATCCACATTCGGCCTCCCTCATCTCATCCACCATTCAACACTAGCTCTCCTTCTATCCCTCTCCTTTCTTTTCTTTTGCTTGAGGACAAGCAAACCTCTAAGTTTAGTGTGTTTATCCGTGATCACTAAATCATACCCACTAAGATCATGGCTCCTAAAGGAAAACAACCCACTCCAAGAGGCAAGAAAGAGAGTATTCCAAAACCACTTTGGAATCAAGGGAAGTTCTTAACCAAAGAACATTCAGACCATTACTACAAAATAATGGGTCTAAGGTTAGTGATCCCGGAAGTCAAATTCGATCTGAAAGAAGATGAATATCCGAAGATCCAAGAGCAAATTCGAAACAGGAACTGGAAAATCCTAGCTAATCCTGACACAAAAGTGGGAAGAAACATGGTTCATGATTTCTACGCTAATCTGTGGCAAACAGACAGGCAGAGAATATCTGGAATTTCCCTCTATGACTATCGGACTTTGGTCAGAGGAAAGATTGTTCACATCCACCCTGACAAAATCAGGGAGATCTTTATGCTGCCTTAACTGAAAGATGACCCATACTCCTTTAATAGGAGAATGATGAGAACAAACAAGGGCCTGGACAGGATTCTAGAGGATATATGCATCCCTGGAGCCAGGTGGACCACCAGCACCATGGGCATCCCAAATCAACTCAAGAGAGAACATCTCAAACCAGTAGCCAGAAGCTGGCTGGACTTCATTGGGCGTTCTATATTGCCCACTAGCAACCATTCTGAAGTTATTGTTAAAAGAGCAGTGATGATCCATTGCATTATGTTGGGAAGAGAAGTGGAAGTTCATCAGCTAATTTCATGTGAACTATACAAAATAGCAAACAAGAACTCCAAGGATGCCAAATTGGCTTATCCAAGCCTAATCTCTATGCTATGTAAAGATGCTGGAGTAAAGATGGGAATAACTGAGTATATCTTAGTTGAGCGACCAATCACCAAAATATCAATGGAAAAATAACAAGCGCAGGATGACACCATCAAGAGGCGAGCACAGGAATTCCTCCCGAAAATCCCTCAAATTGAATATTGGGAACATCTTGAAGTATCTGTTGCCAAGTTGCAAGAAGCTATGGACCAAATAAAGGAAGAACAGAATAATCAAAATAGCATGCTTTGCAAATTGCTTAGGGAACAAGAAGAGCAAGGGCGTGACTTAAAGGAACTGAAGCGTCAAAAATTATCTCTTGAAGGACCAAGCAACCCACAGACTAGAGGAACATCCACTTTCCAAAATAAAGGTTGTTGAGTTCTAATTTTAGCTTTAACTCTGTGATAGTTGTTCTTATAGGAATTTACCTTAGAAGTTATATATAAGTAGTGGTAATTAGTATATCTATTTTGATTTTATTTTCAATTAAGTTATAATTTATTTTTCTCATCATCATCAAACATGAATAAAATAGTAGATTTTTAGAATAAAGAGGCAATTTATATTTTTCGAGTATTTAATAAGGAAAATTCTAATTAATTATATGTGGTGGCAATACTTTCTGTCTTCTGAATGAATGCTTGAACAATGCATATTTTTTATCTTGAATTTTATGAATTTTAAAATTGTTGGCTCCTAAAAGAATGATGAACAAGAGAAATATTATTATTGATCTGAAAAATCGTGACATTGATTCTTGAAGCAAGAAAAAGCAGTGAAAAAAAATTACAAGGAATCATTGGATAAAGAAAAAGAAAAAGCCAATAACCCTTAAAACCAAAAGGCAAGGGTGAAAAGGATCCAAGGCTTTGAGCATTAATGGATAGGAGGGCCCAAGGAAGTAAATCCAGGGCTAAGCGGCTAAATCAAGCTATCCCTAACCATGTGCTTGTGGCATGCAGGCCGAAGTGAAAAACTTGAGACTGAGTCGTTAAAGTCGTGATCCAAAGCAAAAGAGTGTGCTTAAGAACTCTGGACACCTCTAATTGGGGACTTTAGCAAAGCTAAGTCACAATCTGAAAAGGTTCACCCAGTTATGTGTCTGAGGCATTTATGTATCCGGTGGTAATACTAAAAAACAAAGTGCTTAGGGCCACGGCCAAGACTCATGAAGTAGCTGTGTTCAAGAATCAACATACTAAACTAGGAGAATCAATAATACTATCTGAATTCTGAGTTCCTATGGATGCCAATCATTCTAAATTTCAAAGGATAAAGTGAGATGCCAAAACTGTTTAGAAGCAAAAAGCTACTAGCCCCGCTCATCTAATTAGAATCTGAGTTTCACTTGAAACTCTGAGATATTATTATTTCTTAATTTCTTCTTATCCTATTTTATTTATCTAGTTGCTTGAGGACAAGAAACAATTTAAGTTTGGTGTTGTGATGAGCGGATATTTTATACGCTTTTTGGGGGTAATTTCATATAGATTTTTGTATGTTTTAGTTAGTTTTTAGTAGATTTTTATTAGTTTTTAGGTAAAATTCATATTTCTAGACTTTACTATGAGTTTGTGTGTTTTTCTGTAATTTCAGATATTTTCTGGCTAAAATTGAGGGAGCTAAGCTAAAATCTGATTCAGGCTGAAAAAGGACTGCTGATGCTGTTGGATTATGACCTCCCTGCACTCAGAATGGATTTTTTGGAGCTACAGAAGTTCAATTGGCGCGCTCTCAAATGGGTTGGAAAGTATACATCCAGGGCTTTCCAGCAATATATAAAAGTTCATACTTTGCATGAAGATAGATGACGTAAACTGGCGTTCAACGCCAGTTCCATGTTGCAGTCTGGCGTTGAGCGCCAGAAACAGGTTGCAAGTTGGAGTTCAACGCCAGAAACAGGTTACAACCTGGCGTTCAACTCTAGAAACAGGTTACAACCTGGCGTTCAACTTCAGAAACACCCCAGGCACGTGAGAAGCTTAAGTCTCAGCCCCAGCACACACCAAGTGGGCCCCAGAAGTGGATTTTTGTACTATCCATCTTAGTTTACTCATTTTCTGTAAACCTAGGTTACTAGTTTAGTATTTAAACAACTTTTAGAGACTTATTTTGTATCTCAAGACATTTTTAGATCTGACTTTTATACTCTTTGACAGCATGAGTCTCTAAACTCCATTGTTGGGGGTAAGGAGCTCTTCAGCATCTCGATGAATTAATGCAATTATTTTTGTTTTCCATTCAAACATGCTTGTTCCTATCTAAGATGTTCATTCGCGCTTCACTATGAAGAAGGTGATGATCCGTGACACTCATCACCTTCCTCAATCCATGAACATGTGCCTGACAACCACCTCCGTTCAACATTAGATTGAATGAGTATCTGTTAGATTCCTTAATTGATGGCGGTATCCATGAGGATTCGGAAAGTCTAAACCTTGTCTGTGGTATTCCGAGTAGGATTCTGGGATTGTATGACTGTGACGAGCTTCAAACTCGCGAGTGTTGGGCGTAGTGACAGACGCAAAAGGATCAATGGATCATATTCCGACATGATCAAGAACCAACAGATGATTAGCCGTGCTGTGACAGAGCATTTGGACCATTTTGACTGAGAGGATGGGAAGTAGCCATTGACAACGGTGACGCCCTACATATGGCTTGCCATAGAAGGAGCCTTGAATTTATGAAAGTGAGGAAGCGTTATGTTACAGAAATTCAGAAGACACAGCATCTTCAAAACTCCAACATATTCTCCATTATTGAGTAACAATTATTTATTTTATGCCTTTTCACTTTTTATAATTGAACTTGAAAAACACTGTTGTTGGTATCCTGACTAAGAATAATAAGATAACCACAGCTTGCTTCAAACCAACAATCTCCGTAGGATTCGACCCTTACTCACGTAAGGTATTACTTGGATGACCCAGTGCACTTGCTGGTTAGTTGTGCGGATTGCAAAAGTGTGATTGCAATTTCGTGCACCATCTACCTAACCAAGTTATTCAGTTCATTCGTGAGCAAGGGGGGTTCATCCACCCAAGTTTCATTACCAAATAACTTGGCATTCAGCTTCATGATTGCTCCAAGGTACTTAGCAACTTGCTCTTCAGTAATATCTTCATCCTCTTCAGAGGAGGAATAGTCATTAGAGCTCATGAATGGCAGAAGTAGGTTGAATGGAATCTCTATGGTCTCTAGATGAGCCTCAGATTCCTTAGGTTCCTCAAATGGGAACTCCTTTTTTTCCAGAGGACGTCCCATGAGGTCTTCCTCACTGGGATTCACGTCCTCCTCCTCCTCTCTAGGTTCGGCCACTCCAAGTAAGGTTATGGCCTTGCACTCTTTTTTTGGATTCTCTTCTGTATTGCTTGGGAGAGTACTAGGATGAGTTTTAGTGACTCTTTTACTCAGCTGGCCCACTTGTGCCTCTAAATTTCTAATGGAGGACCTTGTTTCATTCATGAAACTTAGTGTGGCCTTAGATAGATCAGAGACTATGTTTGCTAAGCTAGAGGGGCTCTGCTCATAATTCTCTGTATGTTGCTGAGAGGATGATGGAAAAGGCTTGCTATTGCTAAACCTGTTTCTTCCACCATTATTAAAGCCTTGTTGAGGCTTTTGTTGATCCTTCCATGAGAAATTTGGATGAATTATCCATGAGGGATTATAGGTGTTTCTATAGGCTTCACCCATGTAATTCACCTCTACCATTGTAGGGTTCTCAGGATCATAAGCTTCTTCTTCAGAATATGCTTTTTTAGTACTGTTGGATGCATTTTGCAATCCATTCAGACTTTGAAAAATCAAATTGACTTGTTGAGTTAACATTTTGTTCTGAGCCAATATGGCATTCATAGCATCAATTTCAAGAACTCCCTTCCTCTGAGGCGTCCCATTACTCATAGGATTCCTTTCAGAAGTATACATGAACTGGTTATTTGCAACCATGTCAATGAGTTCCTGAGCTTCTGCAGGCATTTTCTTTAGGTAAATAGATCCACCTGTAGAATGGTCCAATGACATCTTAGACAATTCAGACAGACCATCATAGAATATATCCAAGATGGTCCATTCTGAAAGCATGTCAGAAGGACACTTTTTGGTCAGTTGCTTGTATCTTTTCCAAGCTTCATAGAGGGATACACCTTCTTTCTACCTGAAGGTTTGAACATCCACTCTAAGCTTGCTCAGCTTTTGAAGAGGAAAGAACTTGGCTAAAAAAGCCGTGACCAGCTTATCCCAAGAGTTCAGGCTATCTCTAGGTTGAGAGTCCAATCATGTTCTAGCTCTGTCTCTTACAACAAAAGGAAAAAGCATAAGCTTATAGACCTTGGGATCAACTCCATTGGTCTTAACAGTATCACAGATCTGCAAGAATTCAGTTAAGAACTGAAAAGGATCTTCTGATGGAAGTCCATGAAACTTGCAATTCTGTTGCATCAAAAAAACTAATTGGGGCTTTAGCACAAAATTGTTTGCTCCAATGGCAGGAATTGAGATGCTTCTTCCATGGAAGTTGGAATTTGGTGTAGTGAAGTCACCAAGCATCTTCTTTGCATTGTTTGGGTTCGGCCATGTCTTCTTTTTCGAGATTCTCTGTAAGATTTTCTCTGGATTATTGTGCTTTAGCTTCTCTTAGCTTCTTCTTTAGAGTCCTTTTAGGTTCAAGATCTGCTTCAACAAGAATGTCCTTGTCCTTGCTCCTGCTCATATGAAAAAGAAGAGAACAGAAAAGAAGAGGAATCCTCTACGTCACAGTATAGAGATTCCTTTATATGAGTAGAAGAGAAGAAGAATAGAAGAGGAAAAATTTGACCACAGAGAGAGAATAGAAGAGGGTTCAAATTATGAGTAGAAGAGAAGTGTTAGTAAATAAATAAATAAATAGAAGGAGATGAGGGAGAGGAGTTTTCGAAAATAATTAAGAAGAAAAGGAAGATATTTTTGTTTTTATTTTAAAATATAGTTAAAATTCAAAAATTAGGAGAAGAAATAAAACTAAAATTAAAATTTAAAACAACTAGTTAATTAAAAAGAATTTTGAAAAAGGGTGAGGAATTTTCGAAAATTAGAGAGAAAAGTAGTTAGGTTGTTTTGAAAAAGATAAGAAATAGTAAAACAAACAAAAAAATCGATTAGTTAGTTGAAAAAGATTTGAAAATCAATTTTGAAAAGATAAGAAGTTAGAAAAAAAATTTGAAATTGATTTTGAAAAAGATATGATTTGAAAGAGATATGTATGAAAAGATATGATTGAAAAGATATGATTAAAAAGATATGATTGAAATTTATTTTGAAAAATATTTGAAAAGGGAATTAAAAAGATTTGATTTTTAAAAATAAAATTGATTACTTGACTAACAAGAAACTAAAAGATATTATTCTAGAATTTAAAGATTGAACATTTCTTAACAAGAAAGTAACAAACTTCAAATTTTTGAATCAATCACATTAGTTGTTAGTAAAGTTTTTGAAATTTTGAAATGAAATTAAGAAAATGATTTTGAAAATTTTTTTTTAAATTTTTTGAAAAACATGAAATAAAAATGAAAAAGATTTGATTTTTAAAAAAAGATTTTGAAAAGATAAATTTTTGAAATTGAAATCTTGACTTGACTAACAAGAAACTACTTATTTTAAAATTTTTTGACTAAATCAACCTAAAGATTTCGAAATTTATGAGTGAAACAAGGAAAATATATTTTTTTATTTTTGAATTTTTAATGAAGAGAGAGAAAAACACTAAAATGACTCAAAACATGAAAAATTAAGATCAAAACAAATGATACATGCAATAACACTATGAATGTCAAGATGAACACCAAGAACACTTTGAAGATCATGATGAACATCAAGAACTTATTTTTGAAAAATATTTAAGAAAAGAAAAACATACAAGACACCAAACTTAGAGATTTTTCATGTTTAGACGCTATGAATGCAAAAATACATATGAAAAACAACGAAAGACACAAAACAAGAAAATATGAAGATCAAACAAGGAGACTCATTAAGAACAACTTGAAGATCATGAAGAATGCAATGCATGAATTTTCGAAAAATTTGCAAGAAAAATAAAAACATGCATTTGACACCAAACTTAGAAATTGACACTAGACTCAAATAAGAAACACAAAATATTTTTGATTTTATGATTTTTTGCTTTTTTTTTTGGATTTTTCGAAAATTAATTTTGGAAAAAACGAAAAAGAAGAAAAAGTTTGAAAGATTTTTGAAAAATTTTTGAAAACAAAATTAAGGTTGGAATATGAAGAAAATTACCTAATATGAGCAACAAGATGAACCGTCAGTTGTCCAAACTCGAACAATCCCCGGCAACGGCGCCAAAAACTTGGTGTACAAAATTGTGATCTCAATGGCGCCAGCAACTTGGTACGCACAATTGTAATCTCAACTCTTTTTCACAACTTCGCACAACTAACCAGCAAGTGCATTGGGTCGTCCAACTAATAAACCTTACGTGAGTAAGGGTCGATCCCACGGAGATTGACGGCTTGAAGCAAGCTATGGTCATCTTGTAAATCTCAGTAAGATGGATTCAAATGGTTATGGAGTTTTGATAATTAAAAGATAAATAAGCATAAAATAAAGATAGAGATACTTATGTAATTCATTGGTGGGAATTTCAGAAAAGCGTATAGAGATGCGTTATTCCTTCTGGATCTCCGCTTTCCTATTGACTTCATCCAGTCCTTCATACTCCTTTCTATGGCAAGCTATATGTTGGGTGTCATCGTTGTCAATGGCTACTTCCCGTCCTCTTAGTGAAAATAGTCCTCTACGGTTTCTGTACGACTAATCAATTGTCGGATTTCTCGTCTCGGATGAAAAATACCATGCACAGACATCGTATGGCTAATCAGCTGTCGGTTCTCGATCGTGTAGGAATAGGATTTACTATCCTTTTACGTCTGTCACTACGTCCTACAGTCACGAGTTTGAAGCTCGTCACAGTCATCCCATCCCAGATCCTACTCGGAATACCACAGACAAGGTTTAGACTTTCCGGATCTCAAGAATGCTGCCAATTGATTCTAGCTTATACCACGAAGGTTCTAATCTCAGATTCAGATGCCCTATTGTTAGAGGGGAGTCGATGTGAATCGTTGATTAGAAACCCAAGAGATATACATTCAAGCTTGTTTTCATGTAGAACGGAAGTGGTTGTCAATCATGCGTTCATGAGTGAGAATGGTGATGAGTGTCACATAATCATAAAATTCATCATGTTCTTATGTGTGAATGAATATCTTGGAATAAGAATAAGCATGAATTGAATAGAAGAACAATAGTACTTTGCATTAATACTCGTGAAACAGCAGAGCTCCATACCTTAATCTATAGTGTGTAGAAACTCCACCGTTGAAAATACATAAGTGATGATGGTCCAGGCATGGCCGAATGGCCAGCCCCCATAAAAGTCTAAGATAGCATAAAACTGTTAAAAGATGTCTAATACAATAGTAAAAGGTCCTATTTATATTAGACTAGTTACTAGGGTTTACAAAAATAAGTAAATGATGCAGAAATCCACTTCCGGACCCACTTGGTGTGTGCTTGAGCTGAGCATTGAAGCTTTCATGTGTAGAGACTTTTCTTGGAGTTATGCACCAGTTTGCAGCCTGTTTTGGGCGTTTAACTCTAGCTTGTAACCTGTTTCTGGCGTTTAACGCCAGAATAGGGCAGAAGGCTGGCGTTGAACGCTAGTTTGCGTCATCTAAACTCGAGAAAAGTATGGACTATTATATATTGCTGAAAAGTCCTGGATGTCTACTTTCCAACGCAATTGAGAGCGCGCCATTTGAGTTTTTGTAGTTCCAAAAAATCCATTTTGAGTGCAGGGAGGTCAGAATCCAACAGCATCAGCAGTCCTTTTTCAGCCTCTGAATCAGATTTTTGCTCAGGTCCCTCAATTTCAGCTAGAAAATACCTGAAATCATATAAATATACACAAACTCATAGTAAAGTCCAGAAATGTGAATTTTGCTTAAAAACTAATAAAAATATACTAAAAAGTAACTTAATCATACTAAAAACTACCTAAAAATAATGCCAAAAAGCGTATAAATTATCCGCTCATCAGGCATCATTTGAGAACTAGGGCCAAATGGTCAAGACAGGAGTCAAATGAGTGTCCAAAGACGGAGAAGTCATCCATGAACACTTCAAGGAATTTTTCCACCATATCAAGAAAGATGGAGAGCATACACCTTTGAAAGGTTGCAGGTGCATTGCTCAGGCTAAATGGCATCCTCCTATAAGCAAACACACAATATGGGCATGTAAATGCTGTCTTTTCATGACCTGCCAGTCCTCTCCATTATTTGATCTATAAATGGCAAAAGAAATGATCCTTTCTAGTGGCGTTATTGAGCCTCCTATAGTCAATACACACACGCCACCCTGTAAGTGTTCTTATGGGAATCAGTTCATTCTTTTCATTATGAACCACTGTCATGCATTTCTTTTTTGGAACAACTTGGACAAGGCTCAGCCAGAGACTGTCAGAAATGGGATGAATAATCCCAGCCTCCCATAATTTTGTGACTTCTTTCTGCACCACTTCCTTCATGGTTGCATTCAGTCGCCTTTGTGGTTGTACCACTGATTTGGCATCATCTTCCAGTAGGATCTTGTGCATGCATCGGGTTGGGCTAATGCCCTTAAGGCCACTTATTGTCCACCCAAGAGTTGTCTTGTGTGTCTTTAGCACTTGGATTAGTGCTTCTTCTTCTTGTGGTTCTAAGGCAATGCATATAATCATCGGATAAATATCCTCATCTCCTAGAAATGCATATTTCAAGGATGATGGTAATGGCTTGAGCTCGAGTTTAGGAGGCTTATCCCCATCCTTAGGAATTTTCAAAAGCTCCTTCATTTCTTTTGGCTCCTCTAAATCAGGCTGAGCATCAGAAAAAGATGTCGTTCAGCTCTTCTTCGCGTCTCTAAACCATGTTCACTTCCACCAGGGAATCAATGATATCAAGACTCATGCACTATTCTAGGGTATATAGATGCTGCATAGCTTTGACAGCATTCAGCACGAACTCATCCTTATTGACTCTTAGGGTTACTTCCCCTTTCTGAACGTAAATGAAGGTCCGTCCTGTAGCTAGGAAGGGTCTTCCTAGAATGAAAGATGAACCCTTGTGCTCGTCCATTTCCAGTACCACAAAATCTGTGGGAAAAGCAAAGGGTCCAACCTTAACAATCATGTCCTCAATCATGCCTGATGGAAGCGTAACAGAGCCATCAGCAAGTTGAAGACATATGCAGGTTGGTTTAACTTCGTGAGTTAAACAGAGCCTATTTATTAATGATGCTGGTATTAGGTTAATACTTGCTCCAAGATCACATAGGGCTGTCCTTGTGTAGGCATCCCCAAGGGTGCATGGTATCACAAAGCTCCCAGGGTCTTACAGTTTCTCTAGTACGCTTTTTTGGATTACTGCACTGTATTTTTCAGTGAGGATGATTATTTCTGCCTCTCTCCAATCCTTCTTATGACTTATGATGTCTTTCATGAACTTAGCATAAGAAGTTATCTGCTCAAGAGCCTCTGCAAAAGGGATCTTGATTTCTACTGTCTTGAGATAATCCGCAAAGCGGGCAAATTGTTTATCTTTTTCTACTTGGTAGAGCTTCTGAGGAAATGGCATCTTAGTCCTGTACTCCTTAACCTTAGTTGATGTAGGTTGAATACCTACCGAATTAGAAGAGGGTTTATTGGCCTGCTTAGGAGGGGTCTTATCAGCACTTGTGTATGTCTGACCATTCCTTTTTGGGCATTCAACGCCCTTGTTACCCCTTTCCTGGCGTTCAATGCTAAGAATATTGTCCCTTTTTGGGCGTTCAATGCTAGAAGTGCTGCCCCCTTTTTGGCGTTGAACGCCAGGAGTGCTGCTTCCTTCTTGGCGTTGAACGCCAATGACATTCCTCTCTGGGCGTTCAACGCCCTTAGAGGTGTCTTGGGTTGCAGTTTGGTTATCCTCTCTCAGCTGTTCCTTTCCTGGTTTCCTACTGTACTGCGGTTGGGTGTTTAATATTTTCCCACTCCTCAGTTGAATAGCTTGACATTCTTCTTTTATCTATTTAGATAATTACTGCCTAGTTTGACTCAGCTGTGCTTCTATATTCCTGTTAGAAGTCTAAATTTCTCACAACGCTTCTTGTAATTACACCAATTATTGGGCAAGGGCGTGTAGCTGCTGAGTGAATGTGCCATTTTGTTCTGGAGGGTTAGATTCAGTAGATCTTGCTTTAACCTCTCGTTTCATGGAAGTCTCATCAATCGAGTATAGCTGCTGGTTTGTGGTAACTGTCTCAATAAGTTTGTGAGCCTCTTCAATTGTTTTTCTCATATGTATAGATCTACCAGCAGAGTGGTCTAAAGACATCCTAGCCATGTCTGTGAGGGCATAATAAAAGATATCTAATATCACCCATCTTGAAAACATTTCAGTAGGGCATTTTCTTAGCATTCTTCTATACCTCCCTCAGGCATCATGAAGAGATTCATTATTCTCTTTTCTTAAGCCTTGGGTGTCCAGCCTTAACTGGGTTAACCTCCTTGGGGGGAAGTATTGATTCAGAAGCTTGTCTACTAGCTGCTTTCATGTTTTCAAGCTAGATTTAGGTTGGCTATCCAACCACCTCTTTACTTGGTTTCTT
>NC_029773.3:30562273-30562423 GCF_000817695.3 Arachis duranensis | reverse complement strand
ATTAATACTCGAGGTACAGCAGAGCTCCACACCTTAATCTATGGTGTGTAGAAACTCCATCGTTGAAATTACATAAGAACAAGAGTGATCATTGGCTTCGGTCCCAGAGAGGGAACCAGAAGAACCAAGATCTGATCTAAGAACTAGATG
>NC_029773.3:30557644-30562104 GCF_000817695.3 Arachis duranensis | reverse complement strand
CATCTTGTAAATCTCAGTTAGGCAGATAGTAAATGTTATGGAGTTTTTGAATAATAATAATAAATAAGCGGAAAAGAAAGATAGAGTTACTCATGTAATTCAATGGTGGGAATTTCAGATAAGTGCGTGGAGGTGCTTGTCCCTGTTGGATCTCTGCTTTCCTACTGTCTTCCTTTAATCCTTCTTATTCCTTTCCATGGCAAGCTGTATGTAGGGCATCACCGTTGTCGATGGCTACATCCCATCTTCTCAGTGAAAATGGTTCAAATGCTCTGTCACAGCACGACTAATCATCTGTCGGTTCTCGATCATGTTGGAATAGAATCCCTTGATTCTTTTGCGTTTGTCATCACGCCCAACAATCGTGAGTTTGAAGCTCGTCACAGTCATTCAATCCCGAAATCCTACTCAGAATACCACAAAAAAGGTTAGACTTTCCGGATTCTCATGAATGCCACCATCAATTCTAGCTTATACCATGAAGATTCTGATTAAGGAATCCAAGAGATATGCGCCCGGTCTAAGGTAGAATGGAAGTGGTTGTCAGTCACGCATTCATAGGTAAGAATGATGATGAGTGTCATGGATCATCACATTCATCATGTTGAAGTGCAACAAATATCTTAGAATAAGAACAAGCGAAATTGAATAGAAAATAGTAGTGATTGCATTGAAACTTGAGGTACAGCAGAGCTCCACACCTTTAATCTATGGCGTTCAACTCTGGTTCGTGACGTGTTTCTGGCGTTTGACTCCAGAATGCAGCATGGAACTGGCGTTGAGCGCCAGTTTACGTCGTCTAATCATGAATAAAGTATGGACTATTATATATTCCTGGAAAGTTCTGGATGTCTACTTTCCAACGCCGTTGAGAGCACGCCATTTGAAATTCTGTAGCTCCAAAAAATCAATTTCGAGTGCAGGGAGTTCAGAATCCAACAGCATCAGCAGTCCTTTGTCAGCCTTTTATCAAAGTTTTGCTCAGGTCCCTCAATTTTAGCCAGAAATTACCTGAAATCACAGAAAAACACACAAACTCATAGCAAAGTCCAAAAATGTGAATTTAGCATAAAAACTAATGAAAACATCCCTAAAAGTAACTATATCCTATTAAAAACTACCTAAAAACAATGCCAAAAAGTGTATAAATTATCCGCTCATCAAGGCTCTTCCTGTGGAAGTCTAGAATACTAGCAGTTTTTCTACACCAGAGTAATAAACTGAGGGTTTAGCTCAAAATTACTTGCTTTAATGGGAGTTTTATTTATACTTCTTCCAAAGAAGTCAGGATTGGGGGTCGTATAGGACCCTAAAGTTCTTCTGAACTGTTCATTCCCATTTGGGTCCATGGTGAAGGAAGGTAGGAGAATTCGAATAATTAGAAATAAAAATGGGAATTGGAATTAAAATATTTTTATTTTTATTTTATTTATTTATTTAATTCAAAAACAAGAAGGAAATTAAAAGTTAAGACAACTAATTAACTAAAAAGATTTGAAAATTTTAAAGGTAGTTTTCAAAAAAGTAGAAAGAAAAAGTGTTTTTCAAATTTAAAAAGAAAGGGAGATTTGAAATTAAAAAAGTTTAAAATTAAACAGAAAATAAGTTAGGTAAGTTTTAAAATTAAAAAGAGAAAGATAAGATAATGATTTAAAAGGAAGTTAAGAAAGATAAGATTTAAAATTATAAAGATTTTGAAAATCAAATTTGAAAAGATAGTAAAGATTTAAAAAGATTTGAATTTTAAAATTTAAAAAGAAAGATAAGATAGGAGAGAATCAAATTAAATAAAAGATTTGAAAGGCTTTAATAAGATAAGATTTAAAATTTAAAACTTAACTTTACTAACAAGAAAATACCAAACTTAAAATTTTTAAATCAAGATAAGAAAAGCAAGCAAGATTTTAAAATTTGAATAAAGATAAAGAAATGTTTTTTATTTTTCTTTCAAATTAATGAAGAAAGAGAAAAACAACCAAAAGACACCAAACTTAAAATTTTTAGATCAAAGACACTAGCTTTTTCGAAAATTAAAAAGAAAAACACCAAAAGCTACCAAAATCTAAAGATTTTAAGATCAAACAAAGAAAAGAAACAAGAAGAACTTGAATACCAAGAAAAGCACTCAAGAACAATTTTCAAAAATTCAAAGAAAAGATAAACCCACAAGGAAACCAAACTTAAAAATAGACACTAGACTCAAACAAAAAGACAAAGAAAAGATATATTTTGGAAAAGTTTTTGAAAAAGAAAACAAAAGACACAATTAAAAGTATCTAATCTAAGCAATAAAATAGTATGGTAGTTTGTCAAACTCGAACAATCCCCGGCAATGGTGCCAAAAACTTGGTGCACAAAATTGACTCCGCAATATTCGCACAGAGAGACTGGCAAGTTCACCAGGTCGTCTAAGTAATACCTCAGGTGAGTGAGGGTCGATCCCACGGAGATTGTTGGTTTGAACAAGCAATGGTTATCTTGTAGATCTTAGTTAGGTGGATAGAAAATATAGTTGTTCTTGAAAAATGCATAAAAACAGAATAAAGATAAAATTACTTGATTGGTGTGAAATCAATAATAAAGGAATGGTTGAGGCTTCGGAGATGCTTCTTTCTTCTGGATCAACTTTTCTCACTATCTACTTCAACTTCTGATGATTTATTCCATGGCAGGCTGTAAGTGATTAACGCTAGGTCAGTGGTCATTAATCTCCTCTCCTTCAGATCAAATGCCAGGTCAGTTGTCATTCAATCTGAATGGAGGTGAAGCTCCTATAGTCCATTCCCTTGTTAATCCTACCCAAAGCGTCACAGACAAGGTCGAATCTTCCGGATCAGAGAGTGCTGCTTCCTGATTCTAGCCTATATCTTAAAGGCCCTAATTGCCTGTACCTCGGCTGAACAGATGTCTCCAAGTCCCCAATAATGTCATGGATTAATCGTCTAAGAGATGTATAATCAAGCTTGTAGTTCAGTACTATCCCGTCAAAGACTTGCAAGAACCCATGTAGAATAGGGATGACGGTCAAGTTACACTCCCAATTCATTAGGATGAAGAATGAAATACATCTTAGAATGGAATCATGCATAGATTGAATTAGAACAATGATATTATTAATCTATAAGAATCAGCAGAGCTCCTAACCTTAACCCAAGAGGTTAGTGACTCACAGCTTACAAAAAAGTAATGAAAGGTTAGAATGGGCAAAGATCCCTAACAAAGGTGATCTTTGTTCTATATATGCTAGTCTAGCAACTTAAGGATTACAAAAATAGGATAAACTAGGTTGATAGTGCAAAAAACCACTTTTGGGGCCCACTTGGTGAGTGTTTGGGCTGAGCTAAGGGTGACTCCATGAACTACTATCCTTCTTGGGCATTGAATGCCAGCTTTGGACTCCTTTTTGGCCATTGGATGCCAGCTGCTCCCTTTTGGGCGTCCAACGCCAGGAAGAGGGTGAAGTGCTGGTGTTGAATGCCAGTTTTGGACCTTCATTTCCAGAGCAAAGTATGGACTTTTATATATTTTTGGAAAGCCCTGGATGTTAACTCACCACTATTCAGAGGGTTGTGTGAGTGCCACAATGCCCTCGCGCGAGTAGCACAAACATAGTCACGCGTACGCGTGACTGACGCTTACGCGTCGCCTCCCTCTCTGCGCATCCCACGCGTATGCGTAGGGCAATTGTTGCATATTTCTTGCATTACTTTGGGTGCTTCTTGACTTGTTTGCTATTTAGTTGACATGCTCTGTGCTTCTATTGTTTTCTCTCTTACATGTTGTAGCTACCATGTAGTTGAGACCCTGATTATTTGGCATTAGTCCACATATGTTTTATTTCTTTTCATACCTTTGCTTGTGGGTTCTTTCCCTTCCTTTTTCTCTTCTTTCAGGATGGCCACCAAGAGGGAAAACAAAAAGTTTCTAACTAAAGCAATAAACAAGTCCATCTGCACAATCATTGGAGAAAAGCATCAGTTGGAGCAACTGGTGCACGAGATTGTGATCATCAATGGCACCATCAACATGGTACGCACAATTGCAATCTCAACTCTTTATCACAACTTCGCACAACTAACCAGCAAGTGCATTGGGTCGTCCAAGTAATAAACCTTACGCGAGTAAGGGTCGATCCCACGGAGATTATTAGTATGAAGCAAGCTATGTTCATCTTGTAAATCTCAGTCAAGCAGATTCAAATGGTTATGAATGATTTATGAATAAAGCATAAAATAAAGATAGAGATACTTATGTAATTTATTGGTGAGAATTTCAGATAAGTGTATGGAGATGCTTTGTCCCTTCCATCTCTCTGCTTTCCTACTGTCTTCATCCAATCCTTCTTACTCCTTTCCATGGCAAGCTGTATGTTGGGCATCACCGTTGTCAATGGCTACAGTCCCATCCTCTAAGTGAAAATGTTCAATGTGCTCTGTCACAGCACGGCTAATCATCTGTCG
>NC_029773.3:30551237-30553010 GCF_000817695.3 Arachis duranensis | reverse complement strand
TTTCCTTGGGCCCTCCTATCCATTAATGCTCAAAGCCTTGGATCTTTGCTAAAATTTTCGCCACCCTTTTTTTTTTTGAACTGCTTTTTCTTGCTTCAAGAATCAATTTCATGATTTTTCAGATCATCAATAATATTTTTCGTGTTCCTCATCCTTTCAGGAGCCAATATTCATCAAATTCAAAGTACATATTATGCACTGTTCAAGCATTCATTCAGAGAACAAAAAGTATTGCCACCACATATAATTAATTATAAATTTTATTTATTAAGAACTCGAAAAATATAATTTACTTCTTTATTCTAAAAGAAAATCTACTACTTTATTCATGCCTGATGATGATGAGAAAAATAAATTATAGCTTAATTGGAAATAAAATCAAAATAGACCTCCTAATTACTACTAAATATCTTCTAAGGTCAATTTCTAAAGGGAATAATCTTTGCTAAGTTAAAACAGAGAAATTGGAACTCAGCAACCTGTTGTTTTGAGGAGTAGATGTTCCTCTAATCTGTGGGGTGTTGTTCAAGGATTAATTTTTGGCGCTTCAGCTCCCTTATATCACGCCCTTGCTCTTCCTGTTCTTTGAGCAGTTTGCAAATCATGCTACCTTGATTATTCTGTTCTTCCTTTATTTGATCCATAGCTTCTTGCAATCTGGAGATAGAAGCCTCAAGCTGTTCCCAACATTCGAATTGGGGCAGTTCTGGGAGGGCTTCTTGTGCTCTTCTTCTGGCAGGATCCTCTTGTTGCTGTTGCCTGATCATTGATGTTCCAGTAATGGGCTTTTCAATTGGGATATATTCAGTTATTTCCATCTTTACTCCAGCATCTTTGCAAAGCATAGAGATTAAGCTTGGATAGGCCAATCTGGCGTCCTTAGAGTTCCTGTTTGCTATTTTGTATAGCTCACATGAAATCAGCTGATGGACTTCCACTTCTTTTCCTAACATGATGCAGTGAATCATTACTGCTCTTTTAATAGTGACTTCAGAACGGTTGCTGGTGGGCAGTATGGAACGCCCAATGAAATCCAGCCAGCCTCTGGCTACTGGTTTGAGATCTTCTCTTTTGAGTTGATTTGGGATGCCAGTCGTGCTGGTGGTCCACCTGGCTTCAGGAATGCATATATCCTCTAGAATCTTGTCCAGGCCTTTGTTTTGTAGTCCACTTGGCTCCAGGGATGCATATGTCCTCCAGAACCTTGTCCAGCCCTTTATTGACCCTCATCATTCTCCTATTAAAGGAGTCTGGGTCATCTTTCAGTTGAGGAATCTTGAATATCTCCCTGATCCTGTCAGAATTGGTATGAATGATCTTCCCTCTGACTAGGGTCTTATGGTCAAAGAGAGCAGCTCCAATGATTCTTTGCCTTTCCGTCTGCCATAGATTAGCATAAAATTCCTGAACCATGTTCTTCCCCACTCTTGTTTCAGGATTGGCCAGAATTTCCCAATTCCTGTTTCGAATTTGCTCTTGGATCTCCGGATATTCATCTTCTTTCAGATCAAATTTGACTTCCAGGATCACTGATCTGTGGCTCATTATTTTGTAGTAATGGTCTGAATTTTCTTTAGTTAAGAACTTCCCTTGATTCCAAAGTGGCTTTGGAGCGCTTTCTTTCTTCCCTCTTGGGACGGTTTGCTTTCCTTTAGGGGCCATGATCTTAAGTGAGTATTCTTTTGTGATCACGGATAAGCACACCAAACTTAGAGTTTTGCTTGTCCCCAAGCAAAGGAGAAGAAAGAAGAGGGATAGAAGGAGAGCAAGTGT
>NC_029773.3:30549901-30551138 GCF_000817695.3 Arachis duranensis | reverse complement strand
TTGGTAAATTTTTTCGAAAAAAAAAAATAAGAAAGAGATAAGATAGAAGATATGATTTTAAAAGATATGATCAGAAAAAGATATAATTTTGAAAAGAAAAAGATATGAATTATAATTTAAAAGATGGATTTGAAATTTAATTTTGAAAAAGATTGTAAAAGATAATTGATGTGTTGAAAACAAATTTGAAAAGATGATGGATTGAATTGGAAAGCCATTTGTTCTTTTGGGTTAAGATAAATCTAAAATATTTGCAATCATTGGATTTTAGAAATTAGGATAAACTTTTTGGAATTGAAAGTGATAATTTGAAATATGTTTATGCGTTGAAACATAAAAATTTTAAAAAAAATGCAAAGAAAAACGAAATTGTACCTCCTCCCACCATCCTGGCGTTAAACGCCCAATTGGTGCATGGTTTGGGTGTTTAACACCCACATGTTGCTTCTCCTGGGCGTTCAACGCCCATGTGATGCTTCTTTCTGGCGTTGAACGCCAGGAAGTCCTTCTTTACTGGGCGTTTTTCTAAACGCCCAGAATGCTAGCAGATTGGCGTTAAACGCCCAGAAGGTGCATCTTTCTGGCGTTTAACGCCCAGAAGATGCTCCTTTCTGGCGTTTAACGCCCAGAAGGCTACCCTTACTGGCGTTAAACGCCCAGTGGGTGCGTCTTTTGGGCGTTTAACGCCCAAAGTGTTTCTTACTGGCTTTTTCATGCCAGTGAGCTTCCAAATTTCTCTGTAACTCTTGGGACTTCAGTAAATTTGCTATTTCACCTTTGAAGATACTTAGACCTAAACCTGTAAAGAAAGAAAATTTATTTAATTAGTAATTAAACTTTGTACATGGCTGGGTTGCCTCCCAGCAAGCGCTTCTTTAATGTCATTAGCTGGACTAACACTGATCCTCAATTAAGTCTCAGTCTTGAGCATTCTTGCTCAAAATTACCTTCAAGATAGTGTTTAACTCTTTGTCAATTAACAATGAACTTTTTGTTAGAGTCACTATCCTAAAGTTCTATGTATCCATATGGTGATACACTTGTGATCACATATGGACCTCTCCACCGGGATTTTAACTTCCCAGGGAATAATCTGAGCCTAGAGTTGAATAGCAGAACTTTTTGTCCTGGTTTAAAGACTCTGGATGACAATTTCTTATCATGCCATCTTTTTGCTTTTCTTTGTAAATTTTTGCATTTTCGAAAGCGTTGAGTCTAAATTCCTCTAGCTCATTTA
>NC_029773.3:30548580-30549509 GCF_000817695.3 Arachis duranensis | reverse complement strand
GTCAATGCCCCATACATCAAACAACTCAATCTCCAAGATTTCTTGTTGAGGCACGGCATAACTGTGAGGCAGGTTGCCTGATCTTTGGCAACTATCACAGTTAAGCACAAATGCTCGGGAGTCTTTATAGAGAGTAGGCCAGTAGAAGCCACTTTGGAGGACTCTTATGGCTGTTCGTTCACTTCCAAAATGTCCTCCATATTGTGATCCATGGAAATGCCAAAGGATCTTCTGTGCTTCTTCTTGAGGCACACATCTACGGATTACTCCGTCTGCACATCTCTTAAAGAGATATGGTTCATCCCAAAGATAGTACTTTGCATCTGTGATTAATTTCTTTGATTGCACCCTACTGTATTCTTTGGGTATGAATCTCACTGCCTTGTAGTTTGCAATGTCTGCAAACCATGGCACTTCCTGGATGGCTAGTAGTTGCTCATCTGGAAAGGTTTCAGAAATTTCAGTGAGAGGGAGGGACGCCCCTTCCACTGGCTCTATCCGGGACAGGTGATCTGCTACTTGATTCTCTCTCCCTTTTCTGTCTCTTATTTCTATATCAAACTCTTGCAGAAGAAACACCCATCTGATGAGTCTGGGTTTTGAATCCTGCTTTGTGAGTAAATATTTAAGAGCAGCATGATCAGTGTACACAATCACTTTTGATCCTACTAAATAGGATCTAAACTTGTCAATGGCATAAAGCATTGCAAGTAACTCTTTTTCTGTGGTTGTGTAGTTCTTCTGTGCGTTATTTAAAACACGATTGGCATAGTAAATGACGTGCAGAAGCTTGTCATGCCTTTTTTTCCAACACTACACCAATGGCATCGTCACTGGCATCACACATTAGTTCAAATGGTAATGTCCAGTCTGGTGCAGAGATGATTGGTGCTGTAACCAATTTAGCTTTCAGAGTCTCAAATGCCTGC
>NC_029773.3:30541127-30542092 GCF_000817695.3 Arachis duranensis | reverse complement strand
TTCGGCCAAGGGGGAGAAGTAGTGTTTAGGTTGTGTGAAAATGAAGGAGTGAAGATGGGTTTATATAGGAGTGGAGAGGGGGTGTATGATTCGGTCATGTATGGGTGGGTTTGGGAGGGAAAGTGTTTTGAATTTAAATGGTGAAGTAGGTTGGGTTTTATGAAGGATGGATGTGAGTGGTGAAGAGAATAGTGGGATTTGATAGGTGAGGGATTTTTGGGGAAGAGGTGTTAAGGTGATTGGTGAATGGGTGAAGAAGAGAGAGAGTGGTGGGGTAGGTGGGGATCCTGTGGGGTCCACAGATCCTGAGGTGTCAAGGATAGCTCATCCCTGCACCAAGTGGCGTGCAAAAATGCCCTTTCTACCAATCCTGGCGTTAAATGCCGGGCTGCTGCCGCTTTCTGGCATTTAACGCCAGCTTCTTGCCCATTCCTGGCATTAAACGCCAGTCTGGTGCCTCTTTCTGGTGTTAAACGCCCAGAATGGTGCCAGACTGGGCATTAAACGCCCATTTGCTGCCCTTACTGGCGTTTAAACGCCAGCAAGTTTTTCCTCCAGGGTGTATTGTTTTTCATTCTATTTTTCATTCTGTTTTTGCTTTTTCAATTGTTTTTGTGACTTCACATGATCATCAACCTACAGAAAACATAAAATAACAAAAGGAAAATATAACATTGGGTTGCCTCCCAACAAGCGCTTCTTTAATGTCAGTAGCTTGACAATGGGCTCTCATGGAGCCTCACAGATGTTCAGAGCAATGTTGGAACCTCCCAACACCAAACTTAGAGTTTGAATGTGGGGGTTCAACACCAAACTTAGAATTTGGTTGTGGCCTCCCAACACCAAACTTAGAGTTTGACTGTGAGGACTCTGTTTGACTCTGTTTTTGAGAGAAGCTCTTCATGCTTCCTCTCCATGGTTACAGAGGGATATCCTTAAGCCTTAAACACAAAGGATTCTTCATT
>NC_029773.3:30540685-30541027 GCF_000817695.3 Arachis duranensis | reverse complement strand
TGAATGGCAGAAGTAAATCCAATGGAATCTCAATGGTCTCAGTGTGAGCCTCAGATTCCCATGGTTCCTCATTAGGGAACTAATTGGAGGCCAGTGGACGTCCATTGAGCTCTTCCTCAGTGGCGATCACTGCCTCTTCCTCCTCTCCAAATTCGGCCATATTGATGGCCTTGCACTCTCCTTTTGGATTCTGGTGGGGCGAAATTGTGAACAATACTTTTTCACAACTCTCATAATCCCCGGTCATGAACCCCAAAAACTTGGTGTTCAATACCATGGCATTACACAACTTCGCACAACTAACCAGCAAGTGCACTGGGTCGTCCAAGTAATAAACCTTAC
>NC_029773.3:30535337-30536363 GCF_000817695.3 Arachis duranensis | reverse complement strand
ACAAGGTATTGAAAACTTCCCAGGATCTTGTCTCTTTTGAGGCAGTTTCTGCCTAGACAAGTCATCTAGTTCTTTGGTGAGCAAAGGGGGTTCATCCTCCTAAGTCTCATTTCCAAATAACTTGTCATTTAGCTTCATGATTGCTCCAAGGTATTTGGGAACTTGCTCTTCAGTGACATACTCATCCTCTTCAGAGGAAGAATACTCATCAGAGCTCATGAATGGCAGAAGTAAGTCCAATGGGATCTCTATGGTCTCAAGTTGAGCCTCAGATTTCCATGGTTCCTCATTGGGGAACTCATTGGAGGTCAGTGGACGTCCATTGAGGTCTTCCTCAGTGGCGTTCACTGCCTCTCCTTCCTCCCAAAATTCGGCCATGTTGATGGCCTTGCACTCTCCTTTTGAATTTTCTTCTGTATTGCTTGGGAGAGTACTAGGAGGGAGTTCAGTAATTTTCTTGCTCAGCTGACCCACTTGTCCCTCCAAATTTCTGATGGAGGACCTTGTTTCAGTCATGAAACTTTGAGTGGTTTTGATTAGATCAGAGACCATGGTTGCTAAGTCAGAAGTATTCTACTTAGCACTCTCTGTCTGTTGCTGAGAAGATGATGGAAAAGGCTTGCTATTGCTAAACCTGTTTTTTCCACCATTATTGTTATTGAAACCTTGTTGAGGTCTCTGTTGATCTTTCCATGAAAGATTTGGATGATTCCTCCATGAAGGATTGTAGGTGTTTCTATAGGGTTCTCCCATGTAATTCACCTCTTCCATTGAAGGATTCTCAGGATCATAAGCTTCTTCTTCAGATGAAGCTTCCTTAGTACTGCTTGGTGCATTTTGCATTCCAGACAGACTTTGAGAAATCATATTGACTTGTTGAGTCAATATTTTGTTCTGAGCCAATATGGCATTCAGAGTGTCAATCTCAAGAACTCCTTTCTTCTGACTAGTCCCATTGTTCACAGGATTTCGTTTAGAAGTGTACATGAATTGGTTATTTGCAACCATTTCAATCAGTTCTTGAGC
>NC_029773.3:30528533-30531427 GCF_000817695.3 Arachis duranensis | reverse complement strand
GGATTCTCTCATGTATTGCTTGGAAGAGTACTAGGAGGGAGTTCAGTAACTTTCTTACTCAGCTGACCCACTTGTGCCTCCAAATTTCTAATGGAGGACCTTATTTCAGTCATGAAACTTTGAGTGGTTTTAATTAGATCAGAGACCATGGTTGCTAAGTCAGAGTGGCTCTGCTTAGAATTCTCTGTCTGTTGTTGAGAAGATGATGGAAAAGGCTTGCCATTGCTAAACCTGTTTCTTCCACCATTATTATTGTTGAAACCTTGTTGAGGTCTTTTTTTATCCTTCCATGAGAGATTTGGATGATTTCTCCATGAAGGATTGTAGGTGTTTCCATAGGGTTCTCCCATGTAATTCACCTCTTCCATTGATGGGTTCTCAGGATCATAAGCTTCTTCTTCAGATGAAGCATCCTTAGTACTGCTTGGCGTAGTTTGCATTTCAGACAGACTTTGGGAAATCATATTGACTTGCTGAGTCAATATTTTGTTCTGAGCCAATATGGCATTCAGAGTATCAATCTCAAGAACTCCTTTCTTTTTATTCGTCCCATTGTTCACAGGATTCCTTTCAGAAGTGTACATGAATTGGTTATTTGCAACCATTTCAATGAGTTCTTGAGCTTCTGCAGGCGTCTTCTTCAGATGAAGAGATCCTCCAGCAGAGCTATCCAATGACATATTGGACAGTTCAGATAGACCATCATAGAAGATACCTATGATGCTCCATTCAGAAAGCACAGAAGTGTACATGAATTGGTTATTTGCAACCATTTCAATGAGTTCTTGAGCTTCTGCAGGCGTCTTCTTCAGATGAAGAGATCCTCCAGCAGAGCTGTCCAATGACATATTGGACAGTTCAGATAGACCATCATAGAAGATACCTATGATGCTCCATTCAGAAACCATGTCAGAAGGACACTTTCTGATCAATTGTTTGTATCTTTCCCAAGCTTCATAGAGGGATTCACCTTCCTTCTGTCTGAAGGTTTGGACTTCCACTCTAAGCTTACTCAATTTTTGAGGTGGAAAGAACTTTGCCAAGAAGGCATTGACTAGCTTTTCCCAAGAGTTCAGGCTTTCTTTAGGTTGTGAGTCCAACCATATCCTAGCTCTGTCTTTTATAGCAAAAGGGAATAACATAAGTCTATAGACCTCAGGGTCAACCCCATTGGTCTTGACAGTGTCACAGATTTGCAAGAATTCAGTTAAAAACTGATGAGGATCTTCCAATGGAAGTCCATGGAACTTGCAATTCTGTTGCATTAGAGAAACTAATTGAGGCATAAGCTCAAAGTTGTTTGCTCCAATGGCAGGGATGGAGATGCTTCTCCCATAGAAGTCGGGAGTAGGTGCAGTAAAGTCACCTAGCACCTTCCTTGCATTGTTGGCATTGTTGTTGTGTTCGGCTGCCATGGGTTCTTCTTCTTTGAAGATTTCTGTTAGGTCCTCTACAGAGAATTGTGCCTTAGCTTCTCTTAGCTTTCGCTTCAAGGTCCTTTCAGGTTCAGGATCAGCCTCAACAAGAATGCCTTTGTCTTTGCTCCTGCTCATAAGAAAGAGAAGGAACTTTGCTCCTGCTCATATGAAAGAGAAGAGAACAAGAAAATATGGAATCCTCTATGTCACAGTATAGAGATTCCTTGATGTGTCAGAGGAAAAGAAAAATAGAAGGAAGTGGTAGAAGAATTCGAACTTATCAAGAAAGATAGAGTTCAAATTGTGCATTGAGAAGGAGTGCTAGTCCATAAATAGAAGGATGTGAGAAGAGGGGAAGAAATTTTTGAAAATTAAAGTGAATTAATTAAAAGAAATTTTGAAAAAAAATGATAATTGATTTTCAAAAACTAAGATTGAGAAAGAAATAAAGTGATTTTGAAAAAGGTTTTGAAATTGGAAATCAAAGAGATATGATTGAAAAGATATGATTGAAAAACAAGTTAAAAAAAAGATTTGATTTTGAAAATTAATGACTTGGCTAACAAGAAATTTGAAAGATATGATTCAAACATTAAACCTTTCTCAACAGAAAAGGCAACATACTTGAAATATTGAATCAAATCATTAATTGTTAGCAAGTATTTTTGAAAATGGAAAGAAATTGATTTTGAAAATATATGATTGAAAAGATATGATTTGAAAAAGATTTGATTTTGAAAAATTATGAAAACTTGAAAAAAATTTGAATTAAAAACAAAATCTTCCCTCTTGTGCCATCCTGGCATTAAACGCCCAGAATGGTATCCATTCTGGCATTTAATGCCCAAAATGCTACCCTTTTGGGCGTTAAACACCCAACCAGGCACCCTGGCTGGCGTTTAAACGCCAGTTTTCCTTCCTCACTGGGCATTTTGATCGCCCAGCTTTTTCTGTGTAATTCCTCTGCTGTATGTTCTGAATCTTCAATTTTCTGTATTATTGACTTAAAAAGACACAAATTAAAAATTTTTTTTGGATTTTTAATAGTGAGGAATAATCAAAATAAAACTAAGATCAACTAAACAATGCATGCAAGACACCAAACTTAGAAGCTTGTATACTACTGACACTAACAAATTGAGAATGCATATGAGAAACAACAAAACACACAAAATAAGAGAATTTAAAGATCAGAGCAATGAAATCATCAAGAACAACTTGAAGATCAATGAAGACACATGATTGAATTCAAAGAATGCATGCAATTGACAACAAACTTAAAATGAGACACTAGACTCAACAAGAAACATAAAATATTTTTGATTTTTATGACTTTGTAATTTTTTGGATTTTTCGAAAATTATATGGAAAAGAAAATAAAGAGGTTCAAAATTTTAATAAGAATTCCAGGAGTCATGCAATGTTAGTCTAAAGCTTTAGTCTAAAAAGATTAGACATGGCTAGCCAAGCTTCAGC
>NC_029773.3:30519200-30528403 GCF_000817695.3 Arachis duranensis | reverse complement strand
AAATTCTGAAAAATACCTAATCTAAGCAACAAGATGAATCGTCAGTTGTCCAAACTCAAACAATCCCCGGCAACGGCGCCAAAAACTTGGTGCACGAAATTGTGATCATCAATGGCGCCATCAACATGGTACGCACAATTGCAATCTCAACTCTTTATCACAACTTCGCACAACTAACCAGCAAGTGCGCTGGGTCGTCCAAGTAATAAACCTTACGCGAGTAAGGGTCGATCCCACAGAGACTGTTGGTATGAAGCAAGCTATGGTCATCTTGTAAATCTCAGTCAGGCAGATTCAAATGGTTATGAATGATTTATGAATAAAGCATAAAATAAAGATAGAGATACTTATGTAATTCATTGGTGAGAATTTCAGATAAGTGTATGGAGATGCTTTGTCCCTTCTGTCTCTCTGCTTTCCTACTATCTTCATCCAATCCTTCTTACTCCTTTCCATGGCAAGCTGTATGTTGGGCATCACCATTGTCAGTGGCTATAGTCCCGTCCTCTCAGTGAAAATGTTCAACGCGCTCTGTCATAGCACGGCTAATCATCTGTCGGTTCTCAATCAGGTTAGAATAGAATCCAGTGATTCTTTTGCGTCTGTCACTAACGCCCAGCCTTCAGGAGTTTGAATCTCGTCACAGTCATTCAATCCTTGAATTCTACTCAGAATACCACAGACAAGGTTTAGACCTTCCGGATTTCTTGAATGCCGCCATCAATTCTAGCTTATACCACGAAGATTTCGATTAAGAAATCCAAGCGATAAACATTCAAGCCTTGTTTGTTTGTAGAACGGAAGTGGTTGTCAGGCACGCGTTCATAGGTGAGAATGATGATGAGTGTCACATAATCATCACATTCATCATGTTCTTGGGTGTAAATGAATATCTTAGAACAAGAATAAGCCGAATTGAATAGAAGAAAAATAGTAATTGCATTAATACTCGAGGTACAGCAGAGTTCCACACCTTAATCTATGCTGTGTAGAAACTCCACCATTGGAAATACATAAGAACAAGGTCTAGGCATGGCCGAGAGGCCAGCCTCCATAATCTAAGAACTAGACGTCCAAAGATGATCTAAAGATCTAAAGTGATCAAAAGATGTATAATACAATAGCAAAAGGTCCTATTTGTAGAGAACTAGTAGCTTAGGGTTTACAAAAATGAGTAAATGACATAAAAATCCACTTCTGGGCCCACTTGGTGTGTGTTTGGGCTGAGCATTGAAACTTCTATGTGTAGAGACTTTTCTTGGAGTTAAACGCCAGCTTTTGTGCCAGTTTGGGCGTTTAACTCCCACTTTTGTGCCAGTTCCGGCTTTTAACGCCGGGCAGTCTTGAGCTGATTTGGAACGCCGGTTTGGGCCATCAAATCTCGGGCAAAGTATGGACTATTATATATTGCTGGAAATCTCAGGATGTCTACTTTCCAACGCAATTTAGAGCGTGCCAATTGGGTTTATGTAGCTCCAGAAAATCTACTTTGAGTACAGGGAGGTAAGAATCCAACAGCATATGCAGTCCTTTTCAGCCTCTGAATCAGATTTTTGCTCAGGTCCCTCAATTTCAGCCAGAAAATACCTGAAATCACAGAAAAACACACAAACTCATAGTAAAGTCCAGAAAAGTGAATTTTAAATTAAAAACTAATAAAAATATAATAAAAACTAACTAAAACATACTAAAAACATACTAAAAACAATGCCAAAAAGCGTATAAATTATCCGCTCATTAGCAACCCGTCCACTTGTACATCTCTGCATGCACCGAGGACGGTGCAATCTTTAAGTGTGGGAGGTCGATACCGACTTCCGCGGGTTAGTTAATTTTTTCTCAACACCAATGTGGGATTTGCTTTGTTAGTTCATTGTTGCATTTGCATGATTGATTGCTTATTTGTTTGATTTTGTGCATATTTTACCACTATTTGGTTGAAGTAATAATTTCTTTTTCAAGAAACTATTTTATAGCATTTCACTAATTTGATTTAAAATTTTTGCTAAACTTGTTGGAAGAAATGTATTTTGGAACATGGTTTAGAGCTCGAACACACAGCCTTGTGAGATTTTGAGCTTAATTAAATGGCTACATTATTTAACCATAATATCTTATTCTTGTGTGTGTTGTTCTCTCTAAAATTGTGATCTTTGTCTTTCTTGATTCTATATTTCCATTGTTTGATGTATGCATGCACTTATATGATTGAGGCCTTGTTTCACTTAGCTTACATACCCATATGGCCTTACCCTTTCATTATCCTTTGCAAACTAAAGTTGAGCCTATTTTACCCCTTTGTTCTTTACTTTAGCACATCACTAACTCTAAGCGGAAAACAATAATGTCCTTAATTTTAATCCTTGGTTAGCTTAGACTAGTGAGAGTGTTCATGAATTAAGTGTGGGGAAAGTGGGTTTGGAAACGTTTGGTTTGGGAATTGTGTATGTTAGACTTCTTGTGAAAATATGCAAAACGATAGTTAAGCACATATTATTGCATTCAATACTTTAATCATATGCATTGAGAAAAAAAAAATAAAAGAAAAGAAAAATAAAAAGAAAAAAAAAAGAGAAAAAGAAAAGAAAAAGAGCAAACAATAAAAATGGGGACAAAATGCCCCAAAGTAAATGATAGCAATGCATATGAGTTGTACTTAAATTTGGGATGCTTGAATATGTGCAAAACATGGTTAATGGATAGTTAGGTTGTGTATTTTAATTACATGGATTGTCTTAAGTTAGGTGGGAAGTTTAGGTTAATTAAGGATTCAGATTTTAGTCCACTTGACCAAATACAATCCTACCTTGACCCTAACCCCATTACAACCCTTAAAAGACCTCTTGATTTGTGTATCCGTGCATTAAATTTTTGTTGATTGGTAGAAGGAGAGCAAGTCTTAGAAAGCAAGGTTAGTAGAGAGTTGAGAGAATCGAACCTTAAATACTTGAGTGATTAGAGTGTATACACTTCCAGTGAGGGTTCGATGCTCGATTCCTTGTTCCCGGCTTTCATGAGTTATTCTCTTCTGCAAGTTTATTCGTACTTCATTTTTATGATTTGAATTAGTGAAATCCAGTTCATCTTTGTTCTTGAAAGGTTTATTTACTTTTCACCAAGTTGGTAGAAATATTTTGCATTTAGCTACATTCATACAGATAGGTTACATTTCATACATCCTACCATCTTGCCTTCACTCTTTTAGTTCTCTTGAGCTTAGCATGAGGACATGCTAATGTTTAAGTGTGGGAAGGTTGATAAACCCCATTTTTAGGGTTTATCCTGTGCTTAATCTAGTGGATTTTATCCATTATTCTCACACTTATTCATACAATTCGCATGTTTTACATTTTCCTTTCTGATTTTGTGTTATGATTGAAAACATGCTTCTTTGACCTTAATTTTATTAATTTTAATCCTCTCTTATTACCATTCAATGTCGTGATATGTGCGTTAAGTGATTTCAGGGATTACAGGGCAGGAATGGCTTGGAGGATGGAAAGGAAGCATGCAAAAGTGGAAGGAATACAAGAAATTGAAGGAACTGCAAAGCTGTCAACCCTGACCTCTTTGCACTCAAACGGTCATAACTTGAGCTACAGAGGTCCAAATGAAGTGGTTCCAGTTGCGTTAGAAAGCTAACATCCGGGGCTTCGATTGATATATAATTTGCCATAGTGGCTGTACAGCTAGGCGACGCGCACAAGTCATATCACGCGCATGCATCGCATTGACAGAAAACCAGCGTATTAAGATTCGCAACCAGCGATTTCTGGGCTGTTTCTGGCCCAGTTTTTGGCCCAGAAAATACCGATTAGAGGCTGCAGATGAAGGAATCAAGGGGAACATAATTTTAGGTTTTATATGTAGTTTGTAGAGAGAGATGCTCTCTTCTCTCTCTAGGATTTAGGATTCCTAGTTTTATGATGTTGAATTGGATATTACAAAGTTACTACCTCTATTGAAGATTTTATCATTCTAGTTTGCTTCCTTATCTTATTTATTTTTTTATATTCTTAATCCCTCTTCAGAGTTACAATTGAATTATTTTCATGGATTTTTAATGCAAGGAATACTTTTCCATTTAATTTTATAATTTATTTAATTGCTTCCAATTTTATTCCAATTATCATGTCTCTTTTCTACTCCTTTTTCATAACAAGAAAGATGGTATTCATGTTGATATTATAGCTCCCAACTTGACTTGGGAGTTGATTAAGAGGAGACCCTTGAGTTGGAATACTCAAGAATTAATTAGTAATTAGAAGTTGTTAGCTAGCACTCTAGTTACTAACACTAATCCTTCCCGAGGGAGAGGATTAGGACTTGTGAATAGAAGTTAGCTCCCTACTTAACTTTCCTTTATTAGATAAGGGATAACTCAATAGAAACAACAATCAATTATTAACTAATCTTGGGAACGTCCAACAATGATAGAACTTCCGATTAATCTTCTCCTAGTCAAGGCTTTTTATTGTTATTATATATTTTCTCTGCAATTTTCTCTTCTTACTTCTCATCCCTGAAACCTCAATTTACACAACTCATAATCAATAATAAGAACACTTCCCTGCAATTCCTTGAGAGACAACCCGAGGTTTAAATACTTCGGTTATCAATTTTACTAGGGGTTTGTTACTTGTGACAACAAAACTTTTGCACAAAAGGATTCTTTGTCAGTTTAGAAGCTATACTTTCAACGAGGATTTATTTGTGAAATTCTAGACCGCAAGGAATCCGATCATCAAGAACGCGCCATTTGGTCTTCTTTAGATCCAAAAATTTTCCTTTGAGTGCACGGAGGTCAGAACCCGACAGCATCTGCAGTCCTTGCTCTGTCTCTGATTCAGACTTTTCCAAAGCTCCTCAATTTTAGCCAGAAATTACTTGAAATTATCATAAAATGCAACAACACAAAGTAGAATCCAAAAATGTGAATTTTGTACTAAAACCTATGAAAATATAGTAAAACTTAAACAAAACATAACAAAAACTATATGAAAATAATGTCAAAAAGCGTTTAAAATATCCACTCAGGATTAATTATTTCGAGAGTTACCTGAAACATTGATGTGGGCCTGCACATAAGGTCCAGACCCTTCTGAGGTAGCATTCGACTTGTTTAGCGCAGAGGTGATGCGCTCTAATTTTCTCGTGAGGAGGTGGGGGTGGTACCTACAAGAGACTCCGATGCTTAAGTTAGCAAGGGTTTTAAGTAGGGTTTTAGTATAATAGAACGTGAATATACCTGAGGAGTGTCAGTGTATTTATAATAGAGTTGTTAACCACCTTTATTGGAGTAGTTCTACCTTTATTGATGAATAACCATTTCCTCTATCTTGGGAGTTTGTTAAGATCGATCTTTTAGTGGAAATAGAGATAGTAGGAGAGATTCGGGAAAACAATTACTTTTTTTGATAAGTACGAGCCGATCTCTTTCATTGTGTCCGACCTCTTTAAAGAGGTCGAGTATGAGTAGAGGTCACCCTGTTTGGGTGGGCCTTTCATCTTTATTAGGTCTGGCTTTATGTTTTGGGTCAGGGTATGAACAGTGCCCCTGTTTGAGTCCAGATTTGCCCCAAGGTTGGATTCAAGCATTTTATGGCTTTAGTTTCGATGTCGGTTACACCACCTTCAAGAAGTCAGGTACTCGACGTGTTTTAAAATTTGTAAACGTTGCCTTTTTAAATGAGAGGCGAACGTTATGCGGCAGTTCTCTGGGAATCCGCGCATGACTTTAAAGAGGAGGTATGAAATGACTATTTTGTCCCTTTTCTCTTATAAAGTGTTTTGCGCTCTTCTTCTCGTATTTTTTCATTTCTGAAAATGCTCTATTGCCTTCTTCATCACAAAAAATGCCTTCAAATTCTTCTTATGTTTCTTGCTTCCTAACCATTTTCAGTTCCAAGATTTCTCTATCTTGGACCCTTTGAAAGTCTTGTTTTGCTGTACGAAGAGGAACATTCGTGTTTCTTGCTATTTGGCATGCCCTTCCATTCTTCGAATCTCATCAAGGTTGGTACTCTTGACTTCTTTTTTACATAACTGTTCTAAGCTTTTTGAATCTGTTTCTTGTATTTGGGTGACATTCTGAGTAGTAACGGAGATTCTTACATTGTTGGTTTTGTTTGTATCTTGAAACATTTTGGGGAAAAGTTGTTGACTCCTGCTACTTTGTGTACTAAAACTCTTTTTCGAATATGTTTTTATCGTCTGATATTTTTGTTACGAACTTTTGGTTGTGTTTCTAAAATTTCAAGGAACTTGTTGCCATTTTATTGCTGTAGAACATAATCGTGTTGCCTCCCAATGGTGTTGCTACTGATAGTGTAGGAGTGACGCCATTTCTGTTCTTTCTGTTTTGAAAAGATCTTTTGAAATTGCGTGTTGTGTTTTGTTTCTCTTTACTCGACTTCTTTTGATTGGTGTCTGAGCTCTTTAGTGATGACTTTTTTTTGTTGCATTTGTAAGTATAGCTTTATGTCTCAATCTGTTATTCACGACATGTCGACAAAAGTCCCACCTTTCCTTTTAACTTGGGTAGATACTTTTGTCCATACTTTTATCCCTATAGTCAATAAAGAATACACCGAGACCTTTCTTAGGCATCATAGGCTCTGTGAGAATCGAGAGGATGAGCGAAATTACGAAATAGAGGTAGCTGATCCCAAGGAGACGGTATGCTTTCCCCCTTTAGATAGGTCGGAGCGTCATTTTCTCTATGCTTATGATTACTTTTTCTCAAAACTAGATGTTAGACTTCCTTTCTTTGATTTTTAGAGCAATGTTCTTTGGACTTGTAATATTGTCCCTACTTAGTTACACCCAAATTCTTGGGCCCTTTTTGAAAATTTTCCAACTTTTGTGTTGAGAACTTGATATCCAACCTTCCCTCAAGGCCTTCTTTTACCTCTTTGTTTTGACCAAGCCTTTTAGTTCAAAAAAGCTAGCTTGGCTTTTCTTCCACACCGTTTAGGATTGGAAGGTTTTTCTATTTTTGACAAGTCCTTCTATGACTTTAAAAATTATTTTTTCAAGGTCCAAGCTATGGAGGGTGCCCGACCTTTCTTTTTGGATGAGAATGATGAACCCTGTTTCCTGTTATACTGGGAAGAGAAATCCATGATAGCCAAGTATAGCATAGATTACCTAAATGACCTTGAAAAGGCCGTAGTTAACTTTTTTCAAGAGTTATGGGGCTGAGCTCCTTACTTGGATACCAAAACATTCTTAGGGGTCCCCAGTCAGCTTCAGTCCAAGATAAGTAGTTTTCTTACCTTTAGCTTTTTTATTTTGGTTATGATTTGTACTAGAAATTAATGTACTTTTAATTTTACAGAGAAAATGGCTCTGAAGTCTGCTGCTATGAAAACAATATGAGCTACTAAGAAGAACGTAGTCGCATGAGATATACAACAAAAGAAGCTGGGGGTGCTTCTACCTGACCTTCGCCAAAGCAGTCAGACTCGGGTCCCAAGGCTCAAAAAAAGGGTATTCCCACTCCTTCTAGTCGGTTGATTTCTCCTGACTCCCCTCTAGAAAGTGCAACGGTCCCCCATTCTCCTTCATCCTCGGAGCCACCTCATAAAAGCCAAAAAACTGTTGAAGAGGGGAATAGTATTTAATATAAAGATTTGACAGACTCGCCTAGAGCGAGAGAAATATTCTCCCTCATAGCTATATCAGCATAGATGATGTGGCTATTCAGAACCATCTCTAACTCATGGCCCGAAATAGAATTCAGATAGCGGGAATGTGTGCATCTTTAGCCAAGGAGTTGCAAAAGACCCCTCTGAAAACCACTGATGACATGTCATCATATACCTATTTTTCTATGCTTTTTCATACAAGAAATTGATGATTGTGCTTAAATATTGAATTCTTTTGTGCTTAAATGATATATTTTCTTGATCTTTTAATTTTATAAATCTTGTAGGAAATAAGAAGAAAAAGAAACAAAGAAGCACAAAATAAGTTAAAAAGGAGAAAAAAAGAGCTTTGGGGCACACTTTGAAGTTGGAGCACACTTTGGAGCCTTAGGCCACGCTTTTAAAAGCGTGGCCCATGACCAAATTAAAGGAGGAAGCAACCAGCACGCACATTGCCCTGCTCTTGCCAAGGGCAGGGCAATATCATGATGAAACAAAGTGAGGTTGGAAGCAAATTTTCGCTAAGTTAAAATCTGGGCGCTCACAGCATGATTATGCCTCCTTCAAAGGGCTATAACTTGAGCTACAGATGTCCGATTGATGTGCTTTCAGTTGCGTTGGAAAGCTGACATTCAGAGCTTTCCAACGATATATAGCAATTCATATTTGGATTACAATTGAGGCATGAGTGAAAGGCATCTTTAAGGGCAAAAAATAAGCGAAAATAAACCAAAGTGCTTCCACCAAGATTCGAAGCTGGAGCCTCACTTCAAAGCAAAGTAGCGCTCATTATTCTGCTCTGCCCTCTTGGTGAGAGCAATGTTATGCTCTCTTCATAAAAATTCAAGGAAAATTGTTTCCCCAAATGCTTTCACAAGTGTTTGAACTTGGGAACTCTCCTTAGCGCACACAAGCATGAGCATGACACGGCCCAGGGAAGCATGTCACGCACAATTTGACATGGGCAAAGGCAAGGCGCGCACAAGACACCACTGCCCCGCTCTCCACAAGGGCAGGGCAATCCCCTGGTGCCTCTCCCACACTCAGCATGCAACATGCATCCCCACACAAAGCTTCACTGCTCTGCTCTTGATGAGCGGATAATTTGTATGCTTTTTGGCATTGTTTTTAGTGTATTTTTGGTATGATATAGTTAGTTTTTAGTATATTTTTATTAGTTTTTTAGTTAAAATTCACTTTTCTGGACTTTACTATGAGTTTGTGTGTTTTTCTGTGATTTCAGGTATTTTCTGGCTGAAATTGAGGGACCTGAGCAAAAATCTGATTCAGAGACTGAAAAGGACTGCAGATGCTGTTGGATTCTGACCTCCCTGCACTCGAAGTGAATTTTCTGGAGCTACAGAAGCCCAATTGGCGCGCTCTCAACGGCGTTGGAAAGTAGACATCCTGGGCTTTCCAGCAATATATGATAGTCCATACTTTGCCCAAGATTTGATGGCCCAAACCGGCGTTCAAAGTCACCCTCAGAAATCCCAGCGTTAAACGCCGGAACTGGCACCAAAATGGGAGTTAAACGCCCAAACTGGCACAAAA
>NC_029773.3:30517238-30518289 GCF_000817695.3 Arachis duranensis | reverse complement strand
GTTAGTTGTGCGAAGTTGTGTAATGCCATGGTATTGAGCTACCAAGTTTTTGGCGCCGTTGCCGGGGATTGTTCATGTTTTGAGCAAGTTTTTGGTAACATCAGTGCCAAGATCCGGCAACAACACCAAGTTTTTGGCGTTATTGCCAGGGATTGTTCAGTTTGGACAACTGAAGGTTCTTCTTGTTGCTTAGATTAGGTATTTATTTTTTCGAAATTCTTGAAGATGAATTCTAGAGTTTCATGATGATTTGTTGAAATCTGGCTGGCTGAGAAGCCATGTCTAATCTCATTGGACCGAGGTTTCAACTTATCACCACAAGAGCTTGTTGATTTTTATCAATTTTGCTTTTGGAGCAGTGATCTGCTAAGGCTTGGCTGGCCTTTGGCCATGTCTAGTGTTTTGGACCGAAGCTTTCTTTGAAAGCTTGGCTGGCTGTGAAGCCATGTCTAATTCCTGGACCGGAGTCTTAGACTAGCATTGCACTGATTCCTGGAATTCTCATTGAGAATTTTGATATCTTTTTCCACTTAATTTTCGAAAAACAAAAAAAAAGAATTAAAAAAATCATAAAATCCAAAAAACATTTCTTGTTTGAGTCTAGTGTCTCATCTTAAGTTTAGTGTCAATTGCATGCATTCATTCATGTATCTTGGTGATCTTCAAGATGTTCTTGACGATTTACTTGCTCTAATCTTTGGATTCTATTGACTTGAGTGTTTTGTGTGTCTCATATGCATTTTCATCCTGTTAGTGTCAGCAGTATACAAACTGCTAAGTTTGGTGTCTTGCATGCATTGTTATTTGATTCTTGTTGCATTTTAATTTTTCCTTATTATTAAAAATCCAAAAATATTTTTAATTTGTGTCTTCTCAAGTCAATAATACAGAGAATTGAAGATTCAGAACATACAGCAGAGGAATTGCACAGAAAAAGCTGGGCGTTCAAAACGCCCAGTGAAGAAGGACAGACTGGCGTTTAAACACCAGCCAGGGTACCTGGTTGGGCGTTTAACGCCCAAAAGGGTAGCATTTTGGGCGTTAAACGCCA
>NC_029773.3:30515656-30516256 GCF_000817695.3 Arachis duranensis | reverse complement strand
TGCCATTGGAGCAAACAACTTTGAGCTTAAGCCTCAATTAGTTTCTCTAATGCAGTAGAATTGTAAGTTTCATGGACTTCCACTGGAAGATCCTCATCAGTTTTTGGCTGAGTTCTTGCAAATCTGTGACACTATCAAGACTAATGGGGTTGACCCTGAGGTCTACAGACTTATGCTATTCCCTTTTGCTGTAAGAGACAGAGCTAGAACATGGTTGGACTCACAACCTAAAGAAAGCCTGGACTCTTGGAAAAAGCTAGTCAATGCCTTCTTGGCAAAGTTCTTTTCACCTCAAAAATTGAGTAAGCTTAGAGTGGAAGTCCAAACCTTCAGACAGAAGGAAGGAGAATCCCTCTATGAAGCCTGGGAAAGATACAAACAATTAATCAAAAAGTGTCCCTCTGACATGCTTTCTGAATGGAGCATCATAGGTATTTTCTATGATGGTCTCTCTGAACTAACCAAGATGTCTTTGGATAGCTCTGCAGGAGGATCTCTTCATCTGAAGAAGACGCCAACAGAAGCTCAAGAACTAATTGAAATGGTTGCAAATAACCAACTCATGTACACTTCTGAAAGGAATCCTGTGAACAATGGGAC
>NC_029773.3:30515025-30515456 GCF_000817695.3 Arachis duranensis | reverse complement strand
AATGGTGGAAGAAACAGGTTTAGCAATAGCAAACCTTTTCCATCATCTTCTCAGCAACAGACAGAGAGCTCTAAGCCGAATACCTCTGACTTAGCTACAATGGTCTCTGATCTAATCAAAATCACTCAAAGTTTCATGACTGAAACAAGGTCCTCCATCAGAAATTTGGAAGGACAAGTGGGTCGGCTGAGCAAGAAAATTACTGAACTCCCTCCTAGTACTCTCCCAAGCAATACAGAAGAAAATCCAAAAGGAGAGTGCAAGGCCATCAACATGGCCGAATTTTGGGAGGAAGAAGAGGCTGTGAACGCCACTGAGGAAGGCCTCACTGGGCGTCCACTGGCCTCCAATGAGTTCCCCAATGAGGAACCATGGGAATCTGAGGCTCAAAATGAAACCATAGAGATTCCATTGGACTTACTTCTGCCATT
>NC_029773.3:30511512-30512063 GCF_000817695.3 Arachis duranensis | reverse complement strand
AAAGACAAGGAAGAGACATTGAGGAGCTCAAGCACTCCATAGGATCTTCAAGAGGAAGAAAGAGCCGCCATCACTAAGGTGGACCCGTTCTTTGATTTCCTTGTTCTTTGTTCTTCTGTTTTTCGAATTTTATGCTTAGGTTTATCCATGTTTGTGTCTTGTGATCATTAGTGTCTTAGTGTCTATGCCCTAAAGTTATGAATGTCCTATGAATCCATCACCTTTCTTAAATAAAAATGTGCTTAATTGATAAAAGAAAGAATTGCATGAATTTTGAATTTTATAACAGTTTAATTATTTTGATGTGGTGGCAATACTTTTGTTCTCTGAATGTATGCTTAAATAGTGCATATGTCTTTTGAATTTGTGGTTCATGAATGTTGGCTCTTAAAAGAATGATGAAAAAGGAGACATGTTACTGAGGATCTGAAAAATCATTAAAAATGATTCTTGAAGCAAGAAAAAGCTATGAAAAAAAAAGAAAACGAAAAAGAGAGGAAAGAAAGAAATAAAGTTGTGATCCAAGGCAATAAGAGTGTGCTTAAGAACCC
>NC_029773.3:30497399-30510058 GCF_000817695.3 Arachis duranensis | reverse complement strand
CAGATGATTAGCCATGCTGTGACAGAGCATAGGAACGTTTTCACTGAGATGATGGGAGGTAGCCACTGACAACGGTGAAACCCTTGCATAAGCTTGCCATGGAAAGGAGTAAGAAGGATTGGATGAAGACAGTAGGAAAGCAGAGAGACGGAAGGGAAGGCATCTTCATGCGCTTATCTGAAGTTCCTACCAATGAATTACATAAGTATCTCTATCTTTACCTTTTTGTTATTTTCGTTCATCACCATTACTATTTGAGTTTGCCTGACTAAGATTTACAAGATGACCATAGCTTGCTTCAATACTAACAATCTCCGTGGGATCGACCCTTACTCGCGTAA
The DNA here is from genome assembly GCF_000817695.3 of Arachis duranensis. Classification (NCBI taxonomy): domain Eukaryota; kingdom Viridiplantae; phylum Streptophyta; class Magnoliopsida; order Fabales; family Fabaceae; genus Arachis; species Arachis duranensis. The sequence goes on along the minus strand of NC_029773.3, from coordinate 30,509,717 downwards.
GGTTTATTACTTGGACGACCCAGTGCACTTGCTGGTTAGTTGTGCGAAGTTGTGTAATGCCATGGTATTGAACACCAAGTTTTTGGGGTTCATGACCGGGGATTATGAGAGTTGTGAAAAAGTATTGTTCACAATTTCGCGCACCAGCTCTCCACAAGAACAGAGCAGCCTCCTAGGAGCAACATATGGGCCAAAATCAACCAAAATTCAATTAAAAATTCATTTTAATTCAATTCTCCACCAAATCAAAAAGCCCACTCAACATGACTCAAAGGCACACAGAGAAGCTAGACTAGGAATTTCATTTTGTGAATTTGTTTTTAATTTCAATTTCATTTTATTTTCATTTTGTAAAAAGCTTATATAAAGGCATCACTCTCATTTCAGAGGGAGCTCGATTAAAAAAAGGCTAGCTCCATTAGGGAGTAGTAGTAGTAGTAGATAGCTCTCTCTTTTAGTTTTCATTTCTGTTTTGAATCTTGGGTGGAAATTGGATGGAATTCTATTTTCATTCTCCATCTGCAACTTCTCTTGTTATTTTTCTACATAATTCAAGAAATCAAAGATTTGAATCAAAACTCTCTTTACTGCTTGCTTCTATTCTTTCTTCTGCAAACTTGTTTTCTGTTGAATCAAGGAAGGGAGTGAGATCTAGACTTGTTCTCTAGTATCATCCAACCCCTGAGATCTTCAACTTTCCTTTAGCTATTGCAATTGAGCTGCATTTTACTTTCTGGTTGGTTCCTCAATTCAGTTTACATTAAGCTTGCTGTAAATCTCATTTACATTTCCTGCACAATTTTAATTCCTCTGCAATTGCTCTAAGTTCCAATTCACTGCAATTTTGCTTCTCTGTTTACATTGCTCCCAATTTACTTTCCTGCAATTTAAGCTTGCTACAAGAGTTTTGAGTTCTGATCTATTGCTCTCTTTAATTTCCAGCACCCAACCCCCTTTACTTTTCATGCAATTTACATTTCTTATGATTTAAGTTTCTGCAATATACATTACTTGTTCTTTAAGCTTCTGTTTCGTTTAGTTTCTATAATTTAAGTTCACTGCAATTTTACATTCTACTGCAACAATTCTCACTCACCAATGTTAGCTTGACTAAACTAATCACCCACTAAAGTTGCTTGATCCATCAATCCCTGTGGGATCGACCTCACTCTAAGTGAGTTATTACTACTTGATGTGACCCGGTATACTTGCCGATTGGATTTGTGTGTTGGAAATTCATTTTTCCACAAAAAACACCATCAACCACGCCACTCATAGCTCTTTAGTAGTTGCCTGAGCTTAGGTGGAGAGGCTGAAGAAGTTAAATAAGGAATTAGAGGAGGAGAGGGACAGACTGAGGTCCGATTTGGAAAAAGCTCGGTCTAGAGTGAAGAAGGCTGAGGCGGCTCGGCTGTGGCAGAAGGGCTGAAAAAGAAAGCCAAGGAGAGTTACACCCAAACATATGGTGAGCTTCTTGAGGTTAAAGAGAAACTCCAATCCTCCTATGATCATTACATCGAGTTGTAGGGTGGTGCACGAAATTGCAATCACACTTTTGCAATCCCGCACATAAAGGCCTAAGTACAAATCATTGCCACTGAGGTTGATCTGTCTTTGTTCAACCATGATAACATTGTGGTGGATGGGAAGATCGTCCCGACCCCTGAAGACGACTAGGAAGAGCCTTTGCCTGACCTGAAGTCTTCGGGTGTATAAGTCGGTCAGGCTTCTCAAACTCCCGAGGTCTTGCCTAAGGTCGTCTACATCGAGCTCCCTCCTTTACCACCTAGTGCCATCTCAACCATGCCGGTCTCTAAATACAACACAACTCAACCTGCCCAAGGCAAGGACGTCATGACTGGGGATGACCTTAACCTTTTATTGGATCATTCTTTGTAGTTTTTATGTGAATGTGTTGAATGGTCCGTATGTGTGGGTCTTTTTTATGAACAATTTCTATTTGTAATAGTTGGTAGTTTTATGAAAAATTTTCTTTACCATAGTTGTAGTTTAAACAACTTTTATAAGTTGTATTCAAACAACTTTAAAATTTAAAGAGCCTTTCTGCACTTTAAATAAGGAAGCTAGGCCTTTTAGATTTAGCTTTTATACAATTACTTAGCTTGGTATTATAGTTTGGCAACTTTTTCAGAGCTGTTTTCCCGATGAATTTAAGGAGTGAGTTCGTTTATGTAGATTTCCTTTTAAGTTTCGACTTCGTGTAGTCAGACTTTGTTAAATTATTTCTACACTTTATTTTTGTTCTGCCTTATAATTAAGGTTGATTTTCACGAGTTATTTATATAACTTCTTACATTAATTTATACCTTGTCACCTCATCTTGCTGACCATTCTAGGTCGGACTATGGTACCTCATTAAAACCTTCTTTAGAAAAAAATCCATTCTTAGGAAAAAAGAGTACATCGAGAAATAAGGTGCACTTCCTAACTATAGTACTTTTTTAGATTACATGTGTACAAAGACCTTGGGAGCTCCATTCTTTGGAGGTCAGACATTTTATAGTAACCTTTCCCTAAGACCTCAACAATCTTGTAGGGTCCTTTTCAATTTGTCGCTAGCTTCCTTTCACTCGACATCTAAACTCCTATGTCATTTTAGATTAGTATGAGGTCGTTTGTGGTAAAATTTCTTTTGATCACCTTTTGATTATAACTTAGGGCCATCATTTGCTTTAGTAATTCTTCTCTAATCCGAGCTTGTTCTTGAACTTCTGGGAGGAAGTTGAGCTCTTTCCTTTTGTGTTTGGGTATTGGCCCCTTCATTGTAGAATATAATCCTAGGTGACTCTTCAACAATTTCTATGGGAATCATGGCTTCTATCCGTAAGCAAGTCGGAAAGATGATTCTCGCGTTGTAAAATGAGGGGTTGTCTGATATGCCCATGAGACTTGGGGGAGCTCGTCAGCCCATGCTCCCTTTGCATCTTGTAGTCGGTGCTTCAATCCAACCAATATGACTTTTTTGCAGCTTCAACTTGTCCATTGGCCTGGGGATGTTCTACCGATGTGAATTGGTGTTTAATCTTAATCTTGGCCACCAAATTCCTGAAGGTTAAATCGGTGAATTGAGCTCCATTATCTGTAGTGATGGAGTCAGGGACTCCGAACCTTGTGACATTATTTTTATAGAGGAACTTTCGACTTCTCAGGCAGTGATAGTTGCTTGCGATTCCGCCTCGATCCACTTAGTGAAATAGTCAATTCCCACTATGAGGTATTTGACTTGTCCTGGAGCTTGAGAAAATGGTCCGAGGAAATAGAGACCCCATTTTGCAAATGGCCATGGTGAGGTAATGATGATTGGATTTTTGACGATTTAGAATTTCACTAATGAAATCTCGTTGTAAAGTATGGTTCCTAAACCAAGCAATAATCCTTTCATACAAAAGATTGTTTGTCACAAGTAACAAACCCCTAAAATTTATAAACCGAAGTATTCAAACCTCGGGTCGTTCTCCCTAAGAATTGCAATAAAGTGTCTTGTTATTAGTTATGAGGTATGTTTGGGGTTTTTGGGATTTTAGACAAGAAATACAAATGGCAAAGAAAATAAACTAACAATTAACAAAGCTCTTGGCAAGATATGAGAACTAGAAGTCCTATCCTAGTTATCCTCCTCAATTGTGACCACAAATTGTTCTTGCTACCACTTAGTTAACCTCTAACCATGGAGGAAAGTCAAGTGGATGAATCAATTTGATTCCTCAAGTCCTAATCAACTCCTAAAGGAAAGACTAGCTTTAGAGGCATTCAAATCAATTAGCAACTTCTAATTATCAATCAACAAAGGAATTAGATAACTCAAGAGTCACTAATTACTCTACCTAGGCCAAGAGGAACAAAATCTATACTAAAATCCAACCAAGTATTTTGTCAAACACTTAAAAGGCATGAAAGAAAAGCATCGTAAATTGACAATAACAATGAAATCTAACAAAAATTATTGCAAGGAATTTATAACAACAATCAAAAGAAACACAATTATTATGAATTACCTCAAATAGAATTGGAAGAAAGTAGAAGAGACAAGAGTATATCTACAACAAAGTACAAGAACAACATAAAGGAAATTACAACAAAAGAATAGAAGAATGATGATTGCAACAACAAGGAATTGAGAAGAAGAAGTAGAAGAAAGCATGAATGAAAACCTAGATCTAGAAATTCTAATCTAAACCTAATCCTAATTCTAAAGAGAAGTGAGAGCTTCTCTCTCTAGAAACTAAATCTAAACTAATCCTAATGAGTGTGAATGATGGAATCCCCCTTTGCTCTTCAATCCTTGGCTTTAAATAGCATTTTTGGCGCCAAAGTTGGTTGGGATTGGGCCCCACAACCCTTCTGAATTTGCTGGCCAAGTTTTCATTAAAAAAAAATCATATACCAGCACCGACGTGTACGCGCACAGTACACGTACGCATCCATAGGGTAATTCGCAAGGGGCACGTAAGCGCCTGGTGCGTGCGCGCGTCCATGGGCGAGTTCAATTCTTTGGCTTTTCATGATCTTCTCCACTTTGTATGCCTTCCTTTCACTTCTTTGATCCTTCCCTAGCCCTTTTCAACCTGAAATCACTTAACAAACAAATCAAGGCATCTACTGGAATCAAATGTGATTTAAATTTAGCTAATTAAGGACCTAGAAAGCATGTTTTCACACTTAAGCACAAATTGGGAGACAATCATGAAACCATGCTATTTCATTGAATAAATGTGGGTAAAAGGTCATAAAATCCCTTAAAATCAATACAAGATAAACCCTACAAATGGGGTTTATCAGGTAACACCTAATAAACTCTTCAGGTGGCGCAACATGGATGTTAGCATGCTTCTAACAAGGCGGACACTTTTTAACGAATTCGGCCGCATCTCTTTGTAAGGTCAGCCAAAAGAAGCTGGCCTAGATCACCTTCTTAACTAATAATCAAGTCCCTAGGTGGTTCCCACATATGCCATTGTGTACTTCCTCTAGGACCTCCTTTGTGTTGGATATCGGGATGCACTTCAAGAGAGGTGTTGATATCCCTCTTTTATATAGAACATTGTAGACTAGTGTGTAACTTTGTGCTTCACTTATGAGTCTTCGAGCCTCCTTATGATTTGCAGGGAGAACATCAAATTTAAGATAGTTGACTATATGGGTCATCCATCCTAAATTTTGATTGGATATCGCCATTATGCCCGAATTGTCAACTTCCTTTAATATTGATGGCACGTGGAGGGTTTCCTAGATGAGACTCTTATTGTTTTCCCCTGGCTTAGTGCTGGCTAATTTGGAAAGGGCATTTGCTTGGGCGTTTGATTTCCGAGTTATGTGTCGAACTTCTCCTTCTGAGAACTGCGCTAATTGTTCCCGTGCTTTATCTAAGTATTTCTTCATGTTGGGGTCTTTGACTTGATAAGTGCCATTAATCTGTGAAGTTACCACTTGAGAGTCACTAAACACTATCAACTTTTCTGCTCCTACTTCTTTATCTAGCTTCAAGCCAACAAGCAAGACCTCATATTCTGCTAAGAGAATATGTCATTTTATTGTGGCTTGGATGGGTTGCCCATGAAATTTAATTACCACACTGAAGGTTGCTCAAGGTTGAATGTGTCACAATTTTCACCATAACTTGCTCTTCCAATCATGTCATAAGAGAGATTTTAGGTATGTATTGCAGAAACATGCAAGCCTCCTACTTGTTTAGTGAGTGCTGATGACAAGTCATCATATACCCATTTTTCAAGCTAATTCCACTTGTTTTATTAGTCTTTATGCACTTTCTTGCATCCTAAGTAAGTGATTTGGAGTGAAAATGCATAATTTCTTTAGATCAAGCAACTACCATGAATTTGATGCTAACTCATGAGGTTTAAGCTAAATTTAATTGAATTTTAATTGATTTATAAGCCTTGTGAATTTAGTGATACTTTGAGTAGTTGTTTTGGTTGATTGTAGGTGAAGAAAAGAAGAAAAGAGAAAGCGTGGCCCAAGGAGAAAAAGGTGTGGCGCAAGAAGGAGGGAAGCAAGTATTGCCGGGCCTTCATGGAAAAATAAATCAAACGAAAAAGCCTACCAATGCTTGCCACAAGAGTTGAACACGGAACAATGAGGAAGCAAGGAACTAGGCTTCACTTTGGTGCCAAGAAAGCCAAGGAAAATGGGCAGCGTGTGTATCGGCCAAGTCTCGAACACGGGACTTCAATTTGGAAACACTGTCCTGGAGCATTTTGTTGTGGCACGGCCAGCGCACCAACCTGGCGCACCAAGGGCATCATTCGGCAGCACCAGCAGCGCGCACAGGCACCAATCTGGCGCACCAGAATTTTCTGCCCTGCCCTCCGCGAGGGCAGGGCAGCATTCTGCAGCACGCACCAACGCACCACGCCCGCACCAAGGCTGCACGCACCAATTTTCTGCCCTGCCCTCCACAAGGGCAGGGCAGCCTCCTGGAAGCAATCCTTCATGGGCTATAATTGGATTAAAAATCCAATAAAATTCATTTCTTCACCAAATCAAAAGCCCACCCAAATCCTAAGATCCAAGAATGGAAAGTGTATAAATAGGAGCTAGTTTGATGTAATTAGGAACTTTTCCCTTTACTTTTGAACTTTGAATTTTCCTTTGAACCTTTACTTTTATTTGGAGCTTTTGAATTTTCTCTTGGAGACTTTACTGAAATTTCAGAGAATTGGGGAGGAGAATTGATCTCTCTTCTTCCTCGTTCTTGCTTGGGCATTTTTATTTTTCTTGTTTGAGCTTTGGGTGTGAAGAATTGAGGAAATTCTGTCTCAATCTCCATTCAAATTCTCTTTAAACCCTCTTCTGCATAATTGAACTTAATTTCATTTCCTTTACTGCTTCCTCTTCAATTTCTTGTTAATTACTTTGTGAACTTGGATCTGGGAAGGTAATTGAGATCTAGACTTTGCTATCTAGTCTCTTGAGTCCTGAGATCCCATTTTTCTTGTTGTTCTTCTGTGAACCCTGCTGCAATTTAATTTCATTTTCTGTTTGAATTTTAGTTATTTCCAAGTCCTCTTCTGCTTTATTAATTGTTGCAATTTACTTTCCCTTGCTGAATTTCTGAATTCCCAATCCTCAACTCCCTTTTTCCATTCAAGCAATTTACATTCCTTGCACTTTAAGTTACCGCAATTTGCATTTCTTACACTTTAAGTTTCAGTCATTTAAATTTCTTGTTCTTTAAGATTCAGCAACTTTACTTTCCTGTTCTTTAATTTACTGCAATTCTCCCCTCTCCCTTTACATTCCAAGCAATTTAGCTTCTGTTAAAGATAAACCACTCAACCAATACTTGATTCGCTTGACTAAATCAACCACTAAACTAAAATTGCTCAATCCTTCAATCCCTGTGGGATCGACCTCACTCCCGTGAGTTTTTATTACTTGATGCGACCCGGTACACTTGCCGGTGAGTTTTGTGTTGGATCGTTTTCCACACATCAAGTGCCATGAGTTGTTGATATATAATCTTGTTTTGTGCAATAAGAGTATCTAAGGTATCTAATAAACCAATATTTTATGGTGAATTCTGGGTTAAAAAGAAGGGAATTTATCAACTTATCTTGCATTTATTCATTGAAATAGCATAGTTTTGTGAGTTTCTCCTAATTGTGCTTAATGATTAAAAACATGCTTTATAGGCCCTTAAATTGCTAAAATTAATTCGCTTCTATTCCATTCGATGCATTGATATGTTTGTTGAATGATTTCAAGCTTAAAAGACAAGGATGACTTGAAGAAACGAAGAAAAACCATGTAAAAATGGAGAATTTATGAATGAATAAAGTTTTGAAAATCTATCCAATCATTCGTACGCATCTTTTGGAGAATTTCCAATTTCTGTGTACGCATCCCTTATGCATACACATGATTAACAGCATGTGATTTACTTAAGTAAACACATGGGTCGCGATTTCAGACTTTCTTGGATCCAATCCAACTTATTTCTAATTTTATTCAAGTAGAGGATGGAGGGACTTCAAGACACACACTACCATATTCACATTTTTAGATTTTTCTTCTTAGATTTAGTGGGATTCTAGAGAGAGAAGCTCCAACTTTTCTCTAAAATCCCTTAGGTTTTCCTAAGTTTTCTTGTTAGTTTTAAGTTTTAGCCTTGTTTAATTATAGTTTTTATCTTATTTTCTTGTGTTCTTACATTATAATTCTCTTAGATTTTGGTGTTAGTTTGCTTATCTCTAGTTTGTTATTTAATGAATGATTGTTGAATTCTTGATTTTCATTAATGAAGTTAATGTTTTAAGTTTTATATATGTTTGTTTAGTTTGCTAGCATTGATTCCTTGTCTTGGTTAGTTATAGCTTTTTATTAATTCTTGTATTTTACCATGTTTTATTTCTATGTTCACCAAGTGTTTGATGAAATATTTTCTTTGATTATGGAGTAGATTTTTGCATTCTTGGCTTAAGTTGGTAACTTAGGTAACCTTGAGTTACTAATGTCCAAGTTGGTTGATAATTTGGAGATTTTAATTAATCTTGATTTCATTGAGTTAATCTTTTGTTAATTCAATTAATAAGTTGATTAGGACTTATGGATTAGAATTAATTAAGCCCATTTGACTCTTCTCCGATGTTGGAGATGACGAAATGGGATTGCTCTTTGTAATTATCATGTTGTAGTTAGTAACAAGGATAATGATCCTTAACCATCAATCCTTACCAAGATCTTTCTTAGTTAATTTCCTTAATTGTCTTAATTTCTTGTTATCTACATTTCTGTTTATTTTAATCAAAACCCCAATATCTCATTGAAATAATTGAGCACTCGATTGCAATTCTTAGGAAAAACCACTCAGAATTCTACTTCCGATTATTTTGATTTGTATTATTTAAATTTTGATTGAGAGTTATTTATTTGTTTGGACTATACTTACGACATAATTCTGTTGTGAAAATTCTGAACCGACATTTAACCCCGTCAGTATTCAACTCTATAACTCCTCCTTTCACATTATTTCTTTCTGAGGAAAATAAGTATTAGTTATTTGCCACAATTTCAATGAGTTCAAGAGCTTCCTTTGTGATATTCTTTATGTGTAATGAACCTCCAACTGAATCATCCAAAGAATTTCTTGATGGTGGAGTGATGCCATCATAGAAAATTTTCAATTAAACCTAGTCAGTAAACATATCCGGAGAGAATTTTCTCAATAATTTGTAATATCTCTCCCATGCCTCATATAGTGATTTTCCCTCCTGCTGCCTAAAGATTTGTATATCCGTTCTCAACTTGGTTAACCTCTGAGGTGGAAAGAACTTTATTAGAAACTGGCTCACCAAGTCATTTCAAGTGGTGATACTTTCTTTAGGTTGGGTCTCAAGCCATTGCCTAGCCTAGTGCCTCATTGAGAAAGGAAACAATAGAAATATATAGGCCTCAATAGAAACTCCATTGGTCTTTACAATGTCACAAACTTGGAGAAAACTAGAAATATACTGGTTGGGGTCCTCTTTTAGGCTTCCTCCAAATTAGCAATATTGCTGAACTGGAGAAATTAATTATGGCTTCAATTCAAAATTATTAGCATTCACTGTAGGGGTAAGGATGCTGCTGCCACAATTTTTAGGATTTGGGCAGTATATGAACCCAATGTTCTCGTGGAAGGTTGAGCATTGTTACCACCGAAATTGATGTTGTGATGATGATTAGGATTCTCAACCATACTATTTTTAGATTCTTCTTTACTTTCCTCAATAATTCTCTTGTTCCTGGCTTGTTTTCTTAACCTCCAAAGGGTTCACTCAATTTCCAAATCAAAGAGGAGAGGTTCCTCTTCTTGATTACCCAGCATGCACACAAAATCACCAAAAGAAAAAGTGACCTCTCAGTTAAAGTGAGGATAGTTCTAAATGATGCAATATCACAAACAAATAACAAGCACGAATACAGTAAATAAGTGCAGTGCATAATTAAATGGAAAAAAAATAAAAACAAAATAAATAAAAAATGTCTAATCAAAGTGTCAATTAACATAGTCATTGTCAATCACAATCAATCCCTGACAACGACGTCAAAAATTTGATACGGATTTTTACAATATCCACAAACTACCGGCAAGTACACCGGATCGCATCAAGTAATACTACGAGGAGTGGGCTATCGTTCCCAAAAGGATTAATGGATCAAGCAACAATAATCAATTGATTATTCTAGTTAGACAAATCAAATTTGGATGAGAATAAATCAAAGAGCATAGCATGAAACTAGATAACTTGGCATTAAAGTAAATAACTGTAATGTATGTGACTGAAAGTAAATGACAAGAATGTAAATAGCTGGAAGGTAAATGATTGAAATCAATAAAAGGGGTAAGTATTATTTTGGTCCTAATATTTAAGGTCAAAATTGAAACTATTCTGAACGTAATTTTTAATTTAGAATCATCCTTAACGTTTTATTTCGTATTAAAATCGTCTTTTTTAATAAAATTTTTAATTTTATTACTAAATTACCCCTATTCTAATAAAAAATTATAAAATTAAAAAAAGAGAAAAGAACGCGAGGGGGGAGGGAAGAAAGGAAAAGGGGAAAGGATGCAGGGGGAGGAAAAGGGGAAAGGGAAAGGAGGACGGCACCGGCAAAGCTTGGAGTCGGCGTCGGGAATTAGAGCTCGCAAGAGAGAGAGGAGACGTGAGCTAGGGAGAGAGCTTGGCTCGTTCCGCGGTGGGTGGTGTGCGAGGAAGAAGAAAGGACAAAGCGCGAGGTAGTGACGGAAGGGGAAGAGGCACGGGCGGCACCAAGTGGTTCTGCTTCGGCTTCTGTATCTGCTTCTTCTTTTGCATCTGCTTCCGATTCTGCTTCTGCATCTACATCTGCATCTGCTTCTTTTTCTGTTTCTTCTTTTGCTTCGGCTTTTGCATCTGCTTCTTCTTCTGCATCTACTTCCAATTCTATTTCTACATTTGCATCTGCATTTGCTTCTTCTTTTGCTTCTGCATCTGTGTCTGCTTTTGCTTCTGCTTTGTTTCTGCTTCTAATTCTGCTTCTGATTTTGATTTATTATTTTTTTGATTTCATTGTTGTTGTGTGTTGATTATTTTGTTGAATTTGATGTTGTTGTTTCTGAATTTGAATAATGTGTTATTGTTGGTGTTCTTGAATCTGATTATTAGTATTTGATGGGAGTAAGGGAGGTGGTGGTGGTGGAGTAAAGGAGATGGTGGTGGTGGTAAAGGTGCTGGTGGTAGAGGAGGGTATTTTTGTCCATTAAAAGTTAAAAGGACGATTTTAATACGAAATATAATGTTAAGGACGATTCTAAATCAAAAATTACGTTGGGGACGATTTCGATTCTGACCCTAAACATTAGTGACCAAAACAATACTTATCCCTTAATAAAATGACAACAACGCTCATAAATGAATTAAGAACATAAGCAGTAGATAGATCTCGATTGCAGAAGTTAAATGAAGCAATAAATAAAAATAAAAATCAAGCAATTTAAAAAATAAGATGAGAAAGAGCATTGATGTTTAGAGATGTTAATTCCTCCAAAATGATAAATCTCAACACTATCTCAATCATGTAATTATAAATCTCTGGCAAATTATAAGTGATTGAGCTCTAATTTCTTGGAAACTCAACCTCTCTTGACTTAATCAATTGCTAATTCATTGATCAACTGCTCATGAGAGGAGATGAAGCACATTCCCTGATTTCTAAACCACACAATTCTTATGATCTGAATTTAGTTAATTCACTGTCGCAGGTATGCGAAATTGTGATCAATACTTTTCACAAATCAAATAATCCCCGGTAATGAATCCAAAAACTTGGTGTTCAATACCATGGCATAAACACAACTTCGCACAACTAACCAGCAAGTGTACTGGGTCGTCCAAGTAATAAACCTTACGCGAGTAAGGGTCGATCCCACAGAGATTGTTGGTATGAAGCAAGCTATGGTCACCTTGTAAATCTTAGTCAGGCAAACTCAAATGGGTATGGTGATATGCGAATAAAATATAAAGATAAAGAAAGAGATACTTATGTAATTCATTGGTAGGAATTTCAGATAAGCGTATGAAGATGCTTGTCCCTTCCGTCTCTCTGCTTTCCTACTGTCTTCATCCAATTCTTCCTACTCCTTTCCATGGCAAGCTTAAGCAAGGGTTTCACCGTTGTCAGTGGCTACCTCCCATCCTCTAAGTGGAAATGTTCAACGCACCCTATCACGGCACGGCTATCCATCTGTCGGTTCTCAATCAGACCGGAATAGAATCCAGTGATTCTTTTACGTCTGTCACTAACGCCCCGCCCTCA
>NC_029773.3:30494339-30496648 GCF_000817695.3 Arachis duranensis | reverse complement strand
TTTTTAGTCTCTGAATCAGATTTTTGCTCAGGTCCCTCAATTTCAGCCAGAAAATACCTGAAATCACAGAAAAACACACAAACTCATAGTAAAAATACTAAAAAATAATAAAAATATACTAAAAACTAACTAGATCATACTAAAAACATACTAAAAACAATGCCAAAAAGCGTACAATTTATCCGCTCATCACAACACCAAACTTAAATTGTTGCTTGTCCCCAAGCAACTGAAAATCAAATAAGATAAAAAGAAGAGAATATACTATAGACTCCAAATTATCAATGAAACTTAGCTCTAATTAGATGAGCGGGACTAGTAGCTTTTTGCCCCTGAACAGTTTTGGCATCTCACTTTATCCTTTGAAATTCAGAATGATTGGCTTCTTTAGGAACTCTGAATCCAGATAGTGTTATTGATTCTCCTAGTTAAGTATGATGATTCTTGAACACAGCTACTTATTGAGTCTTGGCCGTGGCCCAAAGCACTCTGTCTTCCAGTATTACCACCAGATACATACATGCCACAGACACATAACTGGGTGAACCTTTTCAGATTGTGACTCAGCTTTGCTAAAAGTCCCCAATTAGAGGTGTCCAGGGTTCTTAAGCACACTCTTTTTGCCTTGGATCACAAGTTTATTTCTTTCTCTCTTTTTTTTCGTTTTCTTTTCTCCCTTTTTTCTTCGTTGTTCTCCTTCTTTTTTTTCTTCTTTTTTTTTGTATTCACTGCTTTTTCTTGCTTCAAGAATCATTTTTATGATTTTTCAGATCCTCAGTAACATGTCTCCTTTTTCATCATTCTTTCAAGAGCCAACAATTTTTAACATTCATGAACAACAAATTCAAAAGACATATGCACTGTTCAAGCATACATTCAGAAAACAAAAAGTATTGCCACCACATCAAAATAATTAAGCTAGTTTTAAAGATGAATTCGAAATCCTGTACTTCTTGTTCTTTTGTAATAAAAACATTTTTCATTTAAGAGAGATGTTGGATTCATAGGACATTCATAACTTTAAGGCATAGACACTAAGACACTAATGATCACAAGACACAAACATAGATAAACATAAGCACTAAAATTCGAAAAACAGGAAAGTAAAAAACAAGGAAATTAAAGAACGGGTCCACCTTAGTGATGGTGGCTTGTTCTTCCTCTTGAAGATCCTATGGAGTGCTTGAGCTCCTCAATGTCTCTTCCTTGTCTTTGTTGCTCCTCTCTCATGATTCTTTGATCTTCTCTAATTTCATGGAGGAGGATGGAATGTTCTTGATGCTCCACCCTTAGTTATCCCATGTTGGAACTCAATTCTCCTAGGGAGGTATTTAGTTGCTCCCAATAGTTTTGTGGAGGAAAGTGCATCCCTTGAGATGAATCTCTCCATCTCCCATGACTCGGAGGTGAAAGCTCTTGCCTTCCCTTTCCTCTTTCTAGATGTTTTTCCGGCCTTGGATGCCATAAATGGTTGTGGAAAAACAAAAAGCAATGCTTTTACCACACTAAACTTAAAAGGTTTGCTCGTCCTCGAGCAAAAGAGAAAAGAAGAGAGTAGAAGAAGAAGAAATGAAGGAGATGGAAATGGCTTTGTGGTTTGGCCAAAGGGGGAGAAGTAGTGTTTAGGTTGTGTGAAAATGAAGGAGTGAAGATGGGTTTATATAGGAGTGGGGAGAGGGGTAGGGTTCGGCTATGGGAGGGTGGGTTTGGGTGGGAAAATGGTTTGAATTTGAATAGTGGGGTAGGTGGGGTTTTATGAAGGGTGGATGTGAGTGGTGAAGAGAAAGATCGGATTTGATAGGTGAAGGGTTTCTGGGGAAGAGGTGTTGAGGTGATTGGTGAATGGGTGAAGAAGAGAGAGAGTGTGGTAGGGTAGGTGGGGATCCTGTGGGGTCCACAGATCCTGAGGTGTCAAGGAAAAGTCATCCCTGCACCAAATGGCAAGAAAAATGCGTTTTTAGCCATTTCTGGCGTTAAACGCCGGGCTGGTGCCCATTTCTGGCATTTAACGCCAGCTTCTTGCCCTTTTCTGGCGTTTAACGCCAGTCTGGTGCCCCTTTCTGGCGTTAAACGCCCAGAATGGTGCCAGACTGGGCGTTAAACGCCCAACAGCTAGCCTTACTGGCGTTTAAACGCCAGCAAGTTCTCCTCCAGGGTGTGCTATTTTTCTTTCTGTTTTTCATTCTGTTTTTGCTTTTTTCATTGATTTTGTGACTTCTCATGATCATCAACCTACAAAAAACATAAAATAACAAAAGAGAATAGATAAAATATAACATTGGGTTGCCTCCCAACAAGCGCTTCTTTAA
>NC_029773.3:30493498-30493676 GCF_000817695.3 Arachis duranensis | reverse complement strand
TTTCTGAGGGTGACTTTGAACGCCGGTTTGGGCCATCAAATCCTGGGCAAAGTATGGACTATCATATATTGCTGGAAAGCCCAGGATGTCTACTGTCCAACGCCGTTGAGAGCGCGCCAATTGGGACTCTGTAGCTCCAGAAAATCCGCTTCGAGTGCAGGGAGGTCAGAATCCAACA
>NC_029773.3:30481787-30493358 GCF_000817695.3 Arachis duranensis | reverse complement strand
ACAGAAAAACACACAAACTCATAGTAAAGTCCAGAAAAGTGAATTTTAACTAAAAACTAATAAAAATATACTAAAAACTAACTAGATCATACTAAAAAACATACTAAAAACAATGCCAAAAAGCGTACAATTTATCCGCTCATCACGTATCAAATCTAAATTCAAAACAATAAGTTTTGAGAGAGAGGATCTTCACGCTTAGTTCCTATGATTCAATTTTTCAATTTATCATGAAATTCAATTCAGACTCAAACCATTTTCTAATGGATTTGAATAATTGAAATAAAGAACGAAAATTCTCTCTTAAAAGTAATAATGTACAAATCAAAGATAGAGAAGCAATAAATTCATTCCATTAGAGATTAACAGAGCTCTTTTCCTCAATGAGAAAGAGTTATTGATTCATTGCTCTGGAATTACAAAATTTGAAAGATGTGAAAGTAAAAATGTGGTAAAAGTCCAAAAAGTCCTTCTCAGTTCTCTCCTCCCAACTTTTATACTTCCTTCCCTAAATTACCTCCAACTTCAAATGCAAATTCCTCTGAAATTCAGTTCCAATTCAACTTAGATTCAAGTCTAATTCAACTCATGGGTTTTAGCAATGTTAATTTTTCTTGTCAACATCACCAAATTAGTTTATTATTCAAGCCTCCAAAAGTTGGAATTGATATTGTGAAGTTTGCCGTTGAGAGCCCAGTTTAGTCGTTGCACGAAATGCTCCTTTTTCTTCACAAATTGATTCCACTAGCCTCTGACTTGGTTCATAGAGGGATGCCAATGAAGGCCGTGAGACAGCATGAATTTTGGCCTTCCAAATGGCCCAATTTTACTCTCTGTTTAATTTTGTCATGGCAGACCAAAGAAGAGTTGTGGGACAGGTAGCTTTCTTTTACCACTTTGGGCCAAATTTAGTCTTTGTCAGATTTTTTCGTGGGACACACAATGTTGGTGTGGGATGACTTGCTTTCTTTTTCCAATTAGGCCTAAAATTGCTCTCTATTTGAATTAGCCGTGAAACGCCAAGGAACTTTCGTGGGACACGAAATGGGAGTCGTGCGTACAAATGTGGGAAGTGAATGCACAATATTGGAGACTATGCCAAAAACATGTGTTCGCTTATAGGATGCGTACGCATGACCTCTTTTTCTACTACATTTGTGCGTATGCACGATCCCCCTTTTGCCGTTGGACGCCACTCATTTGGTGTTAGACGGCAAATGAGTCTAGGCTTCAATTTGGTGAGTTTGAGTCTCAAAGTGTGTCCTTTAAAGTGGCTCCTTAGCTTCAAAGCGTGTCTTTGGCTTCAAAATTTGTTCTAAGCTTCTTTTTATTTATCTTAGTCCTTATTTTGTTTAGTTTATCTTCAAAATCTCCTGAAACAACATTATTCAAAGTATTTTAAGATTCTTTTTACTAATCTATAAATGTATTGCTCATAAAACAAAAATTATTAACTATTTAAATAAAATTCGCCACAAAATCTTATGTATCTAAGTAAAATCTAAAAAAAAACCTATTAGTATGAAGCCCCCAGATATAATCAAATATAATTATATCTTCTATTTTACTTTTGCATTGTCTCTCAAATTTGACTCGAATATAATACTTTTGTTCTAGAAAAAATTTTCAATATAATGTCTAATCAAATTTGACTTAGCATAGTATCTAGGTAAAAATGCAAGGTTTAAATTGGAACACAATTTTTTGAATGCTCTTTCTCATTAGAGTTATAACTTGTGATAAAAAATTTAGGGCTGTCAAACGGGCCAATTCGGCCCATTTAAGTTCGGTCCGTCTAAGTCTGCCAATTAAATGGGCTGGTCTATTTAAGCCCATTTTGTTTATGAGCCATAGTTTTTTACCCCTAATCATTTATAGCCATCTCGATGAGTTAAATGGGTTGGCCCATTTATTCTTTTATTTTATTTTTTTGAAAAACATTTTAGCAAAAAATATCACGTTTAGGTTAAAAACCTTAAATAAAAAAATACTTTTTTTAGTTAATGAGTCGGATTGTAAATAATATTACGAACTAAGTGCTTAATTGGCTCTAACTTGTCATGTTGGATACATGACTAATTAGTGTTGTTTCATTTTGTCACTTAAACAAGGAAAAAAAAAGATGAAGAAAAGTTTATATGATGTACAAATCATTATATCTCTCTTCATTCTCCAGAACGACATCGTTTTTGCCTTATTTAAGAGTTAAAACAAAAAGTCAGAATTAACTCAGCATTCCATTTGTTGACTCAACACTGAAAAGGGTCCAATGACTAATATGGTGTCTAGAGCTAGGTCTTGGAGACCAATATAGTAAATTTTAAATTTAAAAGACTAAAATAGTGAAAGTTATCAATCTCAAATACCACTATGGGAGTTAGTCAAAAGTGCTATTTTTTGGAAAAAAAAGACAAAAATAATAAAATAAAAATTTTAACGGGTCGTTCATTTAGTTTGCAAATTACTCCATTTAACTCAAAATTAAATGGACTTAATTTTAAAGGCAAAATCTATCCATTTAAATAGATAAACAGTCAGGCTCAATGGGTTTAACTCATTTTGACAATCCTACAAAAATTGACAACTTTTAAAGAACAAAAAAGGGACAAAGATTCACCTATTCTCACAACCAAAGAGACACATTCAACACAAGAATAAAGCATATAAAGAAACCATGGGGTAGTTTGTGCACATTCAACGAAATAAATTACTTGTGGAAAGTTAAATTAGCTTTTGCAATTATTACCAAGTTAGGAGAAAGCATCAACAACTAAACACAAACTATTATAATTTGTTATGGTTTCTTTCTTCACTAATTTCTATACAGACAACAAAACAATAAATTAAATTAATCTATTATTAAACACATTTAAAAGTCAACAATGGTGAATTAATTCTCACCTTCGATACAAGTTTACTGTGATTACATGCACCTCTGTTGTTGTGTGCGCAAATCATGCTAACGGTGGGGTTGCAGCGTAATGGTGAGAGATAGATGCATGATGGAGATGGTGAATTGGACGAAAGTAGGGGGCATTTTGACATTTTGTGCGCCACGAGGTTTGAGGAAAGCCTCCCTTACCGCACCTCTCAATCACATCATTTTGGATCTTTAAATATGGCGTTAAGTATGCGATTTAACATTTTATGTTAGTAGTCGGATTTGTAGTCAACGATATTGACTAATAGCACAAATTGGCGTCGCAGCCTAACCAAGGTAAACTACATTGCCTAACCAAGGTAAATTACAGGGACTACTTTGTGTATTTTGGAATCTAAGAGACTAAAGTATCTGATTTCAAAAATATCAGGAACTAATTTGGGTAATTACTCCCCAAAAATATCCACCAAATAGTGAAATAGGCCTACTACACATACAAGCCTTTTTAGCTTACAATCTATACAAGTTTGCCCAACCCAAAAAAAATCACCCGCACTCACTCTTTAGAATGGAGCGTCAAACGCACGCGCCTCACACAATGGTTGCGTTTTCCAAAATACGCTCATTATGGCACACTCTTCCTCTTTTTCCTCAAACAAAATGCAAACCATCAAGTTTCAAGCCACATTCAAAATAAATTATGATTCTGAAGAAAAGTTCCAATTCCTCGCAAAGAGTAGAAGAATTTAAGAATAAAAGATACAAATCTCCATAAAAAATCAGCAGAAAAAAGAAAGAAACATTATTCAAGGTAACATATTGTTTTACTGTTCTTCAAGGTTTTACACATATCTGTTTCTGATTTCGAAATCAAAGCATTATATCATCAGTATTTCTCGCTCTGTTTCTTCTAGGTTCTTCTAGGTTCTTCTTGTTTTAGATCTCGTATTACTGTTCTGATGAAACAGTTCTTCATTTACGCTATCTTACATACTTCTAGTGAATGCTTTAACGTGTGTTTTGATTTATTTGGTACATATTTTGTGCATGTTTACATGTTTTTTAAGTAAATTTGTGCATGTTTACATGAAAGACTCTTCCTCTTCTAACTAACTTTTGGGTGTATATGGCAAATTTTTTGGTGTATATGGCTGATTGTCTGGTGTGTATCTCGGACTTGGCATGCGACTGTTGCTTCTAGTGGCATTTTGAACTTAAATATATTTCTAAACTCATATAATGTCATATAATCCAAAAAATGTAGAAGTGTATGGGACTGATATATATATTAGGAATTTTGAAGTCTAACAGTTACTATTCTAATTGTGCTTGACCTTGTAGTGTCATTTTATGGATGTTTAGCTGAATTGAATATGATTTTGAATTGATTTAATTTTGTTCAATTAAAAAAACAAAATAGATATGGGACTAGGTTTGGGTGCATGTGGCTGATATTGGGGTGTATCTGATTGATCTATGGGTGTATGTCTCTGATTTTTTGGTGTATTTTTTATCTGTTGACAGCATCTCATTTTCATTGCAGTATGGGGTGTATCTGACTGATCTATGGGTGTATGGCTCTGATTTTTTGGTGTATTTTTTATCTGTTGACAGCATCTCTTTTTCATTGCAATAAAAATGGCAAGCAAAAATCAAGGTGGAAAAAAATACAATGTAAGCACAAATATATGTCTTAGAACAAGTCAATTTTTTCTAATACAAATATATCTTATTCTAATGACTTTAATTTTGCTTTGTTTATAGCAAACCAAAGACTTGAAATGTGCAACCCATTTGTTGAGTGAAAATTTTGAACAAATGAGCGAGGAAAAGAAAGCAATTATTCAGGATTTAAGTTTCGGTGGACTGATGCACATCCCGCTAATGAGGGTGCATCACAAACTACTAAAAGAGTTGGCTAACTCCTTTAAATTGGGGAAAAACACACTTGAAACCAGCTACGGTTTGTTTAGAGTTAAACCCAACACAATAAGGCCTGCGCTTGGCCTCAACGCATCAAGTAACTCATTATAGAAAACCTTTATATTTCCATTCTTCGTAATATATTATTCCTATCATATAATCAAGAAACAAACATAGGTGTATATGAGTGATATTTGGGTGTATATGAGTGGTATTGAGGTGTATATGAGTGACGTTGAGTGATGTTTGGGTGTATTTCAGGTGATTTTCAGTTTAAGTTGTTTTCTTTTTTGTAGGAGATCTATTTCCTGAGAAAGTCAGTTATAAAGAACTTTTTGAAGAGAACAAACAGATTTTTAAAAGATTCCAAGGGAAGACTCTAAAAAGTCTGACAAATGAGATGATGAGTATTGGTGTTGTAAATGAACAGGATCACCTCATGTTCAAGAGGATTTTCATCCTCTATATACAGATGGCGTTCTTGTTGCCAACCACAATAAACAAAATCTCTCTTGTGCACCTAGCTCCAATTTTCAAGATGGACAGAATAAAGGTGGACAACTGGGGAGCCCATGTTCTGAATTTTATCATCAAGGGCATAACTAATTACAATCTGAAAAAGAAAAAGTCAATCGACAGCTGCCTGTTTGCCCTGATGATAGTCTATTTCCCTCTATCCAAAAACAAAGACAAGAAAGGAGAAGAAAGACATGCACAACCCTAGATTTCCAACTGGAATAGAGAGCAGTTCGTTGAAAGGATGAGAACAGAAATGGATGGACATAAGGTAAGTGAACGGAATACCTTGGGTGTATTTTATTTACGTGAATGCTGTTAACTAACATTTCTACTGTTTCAGGGAATTGTAAAAATGGCCGAAACAAAAGAGAAATTGAAACAAATGAAGAAAAAAGAAAAGAAAGAAAAAAATAAAAAAAACAAAAAAGTAAGGGAAGTTCATCATCATCTGAGAGTGAAACGTCTGAAGCTAAAGTCTATTCTTCTTCTGAGGCTAAGACTAAAGAAGACTCAGAGGAACCAAAGAGGAAACAACCCACCCAAACAGCCAAAAAGTAAGTAACATACTTGGGTGTATTTTGTCACTTTTAGGGTGTATTATGTTACTTTTAGGGTGTATTTTGTCTCTTTTAGGGTATTTTTTGCTAATGATTGTTTGCCTTCCAGAATGGAATCCAAAAAAGGAAGAAGATTCAAGAGGATTCTGATTCAGAAACTGAATCGAATGATAAGTAATGTTTTGAAATTATCATCGCTTTCTTTTCCGTTTATTCTCAAAATTTCATGTATTAACAGAGCATTTCTTATTAACTTTCAGAAACAAAGAATCATCACCAGTAGAAAAATAAAAAACAAAGAAAAAAATTCAGACTAGAGCCAAAAAGTAAGCACTGGTTTGGATAGTATTTTCTGATCAATTTTATTTTGTCTTTCTGATTCATACTTTTTTCCCCATGACGCAATCCAAAAAAAGCAAGCTCATTGTTGAGGATTCATCTCCTAAACAAACTCAATCCTATCATGGGTAGGATACTTTGTAAAGCTATATTACCATTTATCATCAAAATTATATTTGTTAACATGTTCTTTTATGCATGTACTGTCAGATCCGAAATTAGAACTGAAGAATTAGAAGAATTCTTAAGGGAATCTAAAAAGAAGAAAAACAATGAAAAATCTGCTGCACAGGGATTTGTTATGTTTGGGGTGTATATTATCGATTTTAAGGTGTTTTCGTTGCTAATAATTGTTTCTCGTTTCCCAGGGAGAATGGAGCTGACCTACGATTGACAGAAGGTCACTATGACTCATCCAAAACATAAGAACCTTTATTTGATAAAAATCTTGTTATCCTAATTTAACCGTATGATATTTTTACTAAATGATATCTATTGTATGTTTAGAATACCGGAAGTAAACTTAGGAAGTGATGAACCAGAGGATAGCATGTAATTTCTCTTTCTAATAACGGTTGCTTTTATCTTTTATTACCTTCTGCTTCTAATTCTGTATATATTTTTTTTAGAAAAGAAAGCCCTTTACTATTTTATTCAAGAAAAAAAAGCAGGAGAAAAAAGCAAAAACTGGAAGTGCGTAAGTTCTCAAAATAACAAAGCTTGTGTTTCTTTTGAATGCTTCGGGTGTATTTTAAGTTTCTTTGGGTGTATTTCAGGTTGAGTCTAGCAGAAGAATCAGCCAATGACCCAGCTGAACAGAACATGATGGTTGTACCGGTAGAGACACAGTCACAAACTGAAGCGCTTTCAATGTGAGTTTTTCAAGTTAATTTCAACCTTATAACCATTTTATTTTTAAGGGCTTTCTTAACCTTTTATTTTTGTCTTGTTTAGAGTTTCGATTCAAGTTTATCTACCTCTGTCCAAGACAACCCCTGCAAAGTCTCCAAGTGAAAAAATTAATGAAGAAACTACAAAAAGGTAAGGAATAATCTTGGGGTGTATTTCATTATTGTTTGGGTGGATATTGTCCTTGTTGGGGTGTATATCTTCACAATTGATCTGTAACTAGTTTTTTTTATAACATGATTCATTTTATGTAACCTTGCAGGACTCCAGAACCACCCCCAAAACCTGAAGAAAGCACACCGACGCTTCCACCAACTGCATCTAAAATGTAAATTTCAGCAGAGTAAAATTTGGTTTTCAATATCATTAGTCTATTCTTATTCTTATAGTACGTTATATGTCATCACGCAGTAATACAGTCTCAGAAGATGTTGCTGCACTGATGATGATAGCACAAACAGCATCCTACATTCCTAAAGAAGGTTCAATGCCATCATTCATCCTTGGCTTGACTAATTCAAGCCAACAAGAAGCAGCAGCGTTAGAGGGGGAGAGGGCAAAAACTTCTGAAACGCCAAAACTAATAGAACAATTAGGGGAGCTGGAGAAAAAAATTGCAGGCAGTGAGGTGAAAACAAAAGGTAAAAGTCCATAGATTCAAAAGCATAGTGGCAAAGAAAGTTTTGAAAAGTTTGAAACTCCTGCGAGGACCAACGAGATGTCGGCTGAAATGAAAGAGAAATGCTACATCTGGGCCACACGTGTGAAGACATACGAAGATGGAGGCACTAATGAGTATGACGCCGTGTGCCTACTCAATGCCCAAGATCGATATATTTTGTCAAAAGTCCACTTCGCATTTCTCAAAACTGATACACATATAGAAGCTGAGGTAATATTACAATAACATTAATGATTTTATCATGAAATGTAACTGCAATATTGATTGATGTAAATTGATTTAGGCTTTTTTTCTAGATTGTCTCTGCCATGTGCCTCATACTTAACCAGCAAAACATTAAAAGATTTCAAGAAGAAATATACTGTCTCCCCCCTGATATAGTGGTAAGGTGTACTTCAACGAATCTTGGGTGTATTTTCTGTATTATTTGGATGTATTTTATGTATTTTTTGGGTGTATTTTCTGTATTCACTTGGGTGTATTTTCTGTATTTCATTTAGTGTTTCACAATTGTTGTAGAACATGGCCATTGGAAATCATCCAAATGGGCAATTCTTACAGCCTAAAACCAATAAGCCATTCAGGATGGAAGACTACACAATGTTTATACCCTTCTTGGACCTCAAAAAATTAGCATCACATCCATATGTAAGTTTTCGTTTCTAAAACTTCTTATTATTATTCTTTAGTTATGTGCCAAATAAAATAAAATACTGTTCAATGTGGACATGCTTCAGATTTTTGCACCTGTTTGCTATTCAAACCATTGGTGGTTATGGGTGGCTGATGCAAGAAAGAGAAAATTTTATATACTCGACCCATATCACAAGACATGTCCATCCGATGCCAGAATGAACCTAAATAAATTCATTGTAAGTTGTTTTCTGTGTTTTGTATTTTAATATTTGGGTGCATTTATGTTTAATATAAGGTGTAAGTTTGTGTTCCTTTGGGTGTATTTTAAATTTATTCATATATTACTGATTTGTTTTGTGTTTTAAGGGATATGTAATTTCAAGAATGATAGTATATGCTGGGGGGCACCTCTGAAGAGAAAGGATTAGGAAATTGAACCACCATACAATAACATCTCAGGTCAAAAGACAAGGTATAAATCTTTCACTCTGAAAATTAATATTTCTTATATTTAATTTGCTAATTTATTTCTTGTTTTTCAGCTATGACTGTGCTATTTATGTAATGAAGTGACTTGAAATAATTTAGCCCAAAAACGTTAAAAGGGGAAGTATGAGTATGACAATTGGACCTAGGTAATTGTGTTTAAAACTATATAACTCTATATTACTTTACTATATTAACATGGTTGATTAAAAGGAATATTCTTTTAAACTGTAGGATAAGGTGGACCACTATAGAGTAGAATATGCTTCCCGGATTCTATTCCATGAAATGAATCAAGACAAAGCTGAAGCCATTAGGGGAAGTGATGCAATAAAACTGTCCAAGCCATCCTCATTGTTATTGAGTCCATATTGTCAGATAGATTCTAATGATATTGACACTGATTAATCTAACTGTTATGTAGTCTTGTAACAATTAAAACACATGCTGTAAAATTTTGCCAATTATAATCCAATTTTATTATAAATTTTTTTTTTCATAATTAACCTGTCTCTATTGTATTCAAAAGGTCTGAATTACATGTGCTAAAATATAAAGGAAAACATCAAACCAGATATACACCCAAAACATGAAATTTTACACCCAAGGAAAGTTGAATATACACCCAAACATCTATCCCCTGATGCTTTAACCCTAAAACTCTTAATCCTAAACCCTAAAGCCTAAAAACCTAAGACCCTAAACCCTAAATACTAAAACCCTAAACCCTAAACCCTAAAACCCTAAATACTAAGCCACCCAACCTACTATACACCCAAAACATGGAATTTTACACCCCAACAATTTCAATATACACCCAAACTTCTATTCCCTGATGCTGGATTCCTAAACCCCTAAACCCTAAAACCCTAAACCCTAAATACCCTAAACCCTAAACCTCTAAACCCCTAAATCCCTAAACCCTAAACCATAAAAAATAAAAAAACAATAATTTATAACATAAACAGCAGCATCTGAAATATATATATATATGTAAAATGTCAAACACAAGAAAATTCAGAAATACACCAAAAAAACTGAGCTTTACACCCATATTTTGTAACTATACACCCAAAAAACTATCACCTACTACTGGTTCCCTGAACTGATAATTCATAACACGTCCTTGATATTGGCTGGAATTTGGACAAACCATTGATGCAGCATCAAAGAGGTTTAACTGGAAATAATAAACTCACATATTAGCAAAACTATTAACAAAAAAATTAAACTCAATCACCACATATTTAAAGAACATCCCTTTTACCTCGTTTAAAGCTTTTGTTTTCTTCTTCTTTGGGGCATTTGCAATCTATTTGTCCAACTTTGAACCTAGCCTATTTTTTGGACATCCTTTTGTTCGAACCCTTGGAGGGCTTTGAAGCTTGTTAATGGATTCCAAGTTGGCATCTTCGTGAGATAACGAACATGTCCCTTTCCTTTTGGCTTTTAGTTCTTCCATCTCAACCATGACGTTATCGTATGCACTGTGCAGAATGATAGTCAGTGATGGTGTTTTTGTGGAAAAATAAATTTTCCAAACACATAGATCCAACCGGCAAGTGTACCGGGTCGCATCAAGTAGTAATAACTCACTTAGAGTGAGGTCGATCCCACAGGGATTGATGGATCAAGCAATTTTAGTGGGTGATTAGTTTAGTCAAGCTAACATTGAAGTGAATTGTGTGAAACTGTAGCCAACAGAATGTAAATTTGCAGGAATTATAAAGTGCAGAAAGTAACTTGCATAGAAACTTAAAGAACAAGAAAGTAAAATAACTGAAACTTAAATTGCAAGAAAAGTAAATTGCATGAAAAGTAAAGGGGGGTTGGGTACTGGAAATTAAATGAAAGCAATAGATTAAGCAATTGGAAAATTAAATTGCAGAAAATGTAAATGTGCAGGAAATTAAATCAAGCTCAATGTGAACAGAAATGTGAAAGTGCAGACTGCAGGAAAGGAAATTTCAGAAAAGTAATCGTAGTAGAAGACTGAGATCAATTCTCAAATCTCAAAGAGCATTTGACAGTTTCAATGAAACAGTAAAAAAAACAGAAGAGTAGCAAAGAGCTCAGCTAAATTGCAAAATAAAATTGAAGATCTCAGGGAATCAAAGAGACTAGAAAACAAGTCTAGATCTCACTCCCTTCCTTGATCCAACCAAGAACAATTGCAGATGGAAAGAAGAAGAAAGCAGTAAAGAGAGGTTTGGTTCAAAACAAGAGAAATCCTTAATTCACTGAAGTTTTGCAGAAGAGTAACAAGAGAAATCTTAGACCAAGAGGGAAACAGAATTCCTTCACTCTCAATCCCAAATTTAAGACAGAAGAAAAATAAAGGAAAGAACCCCCCTACAAAGATGGAATTGATGCCTTTATATAGGCTTTACAAAATGAAAAATGAAAATGAAATTAAAACAAATGAAAATCCTAATTCTAGCTTGTTCTTGTGCCTTTGAGTGATGATGTGGGCTTAGCTTGCTTTGGATTTGAGGAGAAATGGGTTTGCATTGCCTTGATTCAATTTGGAGAGGAATTGAATTTAAATGAGATTTTGGTTGGATTTGGCCCATGATGCTCCCAGGAGGCTGCCCTGCCCTTGTGGAGGGCAGGGCAGAAAATTGGTGCATGGTGGTGCG
>NC_029773.3:30477988-30480899 GCF_000817695.3 Arachis duranensis | reverse complement strand
TTTTTCTTATAATTCTTCCTTGAAACAAGCTTTTGATTTTTTTCTTTTTTCTCCTTTTGGGTGCTTTGCCCCATGAGTTAATAACAAAGCTACGACTTCTAAATGCTTTGTTTTCAAGTATTACCACTTGATACATATGCACCACAAGCATTTAATTAGAGGACTTCATTAAGCTCATTTTTTTTCTTGACTCTCTAATCATTGATGCTCATAGCCTTGAGCTTTGAGGGAGTGCTTTTGCACTTGAGCCTAGCCTTGACTTCTAAGTGTTTTGTTTTCAAGCATTTGGCTTGATACATAAACACCACAAGCACTTAGCAAATAAATTGCCATTGGTACTCAGAGCCTTCAGCTTTCTCATTCTTTCCCTTTTTCTTTTCTTGCTTTAATTGTATTTGTTTCTTCAAGGTTTTCATGATTTCAAAAGATTTCACAAAATGTACTAGATGAGAAACTTCAATTAAATAAAATCCAATGCAATTGAGCAACAATTAATCATACTAGCTTTCCAATACTTGTATGCACATGCTAAAATCTTCTTTAATGCCTTGTTTGTTTATGATCATGATGCTTTATTGCTTTTGAATTCACAAAGCTCAAGTTGGTAGTTATAATGCCACAGCAACATATTATAAATCAAAATTCAAGCTATGCTTATTCATACACACATGTATTCAGAGAAAGTAAAGACAATCATGCAGTTTATGAAACAAATGAGAGGAAAAGGAACTTTACAACCTTGTAGTTCATCTTCTCTATTGTTGTCATTTTCCTCCCATTTTCCTCCTTCCCATACCAAACTCAAAATGCTTGTTCATACTCAAGCAATAATTGGAACAATGGCTATGGGGCTAAGATGGATCATGAATGTCTTACACAATGATATGTTAGTAGCACATGTGTTTGAAGCAAGAAAAATTAAAGATAACAATCAAGGCACAAGAGACAAAGACATTTTGATTGCAAACATAAGAGGGTGTGCATGATACATTGCATAAAAAAATAAGTGGCGAGTGAGGTCGATCCCACAGGGATTGAAGGATTGAGCAATTTTAGTTTAGTGGGTGATTTAGTCAAGCGAATCAAGTTTTGATTGAGTGATTTGTGTTTAACAGGAAGTAAATGACAGTAAAAGTAAAGGAGGAAGGGAGAAATGCAGTAAAATAAAGAACAGAAAAGTAAAATTGCAGAAACTTAAAGAACAAGAAAGTAAATGACTGAAACTTAAAGTGCAAGAAACTTAAATTGCAGTAACTTAAAGGGCAAGAAAGATAAATGGCTTGAATATAAAAGGGAATTGAGGAATGGGATTGCAAGATCTAAACAAAGCAGAAGTAAATTGCAGCAATTGATAGAGCAGAAATTGAATTAGAATCAATAAGCATTCAAACAGAAAGGAAATAAAATGTAGCAGGGGTTCACAGAAGAACCCAAGTGAATTGTGATCTCAGGATCCCAAGGGCTTAGGTAACAGAGCCTAAAACCCAATTTCCTTCCCAGATCTGAATTAACTAAGCAATTGACAGAAAATTAAAGAAGATGTAATAGAAGAGTAGAATTGGAATTGAATTATGCAGAAAACAAAGTGCAAAGAGCTTGAATGGGAATTGGGACAGAATTTCCCCAATTTCACACACCCAAAACTCAGAAAATGGAAGAGTAGAATTGCCCAAGGGAAATGAGGAAGGAGATCAGTCAAGTCTCCCTTGATCCTCTTAGTTCTCGGACAAGTCTCTCAAGAAAGCTACAAGAAAATGAAATTCAAAAGCTCCCAAAATAAAAGTAGAAATTCAAAGCTCAAAGTAAAGGTCCTAATTACATCAAACTAACTCCTATTTATACACTTTCTATTCTTGGATTTTGGGATTTGGATGGGCTTTTGGATTGGTGAAGAAATGAGTTCAAATTAACTTTTAATTTGAATTTTGGCCCAAAATCCACTCCCAGGAGGCTGCCCTCCCAGGAGGCTGCCCTGCCCTTATGGAGGGCAGGGCAGAAAATTGATGCATGGTGCACAAGCTTGGTGCGGCCTTGTGCGGCATGGTGCGAGTTTGGTGCGCCCTTGGTGCGCCAGATGCGGCTCGAGTTGGTGCGGCCAGATGCTGCCCTGCCCGTGCCAAGGGCAGGGCAGAAAAGTTGATGCGCCAGATTTGAGGAGTTGCGCGCGTTGGTGCTGCCAGAAAGAAATTTGGTGCGCCATGAAGCAAATTGGTGCGCCAGGAGGCAAACACGCTACATTTCTTTCTTGGCTTCTTGGCACAGCAATCACCCTTAGTCCTTGGCTTCCTCATGGTCCCTTGTTCGAACCTTGTAGCATGCATGGGTGACCTTTTTTTCTTGATTTCTTTCCTTAAAGTGCCCGATTCTGCCCTCCACAAGGGCAGGGCAGAGTTTGCTTCTCTTGGCTCCAAGGCACCATTTTGTGCTCTGCCCTTGGAGTGGGCAGGGCAGAGTTGCCTTCCTTGGCTTGGTCACTTAATGCTGCCCTCCTAGAGGGCATTCTGCCCTTGTGGAGGGCAATGTCGCTTCCCCCATTAGTTGCGGCACGCTTCTCTCCTCTTTGGCCACACTTTCCTTTTCTTGTGTTACGCTTCTTAGGCCACGCTTTTCATTTTCTTTTCTTTTCTTCACCTATAATAAACCAAACAACCACTCAAAGTATCACTAAATTCAAGAGGCTTATAAATCAATTAAAATTCAATTAAAATGAGCTCAAACCTCAATGATTAACATTAAATTCATGGTGGTTGCTTGATTTAAAGAAGTTATGCATTTTCACTCCAAATCACTTACTTAGGATGAAAGAAAGAGCATAAATGCTAACAAAACAAGTGAAATTAGCTTGAAAAATGGGTATATGATGACTTGTCATCACAACACCAAACTTAAACCTTGCTTGTCCCCAAGCAAG
>NC_029773.3:30477370-30477824 GCF_000817695.3 Arachis duranensis | reverse complement strand
AAAACAAGTGAAATTAGCTTGAAAAATGGATATATGATGACTTGTCATCACAACACCAAACTTAAACCTTGCTTGTCCCCAAGCAAGCATCAAAACTAAGAGTAAATGAAATGAATAAGAAAAGAATGCATATCCTTATTATGCAGATAGCAGAACTTGATCTATGGGGCATTTATGCAGACAATGACAACTCATTTATTGCTGCTGCTGCATAATACATATTTTGCATCAAAGGTTTGCTAAACTTGCTGTTATAAGACTCACTTTTTGGTTCCTCCCTTGCTAACTTTTCTTGGCTTATAATGCTTTAACAAGCTTATTATTCTTTTAGAGGTTGGGTGTCAAATGCTGCAGCATAGCCTTTGGCTTTATTTTCTTTCTTTTTGCTCAACATTTTTCCACCACAGACACATGGCTCATTAATTCTTCCTAGGATCATTGATGCCCAGCATCT
>NC_029773.3:30476822-30477098 GCF_000817695.3 Arachis duranensis | reverse complement strand
CTTCTTTCTGTTTTTGTTACCAAGGGTGTTTCATTATTGATAGGAGTTTTTATAACAGCAAGCTAACTCACAATTGAATGAAAATGATATTATGCAACACTTATTTCATTAGTTATGCATTTAATCTAACACATATGCCACCACTAACTTCCATTCACACTCATGCAACATTGGATATTTTACTTTTCAATTCAAACCAAACTCTTTTATTTAAGCATATGGGAAACAAAACAATTTTCAAGCTAAGTGATGGATACAAGCATTATGCAGACTTAT
>NC_029773.3:30473905-30475315 GCF_000817695.3 Arachis duranensis | reverse complement strand
GAAAGAGGAAGTAAGAGTAGAAGAAATATGTGTTGTGTTTGGGGTGAATTTTGGTTCGGTTTTGATGTGTGAAGTGAGGGGATTATGTTAGTTTTTGGAAGTGGAAGAGAATATGGTTTTAATATGAAAGTGGCTTGAATAAAGGAAAGTGTATACCGTGTTGGTGCAACGGCTATTTATAGGCCATGTTTCCAAGCTTTTCAACAAAACCACAATGAATGAATGAAGAGGGAGCCGTTTGTGTTCATGAAGGGCTGAGATTGGTTTGCTCATTCAAAGAATGCATGAGATGGACGGCTTGCATGCATGATTGAGGCTTGACGAGGATTCCCCTCCCATTGGCTGCATGCACTTCGGTGTCCAATGTTGCATGCATGCAAATTTTGTTCCCCATGAGCACATTCTCCTAGGCACATGTGACCTCCCTCACATAGCTCCTCCTAGTCGTGGCCCCCCTTTGTGTTTGTCTTAACTTTTTTTCTCCTGAATAAATCAAAACAGCAAGCTTAGAGTATAATATAACCGTGACAATTTATTTGCAATAATAATAAAAAAAAATTGTTTTGGTTCGTTTAATAGTTATAAAATTTTTTTTGTGATCAATTGTGTCCCTAAATAAAATGTTAAAAGTTGGTGAACACCAAACTTATCTTTTATTAAGGGGATGGCTTAACTATGCAAACTGTTCTCACAATTGATGCATTTTTAAAACAAATTGATGTATGATCCCTTATCTGTATGGTTTTGAGTCCATGCTTGGAAAATGATCCTCTGAACCTTGTTGCATATGCGGACACCAAACTTAGTGTTTGGTCACATGCTTTATCAAAAGACTTATGCATATGCTCTAAAAGACAATCCTCTTCTTTGAACAATGAACTTGGGTATACCTTAAGGTACACCAAACTTAGAAGTTTGCCATGTGCTTCAAAATGACATATGCATTTACCAGGCATGAAAATTCAAAACCATATTTAGAAGAATCATAGCTTATTAAATAAAAGAGAAGACAGAAATCTTAAACCATGGGTTGCCTCCCATGAAGCGCTCTTTTATTGTCATTAGCTTGACATTGACCTCCCTTTAAGGTGGTTGATATTGGTGATGTCTCAATTTGTCACCTCTCACTGTCAGCTTTCTCTGTGTGCTTTGATGCTCAATTTCCATATGCTCAAGAGAAAGAATTTGGTTGACAGTGTAATAATCTTCTGCTCCCTGCTGTTGGTATATTAATTGCACCTTATCACCCTTAGAGAATCCTTCAGTTGGGATTTTCTTGTTCTTCCATCCTTTGTGAGCCTTTTTCTTGCTCTTCACCTTTTTCTTGCTTGTTGATCTTCCTTTCTTGATGGTTACTTGAGTTGTGATGCCTTCCTTCTTGCTAATCACCCCTGCTTCCTTGTGAATCCC
>NC_029773.3:30467258-30470825 GCF_000817695.3 Arachis duranensis | reverse complement strand
CTAATTACATCAAACTAAGTCCTATTTATACACTTTCTATTCTTGGATAATGGGATTTGGATGGGCTTTTGAATTGGTGAAGAAATGAGTTCAAAAGAAATTTTAATTTGAATTTTGGCCCAAAAAGATTCACTCCCAGGAGGCTGCCCTGCCCTTGTGGAGGGCAGGGCAGAAAAATGAGGCTTGGTGCTAGCAATTGGTGCGGCCATGTTGCGTGTTGGTGCGAGTTGGTGCGCGTCTGGCACGAGTTTGGTGCGCCAGAGGCTGCCCTGCCCGCGCCAAGGGCAGGGCGGGAAAGTTTGGTGCGCCAGGGACGAGGTGTGCGTGCGGATGGTGCTGCCAGAAAGAAATTTGGTGTGCCAGAGTTGATTTTGGTGCGTGGGACGCTGAACGCTGCCCTGCCCGCGCCAAGGGCAGGGCAGGATCGGTTTGGTGCGCCAGAGAAGGAACGCGCGCGTCAGATGCTGCCAGGACGAGAATTTGGTCCGCCAGGAAGCAAAGTTGGTGCGCCAGAATTTTGTGTGTGGTGCGCCAGTCCCATTGCTGCCCTGCCCGCGCCAAGGGCAGGGCAAGGTCCTTTCCTTCATGGCCCGTGTTCGAAACTGGGAGGAGGCAAACACGCTACATTTCTTTCTTGGCTTCTTGGCACGGCAATCACCCTTAGTCCTTGGCTTCCTCATGGTCCCTTGTTCGAACCTTGTAGCATGCATGGGTGACCTTTTTTTCTTGATTTCTTTCCTTAAAGTGCCCGATTCTGCCCTCCACAAGGGCAGGACAGAGTTTGCTTCTCTTGGCTCCAAGGCACCATTTTGTGCTCTGCCCTTGGAGTGGGCAGGGCAGAGTTGCCTTTTCTTGTTTGGTTCTCTATGTTGCCCTCCTAGAGGGCATTCTGCCCTTGTGGAGGGCAATGTCGCTTCCCCCATTAGTTGCGGCACGCTTCTCTCCTCTTTGGCCACACTTTCCTTTTCTTGTGTTACGCTTCTTAGGCCACGCTTTTCATTTTCTTTTCTTTTCTTCACCTATAATAAACCAAACAACCACTCAAAGTATCACTAAATTCAAGAGGCTTATAAATCAATTAAAATTCAATTAAAATGAGCTCAAACCTCAATGATTAACATTAAATTCATGGTGGTTGCTTGATTTAAAGAATTTATGCATTTTCACTCCAAATCACTTACTTAGGATGAAAGAAAGAGCATAAATGCTAACAAAACAAGTGAAATTAGCTTGAAAAATGGGTATATGATGACTTGTCATCAGTCAGCTCCTCCGATTCTGATGCAAATTCGTAAATATTTTGCGAACGAAACACCAATTCGTCAAACCTCTTGCTTTTTGGCTCCAACAGTGGCTCGTCGTAGCTGTTCTTGATGTGTGTGTCGCCTCTTTACCTTCTTGCTCCATCGTTCCAATATATATCTCGGTGACACTTGGGTTACTCGTTCAAACTTAAAACGCTTAGTGCGTGACGGCACAATATTCCTCTTGACTCAAATAATAAGCATTGACATTTCACCTCGGCTGCTGCTAAGTCGTAAGTAACCACAAACTTGTTGAATATTGAGCTGGAAACTTGTTCTCCAACTTCGTATACTGAATAGCCTAGAGCGGAGTTCGTTAATCCTGTGATGCAATTCGCGGTTCCTCTTAATTGTGCTTGGACTTCCCTAAACTTTTGGTGAGTGTACATATGTTGAAACTAAGCTTCAATGGAGGATTTTATTGCACACGGTATGACCGTATGAAAATCTGCAACATCTGATTCTCTCTCTGCTTTCTCCCTGCTTCCGAGGCAATTATCGTATCGTTTAACAAATTGAATAAGTGAGCTGTTTCGGGTAATAAACTTGTTAAAAAAATGAATGCATGCTCTCGCTCCTTTGTGTGCTTCTCATTCCTGCCTAGAAGTGGTGATCCAGATAAATTGGAACCCATATATGACGGTCTTCGTAAAGATCTGCAGAATACACCCAAATAAGGCTATGTTACTGATAAACCACTATTTTATGGTTTATCTTATGCTCAATTGAGTGGTTTTTATCAACTCTTTACTCACTTATTCATACAATTCGCATGTTTTACATTTTTCTTCCTGATTTTATGCTATGATTGAAAACATGCTTCTTTGATCTTATATTTGCTTATTATTAATCCTCTCTTATTACCATTAGATGCCTTGATATGTGTGTTATGTGTTTTCAGATATTATAAAGGCAGGAATGGCTTAGAGGATGGAAAGGAAGCATGCAAAAGTGAAAGGAATGCAAGAAGTTGGAGAAACTGCTAAGCTGTCCAGCCTGACCTCTTCGCACTCAAACGGCTATAACTTTAGCTATAGAGGTCCAAATGACGCGGTTCTAGTTGCGTTAGAAAGCTAACGTCCGGGGCTTCGATTTGATATATAATTTGCCATAGTTGCCCCGACGCCGGGTGACACGAACGCATGGGTCACGCGGACGCGTGACCTGGCCAACACCCAATCCGCGCGGTCGCGTGGACGACGCGGCCGCGTCACTTTTCCGCGACCTGTACGGACCAGAAAGTGCTAGAAGTGATTTCTGGGCTGTTTCTGACCCAGTTTTCGACCCAGAGAACACAGATTAGAGGCTATAAAGTGGGGGAATGCATCCATTCAAAAAAAGGCTCTCATAATTTACTTTTCATGTCTTAGATGTAGTTTTGGAGAGAAAGGTTCTCTCCTCTCTCTCTTTCTTAGGATTTAGGTAGTGTATATAGAAATTAGGATTTAGGACTTCTCTTAGCTTTCTAGAGTGACTCTCGATCCAGGTTTAATATTTCTTTTTACTATTTAATTTCTCTTTTATATTTTGATTACTCTGAAGCCTTTATTATGTTTGATTGATGTTGCTCAATTGGCTATTGATGACATTTTTATTTAATGATAATTGAGGTATTTTCAGTTTATAATTATTCTCTTTGAATTAAATTGCCATTGCTTACCATCTAAGGATATTTTTATTATTCCAGCAATTTTACTTTTTTTTCCCTTTTGGTTCTGATTAAGAATTTAGTAACTCAACAGTTATTAAACTCAACATAATTAATAATCGTTATCTTGCTAATTGAGCTGAACCTAAATAATTCCAACCTTTTCTTAGGAAATAATTAGGATTCAAAGGTCAATTTAATTAGTCCCTTGACTTTCCTTTGCTCTGGTAAAGGTTGACCAAGTGGAGTTTAGATTCAACTTTTATTATATTTGAGAGAGATAACTAAGTTAGACCTCTAAATTTCCTTATCTTGCCAAAAGTTGTTTTACAATTATTATTTATTTTTAATTGCCATTTAATTCACTCATCATTTAAATTACTTGCTTCTCACCTTCTAAACCCCGATTACAACCTTTATAACCAATAATAAGAACATACTTCCTCGTAGTTCCTTGAGAAGACGACCCGAGGTTTGAATACTCGGTTAACAATTTTTAAAGGGGTTTGTTACTTGTGGCACCCAAAACGTTTGTATGAAAGGACTTTTGAAGGTTTAAAAACTATACTTGCAACGAGGATTTATCCGCAAATTTCTAGACCACGCAAAAGTCAT
>NC_029773.3:30466546-30467126 GCF_000817695.3 Arachis duranensis | reverse complement strand
GTCCTTTCAACATAACCTCGAACCACCACACTCACAAGCTTCTCTTCACCATTCGCCATCATATGATCCTTCCTTACCCCAATACCAATCCAATCATTCCCAGTCATCACTACTTCCCTATGTATCGTGTCTAAGTCCAGCAAACCGCGAAGCAGAGGATCGCCTAAAAGAAACAATAACTAAATCTCAAACAACCATTCAACAACTGGAGCACGCACTAATCCAATGGGCCACTAAACGCTCAAATATACAAGGATCAACCACAGCTCCATGTGGACAATCCGATGAAGAGCGTAGCATGAAAGAAATACTAGAGACTCCAATGGACAAGGCAGAGAATGAATTTGTACTAGAACAAGTGGAAGAAGCTGTCATTGTTCAAGAAGAAGAGTTGGTTGAAGATCTAGGCGATGCTGAACTTCCTTGGGAATCCAGAATTGAGGAAAACTCCGTCCAGGATGCTACAGTTGATGCTAAGGAAGATACTGTACAATCTCTAAGGCAAGTCGTTTATGAGGAATCAGACGGAATAATCCAAGAAGCAAATTCCCTTGATGATGATATTCACAAGTCTAGCTCT
>NC_029773.3:30432958-30466497 GCF_000817695.3 Arachis duranensis | reverse complement strand
TTGGTGATGAACTTGCATCCGCAAGTGAATTCTCTGAGATCGAAGAATCTTCCCCAAGTGAATATGAAAATGATGCAGAGGTAGATTTCTCTCAACCTCCAATCTATGACTTGAGTGATGAGGAAGACACGGAAGACTTTGACCAGGACACATATACAATTGAAGATCTTTGCAAAGAAGTGGAGGAATTCACAGAAGAGCATAAGGGAGTAGAACTTACAGAACCACCAGAAACACCTATCACAAGGCCACTACCACCTAATACAAGCTTCAAGTGGGTACAATCCTTAACTTATGACTTTACTTATTCACTTGAATATGGTTTACTCAAAACAGATGGCCAGCTTAGAGCTCTCTGCGGCTTTAAGAGTAAAAGGGAAATGGCTCGTACTCAGAGCTGGTGCACAAGGTTCAATAAAGTTCCACGCTTCACCTCGAAGTACACGGATTGGTATCATGCTCAATTGCATGGATCACGGAGAATGTTTGGTCACCACGGTGAGATTCTACTTTTTAACCCGCCCGAATGGAAATTTACAAATCAAAACGGAGGCAGATTTAAAAGCAAGGCTTGGAATCCTGGAGTTTATTCTGACATTTATCACCCCGGGAACCTAAAAATCTGTTTGAAGCTGTTCAGAAGCTTCACATGCCTAGTTTGGGACCCCGGAGGCTGTTGGCATTCCAAGCACTGGTGGAAATTTTTGGACGAATTTAAACATAAGCCACCATAACAGGATATTCCTCCAATGTCCAACTTAAGGACTTTAACTAAAAGTGCTAGGTGGGAGACAACCCACCATGGTATGGTCGTTTCTTTTTCAGTTTATTTCATCATTATTTGTTTTTATTTTTATTTCCTTTTCATTTTACTTTAGTAAACCTGGAATCATGCATAGCACTCATATTAATCACTGCATTCTGCATTGTTCATGAATATAAAAAAAAATTTTCGCTACGCGACGCGATCGCATCAGCGACGCATCCGCGTCGCTTGGAGAGAAAGGAAAATTAAAAAGTGAACAGAGAGTCACACAGGAGCGTGGCTGGAGGCGTGCTAATGGCACATATCGACCCACGCGACCTGCGTCCGCGTCGAATGGGAAGTATGGCCTCCCACGCGACCGCGTGCCCCACGCGGCCGCGTGCCCTGCATTTTCGACGTAAAAGGGTGCACAATGCCATATTGTGCGAGAGTGGTGCTGGATTGGTGCTGGAAGCACAATCCTTGTCACGCGACCGCGTTGCCGACGCGGCCGCGTCAATTATTTTCTGACGCACACTCACGCAATCGCGTGACCCACGCGATCGCGTCACCCAATTTTGGCAATTAAATTGAATCGAACAGAGAGTTGTGCTGGAGCGAGGCTGCACTCGCGCCAGCAGCGCAACACGGGTCACGCGATCGCGTGATTGACGCGATCGCGTCGTCTTACCTGACGCGCATCGATGCGAACACGTGCCCTACGCGGCCGCGTCGCATGCGCCGCACAGCTCACCCTAAAATTGCCACATAACTTATCTTTCTCTCCTCCAAATCCTAATTTTTTCTTCTCCTTTCTTATTTACTTCCTCTTCCCTTCTTTCCCTTCTCATTCTTCTTATTTTTTTATTTTATTTTGATTTATTTGCATATCTCATTCATTGCATTTTAAATTTGTGCATATTTTTATTTTCTTTTCTGAATTTTTTATTTTTCCATTGGTGTTAAATATCCCTTCTTATTCAACTGTTACATCTTTTCTTGAATTTATTTTGGTAACTTGTTTTACACTGTTGGGCAATACTATTTAAGTCAATGTTAATCTTTTATGTTATTTGTATTAATTTTGCATTGACATGAATTTATATTGTCTTACACTCTCCTCCCCTATGTTACAAATTTTATACCACTGGTATGCCATGGCTTCTATCATTTTCTCACATACATGTTGAAGCTTCCATGTAAATGAGACCATTATCATTTGGCATTACTCAACCCATATTTCATTTACTTTCTATCTTTATTTTTGGGTTACTTTTCTTTCCTTTTTCTTTCAAGATGGCTACCCGGAAGGGAAGCGGAAGACGTTTACATGGGGAGACAGACAAGTCCATCTGCAAAATCTTGAAGAAAAGCTTCAGTTGGAACAACCCGTCCACCTGCACATCTCAGCATGCACTGAGGACGGTGCAATCTTTAAATGTGGGGAGGTCGATACCGATCTCCATGGGTTAGTACTTTCTTTTCAACACCAATAATCTTATTTTCTTTATTTTTTCATTGTTGCATCTGCATATTTGATTGCATATTTATTTGATGATTTTATGCATTTAATTACTACTTGGTTAAAATAATAAATTTCTATTAAGATCCTATTTTTGAAAAATTTCACTAATTTAAATTAAAAATTTTTATGTTAAAAATTTGTTTGAAGTTGTAATTGGAACATGAATTATAGCTAAAGAACACACTGTGAGACTTTGAGCTTATTTACATGGTTAAATTATTTAACCATAATTATTTTTGTGTGTTTCCTTCTCTAGAATTGCAATCTTTGCTTTGTTCCATTCTGTATGTCCATATTTAATATATCTACATGCTTGCATATGATTGAAGCCATTGTTTGATTCTAACTTACTTATCCCAAAATTAGCCTACCTTTTACATCACTCTTGTTAGCCCCCTTGAGCCTTTAATTCCCTCTTATTCTATAAATCACAACACTAGCCTTAAGCAGAAAAACAAATTTAAAATCCCAAGTTGAAACCTTGGTTAGCTTAAGATAGAAGTTGTGTAATTGTTTAAGTGTGGGAAACCTATTGGGAACATGGATGATAAAAACAAAGGGTAGGAAGTTGAAAAGAATGAAATAATTCAAAATAAAATTTTTGGGAAGCATGCTCATGTGAAGTCAAAATAATTAAATTACCATGTGCATTGAAAAAAAAATATATTAAATAAGGGGATACAACAAAAAAAAAGTAATATTACCCCCAATGCAAAATAAAAAGGATCAATGCACATAGGATCCCCAAATGCAAAATAAAAAAGAATCATTGCACATGGGACAAAAAAAATTCAAAAATAACTTCGATACATGAGCATGTAATACAAAAGTGGGAAAATTATGGGAAGCTAAGTATAATATTAAAATTTTTATAGAGTATGTATATGTTAGGTGGGATCTTAGACTACTCAAGGATTCACTTCACTAGCTCACTTAGCCTTGTATATACCCTCACCCTTACCTTGGCCCCATTACAACCTTGAAAAGACCTCATGATGTTTGCATTGGTACATTAAATATTTGTTGACTGGTTAGATGAAGAACAAAGTTTAGAAAGCATGATTAGAGAAGAATAGAGAGATTGACCCTAGACACTTGAGAGTTAGAGTGATATACACTACTAGTGAGGGTTCAATGCTTGATTCTATGTTCCCTGCTTTCATGAGCTATCTTCTCACAAGTTTACCTGTCCTTATTTTATGTAATTTGAATTAGTGGAATTTGGTTTATATTCATTCCTGGAGAATTTATTTACTTTTAAACCAAGTAGGTAGAAACATTTTGCATGTAGCTGCATTCATATACATAGGTTGCATTTCATAACATTTCACCTTTCCTCTTCATCTTTATAGCTTCTTTTGAGCTTAGCATGAGGACATGCTAATGTTTAAGTGTGGGGGGAATGCAAGAAGTTGGAGAAACTGCTAAGCTGTCCAGCCTGACCTCTTCGCACTCAAACGGCTATAACTTTATCTACAGAAATCCAAACGATGCGGTTCCAGTTGCGTTGGAAAGCTAACGTCCGGGGCTTCGATTTGATATATAATTTGCCATAGTTGCCCCGACGCCAGGCGGCGCGAACGCATGGGTCACACGGACGCGTGACCTGGCCAACACCCAATCCGCGCGGTCGCGTGGACGACGCAGCCGCGTCACTTTTCCGCGACCTGTACGGACCAGAAAGCGCTGGAAGTGATTTCTGGGCTGTTTTTGACCCAGTTTTCGGCCCAGAAAACACAGATTAGAGGCTATAAAGTGGGGGAATGCATCCATTCAAAAAAAGGCTCTCATAATTTACTTTTCATGTTTTAGATATAGTTTTGGAGAGAGAGGTTCTCTCCTCTCTCTCTCTCTTAGGATTTAGGTAGTGTTTTTAGAAATTAGGATTTAGGACTTCTCTTAGCTTGTAAGAGTGACTCTCGATCCAGGTTTTATATTTCCTTGTTTTCAAAGCTTTCCTTCACTTTATTTATTCCAGCATTTGAATTGATCATTTACTTTTATAATTTAATTTATGAATTATCCCATGTTACAGATTATTCAAGTGGAGTTTAGATTCAACTTTTATTATAGTTGAGAGAGATAACTAAGTTAGACCTCTAAATTCCCTTATCTTGCCAAAAGTTGTTTTACAATTATTATTTATTTTTAATTGCCATTTAATTCACTCATCATTTAAATTACTTGCTTCTCACCTTCTAAACCCCGATTACAACCTTTATAACCAATAATAAGAACATACTTCCTCGCAGTTCCTTGAGAAGACGACCCGAGGTTTGAATACTCGGTTAACAATTTTTAAAGGGATTTGTTACTTGTGACACCCAAAACGTTTGTATGAAAGGACTTTTGAAGGTTTAGAAACTATACTTGTAACGAGGATTTATCTGCAAATTTCTAGACCACGCAAAAGTTCTCTCATCAGTTACACACAAAAATATGCAATTTACACCTCTACTGCAGATTTTAAACAACATTAACTGAAAGCCACTTGTTGTCCACAAGACTATACTTCAGCAGAAAATCATTCAAATTCCTATCAAATGAATCTTTACTATGAGAATTCCAAACAACTTGGCTCATTTCTTGTTCAATTTCTACATGTCCCTTGTACCTATTTAATTTGCTTGGGATCTTCTTCGCGATGTGCCAAATACACCAACGGTGAATTGTTGTTGGCATACAAACCTCTATAGCCCTTTTCATTGACGCGCATTGATCGGTGAGAAACCCTTTAGGAGCATTTCCTCCCATGCAATGAAGCAAACATTGAAATAACCATTTGAATGATTCAATTTCATCGTTTTTCATCAAAGCGCATCCCAGAAGTGTTGACTGACCGTGGTGATTCACCCCGACAAAAGAACTACAAACCAAATTATACCTGAAACAAATTACGAGATTGCAGAATGAAAATCATTACGTACACCCAAATAATGATTTTATACACCCAAAAGCATCCAATATACACCTCTGCAGCAGATTCATAGAACAAAATTAATTTAGCATCATAAACAAGAATAGCATATTACCTGTTTGTATTGTAGGTGGTGTCGAATGAAATAACATCTTCGAAATATTCAAAGGCAGCTCTGCTCCTTGCATCAGCCCAAAAATCCAACTTAATCGACTGATTGTTCTCGAGTTCGAGCTCGAAAAAGAAATTCTGATTCTTCTTTTTCATTCTTAATAAATATTTTCCGAATTCCTTTGCATCTTCTTGTTCCGAAACATTCCGCACTTCTCTTGTGATGTAATTTCTCACGTCTTTTTCGATAAAATTCAACTCGTGATGACCCCCAGTTGCCGCAACGGATGATTGGAAAGTTTTGCTTGGTCTGTTATTAGCCTCCTCGTTATTCTCTATTGTACGACGAATGGACATGTTTAGTTCCCTGTGTTGTTTGAGCATCTCTGCTTGAGTTGGACAGCAAGGGTGTGAATGATGCAGCACAACCTTCGAAATGATCCAAGCACCAACATCCTTCAATGTGTGTATATAAATTCTTGCAAGACAATTTAAACCAGCTGTGAAATTTGTCTTCTCGGTCGGAGATATTTTAGATTTCCATTTTCCCTCTCTGCTACATGTAATCAATTGATTCTTAATTTCGTTTCCCTTCTTATTTGTGCTCCGAACTCTTGTAGAAAAACCTACAGCCTTAGCATAGTCCTTGTAAAATTTTGCAGCATCTTCAAGGGTGTTAAAAGTCATTCCAACCTTGGGAACAAACTGGTCATCAACAATACAAAGGGGCTGCAAAATACACCATGTTAAAAACAAGAATATACTATAGAGTTTCTGCACCTCATAAAAAAATAACAATTCAACTAAAACACACCCAAGAATTCCTGATCTACACCCGAACGACAACAACTCAACTAAAATAACAAGAAAAGTCATAAACTGTAAATATACCCAAACTTCCCTAAAATATGCCCAAGGATTCCTGATCTACACCCGAACGACAACAACTCAACTAAAATAACAAGAAAAGCCATAAACTCTAAATACACCCAAACTTCCCTAAAATATACCCAAAAAGTTCTGATCTACACCTGAACGTCTAGTATAAAATGCAGAAAATCAATCAAAACTAGTATATTAGATTCAATCCACAGATTATGTTCACTCTTTAATTTCACAGACAATGTTCACGAATTATTCAGCTAGACAATCATAAACGACTAACTGCATCAAATCCAGATTAATCCTAATTAACTCAAACTAAATCAAACCTCAGGAACTTTGTTCGATTCAAATTCAAAATCCACTTCGCCCTGTTTCAGCTGACAATCTGAAGTTGAATCATCCATTATCTTCAAAACGAGTTCAAAACTTGATTTCAGAAACTATGAAAATCGAAAAAAAAAACGAAGCTAGAGTACAGAGAGAGAAACTCACATAAATGACAAAGAAACCAGTGATAAACGCAGGTAAAACAATGAATAAAAACGCAAAGAGAGAACGCAAGAAGGAGATTGAACAAATTTAGCAAGACATTCGAAAAAGGAAACGAAATCTTTTGAAATTTAGAAGTTATATATTCGCGCGTTAATTAATTTAGATTGATTTAATATTCTGTTAAAGAGGCGCATAAAAGACAGATGTTACAAGAGGCGCGTTTGAGGGTAACGGACTTGTAAGCCTTAAATGTTTGTATATAGAGATTAATCCATAGTAAAAGAAACTTCCAAAAATCACATTGTATTGTAGCTGTAGCGTATCCATACTTTCCTGCTTGGAGAAAAGATATACTATATTATATTTCTACATGGTTTTATAACTATATAAGTTATAACTACCATGATCAGGAATAAGACACCAAGGCACAGATTGGTAAATGAGACGTGACATAAATATAGGAGACAAAAATTATGTCTCCTCCAACTCCACATTATAGAAAGACAGAAAATACAGAAATATTGTTTTGTACTATCTCTAACTCCAAACATATTTTTATATTCCTCAGTCTTTGACTCTTTGTATTTGTCTCTAACTCCAACCAACACAAGCTATGACATCTATGCAATTTGGCTACAGAACCATTGCCTATAGAGAAAGAACACCAATTATGAATCCAGAAATTTGACCTTAACTATAAATATACGGAGAAAACAACGGTGGAAACAACTATCTTGGCCCCAAATGGAAATAGGAGCAGTTCTATGCACAGCAAGGAGAGCAAAACTCAAGACTTCTAGCAACGCTATAATCTGAACTAAGAACACCCCCACATGCAACTTGAATATAAACATCTTGAAACCTATATCTCTTGCAGCGCGCTAAGAAAGTGAGAATCCCTTTTCAGAATGCAAGGTATTCAAGACTCGCACGAGGCTTCGTATGGCTGCAAAACTTTGAGCTTCCATATCAGTGTCCCCTCTTGGTTCTAGGAGGAGTGCCAGGAGCGAAGCGAGAATTTTGTGCTGTTTGTGTATGCGGGTCATATCTTTGGGAAGCAAGGTAACTCAAAGCTGTAACAACATCGGCTATAACTGGACGCATGTTGGCCTGCTCCTGAACACACATTGCCGCCACAGCAAGGGCCTGGTAGAGTCCTCTTGGAGGATATTGACCTTGAAGCATTGGATCGGCCATTTGCGCAAATTTTCTTCGGTCCTTAAACAAGGGTCTAGCCTGCAATTAAGGGAAAGTCTCCCCCTAAGTTACTAAGATCACAATTAACCATATCAAAATAACTTCAATTCAGGTAAATAGCAAAGAGAGATATGCAAAAGTTTGACCAGTAACTTTTCAACCATCACAATGAAAGGAGTTTCTTTTCATGAAAATAATTCATAGAAGGGATTAAAACAAAGAAGAGACAAACCAAAAAAGACTACTGTAAGAACGAAAAATTGTGCACTAGTATTACACTTTAACCCCCCCAACCCCGGCGACCCCTTCACTAATCTCACTTAATTTATTTAGAAACTTCACACCATTGTTTTCCTCTCAAAAAGTTTATGTTAAGGACTTGGATATTATGGGTTGCCCAAAATCTCACATCAGGTAGCATGGGATGCTTGATGTTGTATTTAAGGAGAGTGGTTCTTCTCCCTTAACAGCTAGTTTAGGTGTGGTTTCCAACTTTACTTAGGTATTTAACAATAGTATCAGAGCCTTGGTTGTTGGCACCATGGAAAGGACTACCTATAGGCTAGATTAAGATAAATACCAAATACTAGTAGCCGGTAGCAAGGTGGTTATTTCTGGGTCTGTGTCAATAGAGTAAAGCTACCGTGGACGTCAGCTTTCCAAGGGCAGTGTATTGCTTGGGACTTGGATATTATGGAGTGCCCAAAGTCTCAAATCCGGTAGTATGGGATGCATATTGTATTTAAGAAGAATGGTTCTTCCTTCTTAACAACTAATTTTTAAGGTGTGGTTTGACTGGTTTCCCACTTTCCTTCAGTACTTAACAATTACATCTTTAATCATACATCATGTTTTCTTACCTTCAACTACGAGGTAATAGAGAACTATAGATTATATTAAGAGATTAATTCGTACGCATGTCAAAGATTTACTAGTATCCAATCCGGGGATGCCACGTAAACAAAAAGTTAAAGTACTGCACAGGCTATCTTAAAACAACCACTTTTATGTACATAGCAGCACCTAATTGGATGTTTTAACAATGATGGTGCATAGAAATCAAACTTAAATTTGAAGGTTAAGCACAATTAACCAGATCCAATTTTCCAAGCATGGCCAATTCAAAAGAAATTCAAATAGATTCCTCGCCTCATTTATCCACACTAGTTACTTTTAACTATTAATATCACAATGAAACTTTTCAAAAGTTATTCAACAACTAAATTTCCTCCTCCAATGAATTAAATTCATCCGCAGAAAACCTAAGAGAAAATGGTAGCAGTTATTTCTTACCCATGCAACAAGATTCTGCTCTCCTGCAGATTTTGAATTGTCAATTGCCTTCCTTCCTGTAATGATTTCCAGAAGAACTACACCGAAGCTATAAACATCTGATTTCAGAGTCAGCTGACCTGTCATTGCATACTCGGGAGCACAATATCCGTAGGTGCCCATAACCCTCGTTGATACATGGGTGTTTTCCCCAACTGGGCCAAGTTTAGCCAAACCAAAATCAGATAACTTGGGATGATACCCTTCACTGAG
Source organism: Arachis duranensis (assembly GCF_000817695.3). Classification (NCBI taxonomy): domain Eukaryota; kingdom Viridiplantae; phylum Streptophyta; class Magnoliopsida; order Fabales; family Fabaceae; genus Arachis; species Arachis duranensis. The sequence continues at coordinate 30,457,080 of NC_029773.3, read as the reverse complement.
CAAAATATTGGAGCACTTTAAATCTCGGTATATAACAGGAGGGTTAGCTTTGTCATGAAGATATTCCAATCCGCTTGCTGCTCCGGCAGCTATTTTCATTCGTGTGTTCCAATCTAGTCGTTCCTTGCCAGGAGCAACATCTGCAAAATGTGTGCGTGTTACCGACATGCATTAAAAGGTAATAAAGGATATTGAATAACAAAGGGAACAAATATACTAATTAGGAAAAATTAATACCATGTAAGTGGTCTTCCAAGGATCCTAATGGCATATATTCATAAACGAGAAGTCTTTGATCTCCATCAGCACAATAACCAATAAGGTTGACAAGGTTCGGGTGATGAAGAAGACTTAACATCAACACTTCAACTAGGAACTCTCTATTCCCTTGCAGGCCATTTCGGTCAAGTTGTTTAATTGCAACAATCTAGATATAACAATAGAGTTAGGCTTCATTTTCAAGCTGGGAAAATTCATAAGCTATTATTTCAATTATGACAACAAAGCAGTGTGGATATCAGGGAAATGATGAATTGCAAAGAGAGGAAGCAATAATTCATTCACCAGCTGCTTTATCCTATTCATCAAGCATTACTTCGTTCCCCAGAAACCTTCTCCTACTCTACATAAAAGAATCATGAGAAACAGAACTCACCTGATTAATACTTTCCAAACGCCCCTTGTATACTCTACCAAAGCCTCCCTCACCCAAAAGACATTCTGCCCGAAAATGTCGAGTTGCAGTTGCCAACTCACGGAAGGAGAATGTCTGTGCAGCAATGTGATCAGTATTCCCATTTTTAGATGAATCTGCCGAATTAATGGACGAGTTCCTCTTCAATTTCCCTGCACTCAATTCCAAAGACATATTGTTTAGGTGAGCATAAGCAAAATGAAACACCAAGTTCTTAGATTGAAATACAAAGATTAATTCATGTTCGTCATTCAGAAAGAAGCAATTAATTATCATATAAATATCAAAAGTTAAAGTGGATATATTATCAATGAGGAAATCAGAAACCAGGAAGCTTGAGGGAGAAAAAACCCTCACATAACAAAAATCATAATCTAATGATTAAATAAACTTAAATCGAAAATTTCAGGCAACTTTACCAACATAGGGTATATAGTTACATACTTAACTCAATTATGCCAATGTAATGTGCCAAAACAAAATCTGAAAAATAAAGTTTTCAATTGAAAGAAAAAGGCAAAAACACACAAATTGTTGACATCCAACAAACCACACAAGCCAAACAAAAGATCTCACTTATATGATAGAACCATATAGAATAGCAGATTAACCTCATCCCAATTTATAATAATAATAATAATAATAATAATTAAAGAACACGATTCCAGTAGTTAAAATAAAAATCCATACAAAAGCAAGAAACAAAGTAGTACAAAACATATCACAGTCCCAATTACATTCACCAACATGGAAGGAGAATCAATTTGACAAAGTCACAAAACACTGATCACTTTTTATTTCTTTTTAATTTGCATTTTTCCCACGCTGAAATGTAAAATAACAAAATTGAGTACCTTTGATTGGATCAGGCTTCACACTTTCCTCCACTTCCATCTTCTTCTTCACCTTCTTCTTAGCATTTGAATTTCCAGAACATGGAATCCAACCCATTATCTTCTTCTTACAAAGAATCAACCGAAAAATAAAAAAATAAACAAAAAGCACAGCAAGACACGAGCCTGATCACAGTGTTGCTCTATTCTCTCACACACACTTCAATTTGTTTAATAATCATCTGGGTCTTTTTTGTGTGTGTCAATGTACTTGTGTGCTGTATTTATCGCTTGAAACCCTTAAATTGGTCTATGCTTTTTCTTTTCCTTTCTTTTTATATTTTCCCCCTTTTATTGGGTCTATGTTTTTATGTTGTGCGTTTCTAATTTATTTTTTAGTCAAACCTATAATAGTTTTCACAGCTGTTAAATTATATCGTTATTTAAATAATCATTTAATTTCGAAAAATAATTATTTTTGTTCATGTTAATATATAAATTAATTTTTTAATTATTTTTTATTTTCAATTTCTTATATATTATATTTTTGCTTTGTCCAGAAATTTCGTTATTGTTTTTCCTTTTTTTGTTCGGAAAAACAATATCATTGGCCGAAATGTGCAGCGTTGCATCGAGGCAGAGGGGAAAAAAAAAAGAAAATGAAAAACAATTAAAAAACTCATGTTTTGTGCCAACTTCAAACGACGGCGTTTAACCGGTACCATTCTTGTAATTTTCCCTTTAATAGTTGTCACTCGAGCCGCGACTCACTATTATGTATATACTTTACCCTTTTACATCATGTTGTAGGAATCTATAAAATAGGATGCTTTTTGTGATGCTATTATTAGAACAAACGTTCAAATATGATTATATGAAAACATTTTTTTTTATTCTTTTTCAAAAGTTTTCCTTTAATATGAATATAATTGTTATTATTACATCTTAAAATATACATATCAAATTACAAATAAATTTCATTTTCTTATGATAATTGTTTAGTCAAACTCGTCGTAATATATTATATTATATTATATTATTGGAAAAATTTGTGGGGCTTTATAGAAAATAGAAAATGATTGTTTAGATATTTCAGTTGAAATATTATAAAGTATATTTTTTATTAATCAAAATAATTTAATTATCATATGCTATTACAAACACTATTATAATAATAATTTTAAATATTTCAATTATTTTGTTTAATTATAACTTAAAATATTTTACATTAATATTAAATTTGATTAATATACTAGTGTATTAAAGAGGATAAGTATGATGAAATTTTAGAAAAAAAAAGAATTAATAAAAGATAGAAGAGCTAATTTTACAAATTAATGAATGTTTTGAGAATTTTTGTTTGAATAAATTATGTAGAGAAAAAAGTATCAAGACTTTTTTTCTATTTATGAATTTAAAAGATTAAGGTTCTAAAATTCATAAAACGGATAAAAAATAAGTTAAAGAATATACTAAAATTAAAGAAAATGACCACCTTACTCCCTTAGTCTCTAATCACAAAAGCAAAAAGGGTATACACAAAAAAATATAGAAATTATATATAGATCAAGATCTTGAATCATAACAGAGTCATAGGAGAGGATGATAAAATAGAAGCTAAGATAAGATATTCAAATTTTGAAAAATCAATTTTTATTATATATTGGTTAGATCTACCATGAAATTTATATATTTACTAATACTAATAATGGAAATATATCGAACGAAAAAGAAAGATTTACATATAGTATTCGTTAACTTGAAAAAGTCATATGAAAAAGTATTATAAAAGGTTTTGTAGAAAATCTTAGAAAAGAAAAAGGGTAAAAATAGTATATATTCATATAATAAAAAACATATACGAATTTTTGTAACACATTGTGCTATAATAGAAAAATTTTTAGTACGTTAAAATTATACCAAGAGTTATTTTTAAGTCTATACATTTTTACTTTAATTTTAGAAGTGCCTACTAAACATATCGAAAAATTTGGAATATAGTGTTGAAAATTATAGTTTATGCATAAATCACAAAAAGATGATGTATGCGACGTGTACGTTTTGCAAAGTGTGAAAGAATTCAAACATATAAATAAAAACCATAAGTTAAAAGAGGTGATGTAGCAAAAGCACAAGTAAAAGAGAGAGACATCTACAATGAAGTAGATGCACAAGCAAACAGATGAGAAGACAAAGAAAATGACGACATAGAGAGGTGAAGGCAACTTTTTAATTTTGTCAGCAAAGGCAACTGTGGTAAGCTTCGAGTTTGGTTCAATGCCTTTTGATGATAATGAGATTAAGTAATAAAAAAAGTAAAAAAAAAAAAAAACAAAGAAAGAAGATACACGAAAGGCGTGGGGTTGATAAAGCTGATTTTCATGTGACTACTTGTACAAATTTTAGGGAATTTTACTTAATTTCTCTATACCTTTTGTGCTTAATTGCCTATACTTATAATTCTCTTTTTCAATTGCAATAAGTGACAAAATCATAAATTCTTGTAATAATTTTAATGTTTTGAATTTTTAATCATTCACATGGTGTCTTGATGTGTTTGTTAGTATTTTAGGATGGGTTAAAAACAAGTGGCAGCAAAGAGCATGGCCTAAAAATGAAAGAGATCACAAAATAAACAGACAAATATGTCCAAGGTAGCGCAAGCATCAAAGCATTATGCACGCGGATGCTCACCCAACCGTGGTATGGCTGCGCTTGCGGATGATAAACCACTATTTTATGATATATTTTGGACTGAATTGAGTGGGTTTTGTCAACTATTCTCACATAATTCATGTAAATTGCATGTTTTTAAGTTTCCTACCTAATTTTGTGTTATGATTGAAAACATGCTTCCTAAGCCTTTAAATCGCTAATTTGTAATCCTCTGTTATTATCATTCGATGCCGTGAAATGTGTGTTAAGTGATTATAGGATTTATAGAGCATGAATGGTATAGAGGATAGGAGGAAGCATGCTAAATTGGAAGGAATACAAGAATTTGAAGATTTGAGAAGTTGGAGGCGATGCGTGCGCATGACTGAAGTGTATGCGTGATCAACCCATTTTCCAAGCGACGCGTACATGTGACTGATGCGTACACGTTACCTGTGCAGAGCCCACCGACACGTACACGTGGCTAACGCGTACACGTGATGAGCGTCACGTGCTGCAATTAAAGGAATACGCTGGGGGCGATTTCTGGACTGATTTTGGCCCAGTTTCAAGTCCAAAAACACAGACTAGAGGCTTGGATGGAGTTGAGACTGAACACACTTTTCACTTTAGCTTATTTTTTGAGTTTTTTAAATTTTAATGAGAGAAACTCCCACTTCTCTCTAGGATTTTTGGCATTCTTAGTTTTACTTTCCATTGGATCTTGAGAGAAATTGCTGTTATCTTCAATTCTAGTCATTCTCCTTCTAGTTTTCTTCTTTAGTTTCTTTAGTACTCTTTTCCATTTGGTTACTTGAATTCATGCTTAGATCTTGTTACTCTTGAATTTTATTAATGCATTGAGTTATTTCCACATCTATTGTCATTGCTTGATTTGCTATTGTTGATTATTGCTAGTGGTAATTTAAATTTAGTTATTTTATCATTTTTATCATGTCTTTTACCTTCGCCCACCAAGTGTTTGAGGAAATGTCATCCAAGATCATGGAGTAGATTTCCTTGCTTGGTTGGGGTTGAGTGATTGGAGCCACTTGAATTGTTATACTCAAGTGTTATTTGGTAAATGAAGATTGCTAATTAACTTGAAACTCACCAACTCTAGTTCTTCTCTACGAAGTGACTAGGACTTGTGAGCTAAAGTTAATTGTTTCACTTGACTTTCCTTCAATCGTTGGAGGATAAAAAGCGATGAGGTTTTACCATCACACTTGGGAAAGACAATAAGGATAGAATTTCCGATTCTCACCCCTAACCAAGAATTTTTATATTGATTATTTTACAACTCTTGCTAGTTATATATTGCTATAATTTCTAGTTATTTATTTCTCTTGTTCTTGACCTCGAAAATCTCTAGGAAATCCTAACCAATAATTTGTATCTTATGTCAACTCCTAGAAAAATGACTCGGGATTCTACTCCTGGTTATTGAATTTAATTGTGACACACTTTTTAACTCTGATTAGCAGAAATCTCGTCGGTTAAGACTTTACTTGTGACTTTAATTTGAAAATTACTTTTGGTAATTCTTGACCGACATTTATCCACTCGTCAAGTTTTGGCGCCGTTGCCGGGGAGTTGCATATGTTTGCTAAGTTATTGCTTCGTGTAAATATTTTCATATTTGCATAATTGCATCTTTTATTTGTGTGTTAGTTGGTTATTAGTAGTATTTATTAATTAATTTCCTAGTATATGTTGTTGCCACGAGCTCTATCTTTCTTTTATTGAATGACGCATTCATTACCGGATCCGAGCTTAGCCCCATTTGATCCTGAAATTGAAAAAATAATTTCACATATTAGGCGAGCTCGGCGTCGGTTAGCTTCCGAGGGTGGCGAAGGGATTTCCCCCAATTCACCAATCTTCCCCGAGGTTCAATCCAAAGCATCATTTGAGGAAGAAACTAACTCCTCTCCTACTAAATCTATTGACGTCTCTTCCATTGATTTAGGTACCGATACCATGACCACTCTTAGAAGGATCACTTTCAAGGAAGCGAGAGCTCCCGATTTTACTCTTCAACCATTTCAAGCGCGTCATCTGAACTTGAATGCAGATTTTGACCCAAAGACCTCCTTGATTAATCTCTTTCCTAAGTTCCATGGTCTACCCACTAAAGATCCCATCAAGCATTGACGAACGGATTCTTGCGTGGTCTAGAATTTCACAAATGTAATCACGTTGAAAGTATAGTTTCTAAACCAACAAGAATCCTTTCGTACAAAAGATTGTTTGTCACGAGTAACAAACCCCGAATAAATAATAACCAAAGTATTTAAATCTCGGGTCATCTCTCAAGGAATTGCAGGGAGGTGTATTTATTATTGGTTATGAGTTTTCTGGGAAATTTGGAGTTTGGGCAATGGGCACATAAATTTTTATAAATTGAAGCAATGAAAATTAACAAGAAGTTTTATGTAATTAAAATAAATAAAAAGCCTTGACTAGGAGAAGGTTAATCTGAACTTCTATCCTTGTTGGATTTTCCAAGATTAATTAGTAATAGGTTGTTGTTCCACTTGGTTATCCTTCATTGAATAAAGGAAAGTCATGTTGAGAGCCAACTTCTATTCACAAGAAAATAATCCTTTTCCTTGGGAAGGGTTAGTGTTAGTAACTAGAAAGCTAGCCAACAACTTCCAATTACCAATTAACTCTTGAGTATTCCAACTCAAGGGTCTCAAATATTAATCAACTCCAAAGTCAAGTTAGGAGCCTACTCCATTGACATGGATGCCAAATTCACATTCATGTGAAGGGAGTAGAAAGAAGACATGGCAATTAAACTCAATTGAAAATAATCAAGAAATAATGGAATCAAATAGGAAGTAAAAGAGTAAGGAAATAGAAAACAAACTAGATTCATAAAAACTTCACGGAGGTAGTAACTCTTTGTAACATTCAACTCAAAAGCATAAAACTAGGAATCCTAAATCCGAGAGAGAGGAGAGAGCCTCTTTTTCTAAAAACTACATATAAAACCTAAAATTATGTGAATGAAAAGTGTATGAATGAATGAATGGATTCCCCTACTCTGTAGCCTCTAATCTGTATTTTTTGGGCCGAAAACTGGGTCAAAAATAGCCCAAAAATTGTTGGGGGTGATTTTTGATACGTACAGCACGTGGCTCATGCGCACGCGCCAGGTGCGACGCATGCGCAACAAGATGGGCAAGGTGACGCATACGCGTCAGGGACGCATACGCGTGGGGCAGGTTATGCGTCCAGCACAATACCAGCACCAAGCCGGCACAACATTCGGCCAAGGCATACTCTTATGCTGATATTCAGGGGATGTGTGCGCCCCATGCACGCTGCTGCGTGGATCGCCCAAATCGCAATGGACGCGCTAGCGTGCAGTACGCTTACGCATGAGGTGGCGCTTTTGTCTTTTTTTTTTTAATGCAGAATGCAGATGAATATGCAGAAATTATGAATGAACACTAATAAAAAGAAAATAAAATAAAACTAAGAAGAATAAAAATGAAAGATCATATCATGGTGGGTTGTCTCCCACTTAGAACTTTTAGTTAAAGACCTTAAGTTGGACATTCAGAGAGCTCCTTGTCATGATGGCTTGTGCTTGTACTGATACTTGAATCCCCACCAATGTTTGCAATTCCAATAACCTCTGGGGTCCCAAACTAGGCGCATACAGCTGTCAAGCAATCTAAAGTAGGTGACAAGGCCCCAAGAGTATTGATTACTAGAATGAATTCCGGGGTCCCAAACCTTGCTTTTGCACTCGTTTTCTTGTTGATTATCATAGTTCCAACCGGGTGGCAAGCAATTAGAATTCTCACTGAAGCGGCCAAACAACATCCTAGACCCATTCAATTGAGTCATACACCAACCTTTGCATTTCAACTTGGAGCATACAACCATATTGAACCTTGCTTGACAACTCTTTCCACCCATCTCCCTCTTACTCTTAAAGCCATAGAAAGCTCTAAGTTGACCATCCGTCTCTAGTAGCCCATATTCAAGTGGAAAAGTAAAGGTCAATGATAAGAATTTTACCCACTTAAATGTTGTGTTGGACGGTAATGGCCTTGGGAGAGGTGTTTCTAATGATCTTGCAAGCTCCACTCCCTTGTACTCTTCTTTGACAACTTCCACCTCTTTGCAAGCTTCTTCAATATCAACCTCTTCCTCTTGGTAGCTTTCTTCCAATTTAATCTATTCTTCATTGCTCACCAATGGCATGGGAGGTTGTGCTTCTTCTTCTTTAATATCCATGTCAAGTCCAATGGGAGAGGATTCAATTATAGATAAGGATTCATCAATGATTGAATCCATCCCTTGATCGACCTCCTCTAGGTCTTCAGCCATGATATGCCTTGGAGGTTGTACACCTCCTCAACATCAATTTCAAGCATCTTGGAAGGAGGCTCTAGGACTGGACTTTCCCATGGAGGTTCCGTATCTCCCAGGTCTTCAACCACTTCCTCCTCTTCAATACTTACTGCTTCGTCCAGTTATTTTAGTATAAAATTGTACTTCTCCTTAATGATTTCCTTTCCATGACAACTTTTTTTAGCTACCCCTTCATCTTCAAGGGTCTCTCCTATCTCCATATTTTGGGCCTTCTCTTGTTCCTCTGGAAATAAGGCCGCATGTAACCGATCCATTGCATCCCTAAGACGATCATTTTTCTCTTGTTCCATGTTAATAGCATCATTGGGATCATGTTGCTCTTGGATTGATGGGTGTGGGTGCTCTTCCATGGAGGGTGGTGATGGGATGGAGAGATCATTATATGGTTGAAAAAGAAGTGCACTAGAGCTTGAGGGTTGGGTATTCGAGGTAGAGGATTGGTCCATGTGGGATATAAGATTTTGGAGTTTAGAGATGAGACCAATGAGAGAGGTAAGTGTGTTCTCCATGGAGGTTTGGGGGGATAGGAGGGTTCATTTGTTGGGAGAAAGGGCTCATAACACGGAGGTGGCTCCTCTTGATAAGGATATGGAGATGGTGTATATTGTGGTGGTGGTTCTATGTATGGTTCATATGGTGATTGGTATGGTGGATAAGGGTTAGGGTCATATAAAGGTGAATGGTGAAAAGAGGCTTCTGAGTATGGTGGTTCAGAGTTATGTTGAGGGGGTGGTTTATAAGCATATGTTGGGGTTTGTTGGTAACTACAAGGGGGTCCACCATATCCATCATCTTGGTACGCACCTTGGAATGGCACTTGACCATATCAATTCGGTGGAGGTTGGTTATAGCGCATTGGAGGGGGTTGTTGCCAAGAGGGTTGATCAAATCCTTGTGGCTCCTCCCATTTTTTATTCTTCCAACCTTGATGCCTGTTTTCATTATAGCTTCCATTCCTTACAACAACATTGGAACCAAACTTAAAGACAGAGGGGTGAGAATTCATAGTAGTTAATAAAAATTAAAAACAAAAAACAAATAAATAAGCAAAAACAAATATGTACAATAACCAATAATAAGGCACACGTTTGTAATTCCCCGGCAATGGCGCCATTTTGACGGACGGATTCTTGCGTGGTCTAGAATTTCACAAATGTAATCACGTTGAAAGTATAGTTTCTAAACCAACAAGAATCCTTTCGTACAAAAGATTGTTTGTCACGAGTAACAAACCCCTAATAAATAATAACCGAAGTATTTAAACCTCGGGTCATCTCTCAAGGAATTGCAGGGAGGTGTATTTATTATTGGTTATGAGTTTTTTGGAAAATTTAGAGTTTGGGCAATGGGCACATAAATGATTATAAATTGAAGCAATGAAAATTAACAAGAGGTTTTATGTAATTAAAATAAATAAAAAGCCTTGACTAGGAGAAGATTAATCTGGAGTTCTATCCTTGTTGGATTTCCCAAGATTAATTAGTAATAGGTTATTGTTCCACTTGGTTATCCTTCATTGAATAAAGGAAAGTCAAGTTGAAAGCCAACTTCTATTCACAAGAAAATAATCCTTTCCCTTGGGAAGGGTTATTGTTAGTAACTAGAAAGCTGGCCAAAAACTTCCAATTACCAATTAACTCTTGAGTATTCCAACTCAAGGGTCTCAAATATTAATCAACTCCAAAGTCAAGTTGGGAGCCTACTCCATTGACATGGATGCCAAATTCACATTCATGTGAAGGGAGTAGAAAGAAGACATGGCAATTAAACTCAATTGAAAATAATCAAGAAATAATAGAATCAAATAAGAAGTAACAGAGTAAGAAAATAGAAAACAAACTAGATTCATAAAAACTTCACGGAGGTAGTAACTCTTTGTAGTATTCAACTTAAAAGCATAAAACTAGAAATCCTAAATCCTAGAGAGAGGAGAGAGCTTCTCTCTCTTAAAACTACATTTAAAACCTAAAATTATGTGAATGAAAAGTGTATGAATGAATGAATGGATTCCCCTACTCTGTAGCCTCTAATATGTGTTTTCTGAGCTGAAAAATGGGTCAAAAAAAGTCCAGAAATCGCTGATACGTACAGCACGTGGCTCATGCGTGCGTGCGCACCGATGGACTTTTCGCCAATGTGCGCGTGCACATTGCTTAGCTGCATGGCCACTATGGCAAATTATATATCATTTTGAAGCCCCGGACATTAGCTTTTTAACACAACTGAAACCGCCTCATTTGGACCTTTGTAGCTTAAGTTATGACCATTTGAGTGCGAAAAGGTCAAGGTTGACATCTTTGCAGTTCCTTCAGCTTCTTGTATTCCTTCCACTTTTGCATGCTTCCTTTCCATCCTCTAAGCCATTCCTGCCCTGTGATCTCTGAAAACACTTAACACACGTATCAAGGCATCGAATGGTAATAAGAGAATATTAAACATAGCAAAATTAAGACCAAAGAAGCATGTTTTCAATTATAGCACAAAATCAGGAAGGAAAATGTAAAACATGCAATTTACATGAATAAGTGTGAGAATAGTGGATAAAATCCACTCAATTAAGTATAAGATGTACCACGAAATAGTGGTGCATCAAGCATCATAGAGAATTTCAAACTGCTTGTTTAACTGCTAGGTGGTATGGTGCGGATGAGGTTGCCATTTGGTTATATGCCTTCCCATTTTCTCTTGAGGGAATGGCAAAGCAGTGGTTCTACACTCAACCCAAGAATGTTTTCACTAATTGGAATTTGCTTAGAAGGGAATTTTTAGACAAGTTCTTTCCACCAGAGGTCACTGATAGATTGAAGAAGGAAATCTCTTGCGTCATTCAAGGTGTATCACAGACTCTCTATGAGTATTCAGAACGTTTTAGGAAGCTCCTTGATTCGTGCCCCCTCCATCACATGATTGACGAGTTGGTGCTTATTAGTTACTTTTCCCAAGGCATGAAGTGTCAAGATAAGATCCTTTTGGATGCTTCGAGTACTGGCTCTTTGACAAAGTACAAGACAGCGGCGGAAGCGTGGCAACTTATCACCGATTTAGCCGAGGCTACTCAACATGCAAGGCACAGGAATAATCATCCTAAGGCTATTGCAGAAGTTTTCTCTAGTACCGAGTCCGCCCTCACCAAGACTTTGGGAGAGATGACCAATATTCTCAAGCAACTCCAACTCAATCAACAACAACCTCCACCTTCTCCACAGCAATAATGTCAACAATTAGTCCCTCAGAGAGTATGTGGGATTTGTGCTTGCTATTCTCACTATAACGATGAATGCCCACAACTCCAAGAGGACAACACCTTAGCGGCTACCAATACTTATTACAACCATCTGAATCAAGGGTACTATCAACAAAGTGGTAACTACAATCAAGGTGCTAACTACAACGAAGGTTGGCAAGATAATTCTAGCCAAGGATGGAGAGACAACTATAATCAAGGAGGAAGAGACAATGGTGGAAACAAAAGGTGGAACAATAATTACCAATAAAACCGGTATCAACAAAATCCTCTCTACCAACAACAAAACCAAGGTCAAAGGTATCAACCACCTTACCAAAGGCAAGCTCAAGCACCTCAACTCAACCAACCATAAGTCTTCCAAATTACCTATCATCCTTCTTCCTCCAACCAAGATGAAACACTCCCTTCTATTCTTCAAGGGCAAAAAGAGCTTCAAACTACACTTACCTATAGCCTCATAGGTCTCACCTCTACTTTCCAAGCTTTTATATCCTATATGGAACCACCCTCTACCTTCAATACTCAACCTTCAAGCTCTAGTGCACTTCCCTCTCAACTCTTACCTAACCTCAAGGGTGAAATCAATGCCATCACCTTGAGGTCCGGCACTACATTGCAAGAGAGGAGTCTTGAGGAGCCAAGCTCAAGAGAAGCCACTCGAGATGAAGATGTTGTTGAGGTAGAAGATGTTGAAGATGAGAATGAGGTACAAGAGATGGTTAAAGAAGAAGTTGCCCAACCGAAGGGTGGAGCTTCTAAGGAAGAAACTATTTTGAAAGAGGCTATTCCAACTCATTTTCCACACCTAGCTAGGAGGACTAAAAAGCAAGTTGAGCTAGATCCCAAGATGGTGGATATCTTAAAAAAGGTTGAGGTAACTATTTCCCTTTTGATGCTACTCGTCAGGTTCCTAAGTATGCTAAGTTTCTAAAGGATTTATGTATGAATAAGGAGAAGATTCATGATTTACAAACTATTACTTTGGGTAGCTCAATTTCTGCTTTAATAGGTGTTATACCGAAGAAATGTGGTGATCCCGGTCCTTGTTTGGTTACTTGCACAATAGGTGGTATACAATTTGTTGATTGCATGTGTGACTTAGGTGCTTGTGTTAGCATTATGCCGTTATCTGTTTATGATGCATTGAAGCTTCCACCATTGAAAGGGTCGGCAACCCGTTTTGTTTTGGCAAATAAAAGCATAATCTCAGTGGTTGGCATTGCGGAAGATGTCTTAGTGAGTATTAAGGGGTTTATTTTTCTAATTGATTTCTATATTCTTGAAATGCCCCTTAATGACTCTGAAAGACCATCATCTATCTTGCTTGGGAGGCCATTCTTGAAGACCTCTTGGTTTAAATTGGATGCTTTCTCGGGTACCTACTCTTTTGAGATTGATGGAAGAGCAGCGAGTTTCAATCTTGATGAGGTTATGAAGCATCTACCGGAGGATCATTCTATCTTCCGGTGTTATATGATTGATGATATTGTGGCCGAAGTCCACCATGGTATAGTTGATGAGAAGAACATGGTTCAAGGTGCAAGTGTGGGGAAATCTCCAGAATATGATGAAGACACCTTACCACCTCCGGTGCTATCGGATAATCAAGTGCCAAGTCATGAGCTAAACACGGAATTGAAGCCGCTTCCATCCCACCTCAAGTATGCTTATCTTGAAGACAATCAAAAGCTCCTGGTGATCATTGCAAAGGAGCTTGCTTCTCAACAAAAGGAGCGATTGCTTAATGTACTGCGAAGGAATAAAAAAGCTATTGGGTGGAGTTTAGCGGACATAGTTGGTATAAGACCTTAAGTTTGTGAGCATTGCATTTTTTTAGAGGAGGGAGCCAAGCTTATCCGTCAACCTCAAAGGTGGTTGAACCCCACAATTCTAGAAGTTGTGAAGAAAGAAGTGACCCGACTGCTTGAAGCCGACATTATCTATCCAATCTCAGATAGTGAGTGGGTTAGTCCGGTGCAAGTGGTTCCCAAGAAGTCCGGCGTCACCATAGTCATGAATGAGAATGGGGAACTCATGACCACAAGGTTGCAGAATTCATGGAGAGTGTGCATCGACTACAGGCGCTTGAACTTGGCTACTCGCAAGGATCACTATCCACTACCTTTCATCGATAAAATGCTTGATTGCCTGTTAGTCTGTTCTTTTCTTGGTCATGCAGGTTTCTACCGGCGGTTCATCAAGGACTTCAGTAATGTTGCACTACCTTTTTCCCGCTTGCTGCAGAAAGAAGTACAGTTTGACTTGAGTGAAGATTGCATGGAAGCATTTGACAAGATGAAGATTGCCTTAACCCAAGCTCCTATTGTGAGAGGGCCTGATTGGAGTAGGCCGTTCAAGATAATGTGCGACGCATCTAACTATGTGGTAGGAGCGACACTGGTTCAGCGCGAAGGTAAGGATCCCTATATCATAGCTTATGCTTCTAAGACATTAGATGGTCCCTAGTCTAACTATACTACCACTGGAAAGGAACTTTTAGCAATTGTTTTTGCCTTGGATAAATTCCAGGCTTATTTACTTGGAACCAAAGTGGTAGTATATTCAGACCATGCGGCTTTGAAATACTTGATAGCTAATAAAGAGTCAAAACCAAGGTTAATCCATTGGATATTGCTATTGCAAGAGTTTGATTTAGAAATTGTTCCGAGGGTTACCTGAAACAGGAAGGTCAATCTTGGGCGAGATCTTTGGTTCTGGTCAAAGATGCCGCACACGACTCGTTGGAGTGGGAGGTGCTGTTGGTCCTTGATCACCGGGGGGTGGTGGTACCTGCAAGAGACTCCGATGCTTAAGTTAGTACCAGCTTTAGGCATGTTTTTTGTAGAATTGGAGTATGAGTTATACCTGGGTGCTCAATGTATTTATAGTGGTGTTTGACGATCTTCCTTTTTGATAAGTCTGTTATCTTATCTTATCTTTTATAGGTGAGATCATATCTTTGGCCAACCGCATCTTAGTAGGTGGTGGCTCTTCATTTTGGCCTCCTTGGGCCTCTATGGCGATCTTTTGAGCTCTTTGTGAAGAGGTCGGTATTATGTCAACCTTTCAAGAGATCGGTCTAATTGTCTTCGGCCAATCCGGCCCTTATAGCTCGGACCAGTATATGAACACTGCCCCTGCTTGAGCTTCGACCTTTCCACGAGGTTGTGCTCATTTCTGAGCTTAGACCATTTTGGGGAAGTCATGTTTCAAGCATTTTCTTATCTGGTCGCGCCCGGGCTGCTCTCTTTTTGGGTAGATTTTGTGTTTTCAATGCTTTCGAAACGCAAAGCATTTTTGCTTTTAAATGCTGCATCATTTTCGAGTGTGGCAGTTTTCTTGAATATCTGCGTGCGCTTTTAAAGCCTTTTAATTGAGCTTTTATTCTGTTGCCGTTTTGTTTCCCTCTTTTGTATTTTATTTGAAATCAAAGTGGGTTTTTTCCTTCTTCAGTTTCTTTGCTTCCATTTGCTTCAGTTTGCTTTTCTGGAGAAAGCCTCTTTGTCTTATTCCTTCGATTTTGCCCCAAGATTTCTTCTTTTCTGAGGTGCTTGTGAATCGTCCGTGATTTGCTGTGCATTTGTCGCTACTGCTTCTTCTCATTGCAGGTTGGTATTCTGGTTCGTGCACTTTGCATTCTTTTTCCTAGTCGCAATCCTTCTGCTTAGTGTTTTGTTTCTGCTGCATGCTTCTATTTTTTCCTTTAAAGTTTTTATTTTTCTTTCTTTTTTGTTTGTTTTGAAAAAGGTTGAGGCTTTTTTATTTTGATCTTTTGCGCTTTTCTTGTTTGTTGAAAGGGCTAGGGTTTTGATTTTCTTTGATTCCTTGCGTTTCTTCTTTTCTGTGTCTGTATTGCCTCCAAATGGTGCCTTTGGGTTTCAGTGGTGATCCTTGCTTTTTGTGAACCTTGGTGTGCCCTTTGCTTGTTATGTTGTTTGTTTGTTGGGTGTTTTTTCATCTCCTTATTTCTGGCCGGGTTGCTTGGTAGTGACGCCTCTTTCATTTTCTTGCTATAGGTGTAGTTTTTATGTCTTCTCATAGAAATATTGTCGAAATGTCCACAAAGGTTCCTCCTGGTATGGCTGACTGGTTAGATTCTATAGTGTTAGGATATGTTATTGTGGCATATCGGGAGTACTGTGAGAAGTTTAGGAGGTATCATAGGGTTTGTGTGAATAGGGAGGATGAGAAGAACTACGAGTTGGTGTCGCTTGACCCTGGGGAGAGGTTCAGTTTTCCTCCCTTAAGTCAGGAAAATCGTCCCTTCTTTTATGCATATGATTGATTTTTTACCAAGTTAGGTATTACCCTTCCCTTTACTGAGTTTGAAACTGACCTTCTTTGGAACTGCAACCTTGCCCCTTCTCAACTTCATCCCAACTCTTAGGCTTTTATGAAGATTTTTCAACTACTGTGCCAGGAGTTGGGTGTCCAACCTTTCCTCAGTCTCTTTCTTTATCTTTCGTGCTGACTAAGCCCGGGGCGGCCAAGAAGATGGCTTCTTGGATTTCCTTCCGTGCTACCCAGGGAAAAAGGTGTCTTCTATTTTTGATGACTTCTTTCATGATTTTAAGATTTTCTACTTTAAGGTTCCGGCTGTGGATGATGTTCATCCCTTTTTTCTTTATGAGAATAAGGAACCCACCTTTTCCTTTTGGTGGCAAGAGGAGCCTGTAGTTCTTAAGTATTCGTGGGAGAGTCTAGATGAGGTAGAGAGGGCCTTTGTGGATGTTTTGGAGGAGCACTGGGGGAAGCCTCCTTATCTGGATACAAAGAAGTTTTTAGGGGATCCTGCTCTTCTCCGTTCCGAGCTAGGTAGCGTCCGACTTCCTACAAAAGAAAATTTACTGTCGTTTGCTTGTCATTTGTCCATTATATAACTATTTTTGTGATTCCTTTTTTCAGAGATGGTTGCCAGCTCTGATTCAATGAAGGTCCTTCGCAAGACCAAGAAAACGGTGGCCGCCCAAAACATCCAACGGAAGATATCGAGGGAGGGTTCTTCCTAGGTCCCGCCGAAGAAGCCAGACTCTGGTCCGCAGGGTCCAAGGAAGATCATCCCGACCCCTCAAGTTTGGGTGACCTCTACTGATCCGCCTCTGATAACTTCTGGTGCTGCCTCTTCCCCCTCTTCCATTGGGCCTTCTTCCAAAAGGTCGAGGACTGCCGGAGCTTATGATCTTGATGATAAGGACTTTGACAGCATGGCCTTTGTTGCGGAGCATATTTCCCCATATGGCTTTGTCCCAACTGATGATGTGTCTATTCTCCACCATCTTGCCTTTATATCCAATAACAGCATCTGGATGGCCAACCTTATTGCCACACTGTCGAGGGAGTTCAAGAAATCTCCTATCAATGCCACTAGTGCCTTTCTTGGGAAAGCCAAGACTGATTATGAGAGAGTGGAGGGGTTGAAGCTTGAGCTAGAAGCAAAAAACGTTAGGCTGAAGCTTGCTGCGGAGAAGGAGAAGGCCCGGGCTACTGCTACGGAGGCGGATGCCAACTTGGTTGAAGATATGGCGAAGAAAACTAAGGAGAGCTACACTCGTACTTATGGTGAGCTTCTGGAGGTTAAGGAAAAACTCCAGTCTTCTTATGAGGATTATGCCGAGTTGCAAGGCCACGTAGTAAATGGCATGACCGCTCTGTACGAGAATTTGAAAGCTCAGGTCCGGGTTCTTGCTCCTGATGCCGACCTTACCCTGTTTAGTATGGATAACATTGTTGAAAATGGTAAGATCATGCTAGCCCCTGATGACGATGAGACTCCTGCTCCGGATCCTCCTGCCAAAGCTTCTTCTGCTGAGACATCCTGACTTGAGGCCGACCCCGATGTGGAATCTTGAACGGCCCTGATGGTGTTGTCGGAGCCATCCCGATTTCAGTCATTCTTCCTGCTCCTCAGGATGCGGCGATAATAGCGAAGCTGGACCCCTTATGACTCTCCCTTTTTTTATTTCTCTTCTGATTATGTATTGGTATGGTCCGACTTATGGACCTTTGAACTCTTGGTTTTGTAATTTTTTGGATAACTCTCTGACACTTATAGTTGCTCCCTAGCAACTTTTAGTTTTTAATCAAAACACCTTTACTCTTAGGTTGCTGTTAGGTAACCTTCGAGTTTTAATGTTTTAATTTTTAAGACTTTTGTCTTTGACTATTCTGGTAGTGTGTTGGCTTGGCTTTTGAGAAGTGTTCCCATCCTTAGGCTGCTGTTTTACCCATTTCTGGTTTCCTTCTTGGGGTGGCATTCCACTGTGGATTTTGGCCTAGACATTTACCAGAGTTAGGTGTTGGTCTTTTCTGACGTCCTTCCTGATGACCTTGGGGTAGTGTTCTTTCACGAACCTCTACCTTTTGTGTGTTTGTTTGTGCTTCTTCTAGTTGTGTTGACAATCTTGCCGAGTCGCATTATTCTGCTTTTTGGCGATCTCGCCCTTGCAGTTTCGTGTTTGGGCTTTTAGTCGGTTTCCAATAACTTTCTAGGTAGTGTTCTTATTTAGAACCTTTTCTTTTCAATTTATTTGGATGACTTTTGAGCCTTATTCGGGTTTGAGATTGCCTTTTCTTTTCAAGTAGTGTCCATTTCAGACTCTTATCTTTTAGCTTGGCAACTTTGACACTTAGGTTTTCCAACCTTTTTGGACCTTTGTGTGGCTAGGTAGGTTTTGTTCCCTTTTTTCAGTGATCCTTTAGATGGTCCGACTTCTCTATCAGGCCTTTTCAAGTTATTTTTGCATCCCCATTTTTTATCCGACCTCGTCAGGCCGCTTTATACGGATTGCTATTATAACTTCTTGCATTAATTTGGACCTCGTCGCTTTACCTTGCCGACTTTGCATGGTCGAGCGATGAATTCTACATTTTTCTGAGCATAAATTAATGCACCTTGGTAGGAAACTTTTTTAGGAATCTCTATTTTTATTAGAATAAAATGCAATGACTAAAAAATGCGAATAAGAGTATATACATGTGTGGGATTACCCTATAAGTCGGGTCACCTTCAGGTCTTGGCCTGGTGCCTCATTAAAAAACCCTTTAGTGGGAAAAAGAGCACACTTTGGCGTAAGACCTTTCTCTAGCTATAGTACCTTCTTAGGTTACAGGCATGCCATGATCTCGGGAGCTCCCGCCCTTGGAGGTCGGCTACCCTATAGTAGCCTTTTCCTCGTACTTCCGTGATCCGGTATGGTCCTTTCCAGTTAGCTGCTAGCTTTTCTTCTCCTGACCGACCTGTTCCGATGTCGTTTCGGATTAGGGTGAGGTCGTCGGTAGTGAAGCTTCACTGGATTACCTTCTGGTTGTACCTTAAGGCCATTCGAGCTCTTTCTTGGACTTCTGGGAGTAGATCGAGTTTTTCTTTTTGTGCTTGGGAGTTGGTATCCTCATTGTAGAAGATGACCCTAGGGGATTTTTCTTCCACTTCTACGGGGATTATTGCCTCCATTCCGTAAGCAAGTCGGAAGAGTGATTCCTCCATAATGGAGTGTGGTGTGGTCTGGTATGCCCATAGGACTTGGGGGAACTCTTCTGCCCAGGCTCCCTTTACATCTTGTAATCAACGATTTAACTTGGCCAGTATAGCTTTATTGGCGGCTTCGGTCTATCTGTTGGCTTGTGGGTGTTCCACTGAGGTGAACTGGTGCTTGATTTTCAAGACCAGGTTCCTGAAGCCTGTGTCGGTGAACTGAGTCCCACTGTCCGTGGTGATGGAGTATGGAACCCCAAACCTTGTGACAATATTTCTGTACAAGAACTTCTAACTTCTCTGGGCGGTGGTGGCGGCCAGTGGTTCTGCCTCAATCTATTTCGTGAAGTAATCTATTCCTACAATGAGGAATTTGACTTGTCCTGATCCCTAGGAAAATGGTTCGAGGAGGTCGAGCCCCCACTTTGCGAATGGCCAGGGTGAGGTGACACAAATAAGCTCTTCAGGCAGAGCGGCATGGAAGTTAGCGTGCTTCTGACAAGGAGGGCATATTTTGACGAAATCGGCCACTTTTTTATGTAGAGTTGGCCAGTAGAAATTGGCTCGGAGTATCTTTTTGGACCATGCTCGCGCTCCGAGGTGGTTGCCGCATATTCCGCTGTGGACTTCTTCTAGGACTTCTTTGTGGCGGAAGTCAAGACACACTTTAGGAAGGGTGTTGAAACTCCTCTTCTATATAGAATTTCTTGCATCAGAGTGTAGTATTGTGCTTCCCGTATGAGCCTTTTTGCGTCCCTTTTTTCTGTGGGGAGCGTTTCGGACTTGAGGTAGTTGATTATAAAGGTCATCCACCCTTGGTCTTGGTCTAATATGCTTAGGACCTTCTCTTCCCTTGAGGTTGATGGGTGTTGTAGGGTCTCTTGGATGAGGTTTCTATTGTTGCCTCTTGGTTTGGTGCTGGCTAGCTTTGAAAGTGCGTTGGCTCGGGTGTTTTGTTCTTGAGGTATATGTTGGATCTCATATCCTCTAAAGTTCCCGAGTTATTCCTTGGTCTTGTCCAGGTATTTTTTCATAGTGGGATCCTTTGTCTGGCAGCTTCCTTCTATCTGTAAGGTGATCACTTGTGAATCGCTGAAGATAGCAAGCTTTTGTGCTCTGACCTCCCTAGCCAACTTCAAACCAGCCAGTAGGGCTTCATATTCTGCTTGATTATTTGAGGTGGGGAATTCAAATCTTAAGGAGAGTTCAAGTTGGATCCCTTGGTTGTTCTTTAGGATAACGTCTGATCCACTTTCGGCTTTGTTTGATGAGCCATCAACGTAAAGGTTCCATTCGATGGGGTTCCTCGGGTGTGAGTGTACTCTGCGACGAAGTCAGCCAAGTACTGGGATTTGATAGCTGTGGGAGCTTCGTACTTGAGGTCGTATTTGGACAACTCGATTGCCCATTGTAGGATTCTTCCAGCCAAGTCTGTTTTCTACAAGATGCCTTTCATGGGTTCATTAGTCCGTACTCTGATAGTGTGGGCTTGAAAGTTTGGTCGAAGTCGCCGGGAGGTAAGTATGAGGGCATAAGCGAACTTTTCTATCTTTTGGTAGTTTAGTTTAGCCCCTCGTAAAGCCTTGCTGATGAAGTAGATAGGTCGTTGTCTTTTGTCATCTTTTCTGACTAGTGCTGATGCTATCGCCCGACTTCCTACGGCGAGGTATAGTATCAGTTCTTCTCCTTGTCGAGGTCGGATCAGGATAGGTGGTTTCCCCAGGAATGTTTTGAAGTCGTGGAAGTCTTTTTCGCAATCTAGGGTCTATTTGAACTTCTTTCCTTTCCTTAGTATTGTATAGAAAAGGAGAGATCTTAGTACCGATTCGGCTAGAAACCTGGACAGGGCTGCTAGTCTTCCATTTAGCTGATGCACCTCTTTCATGCAAGTCAGTCTTTTCATGTTGAGTATGGCTTGGCATTTGTCTGGGTTTGCCTCAATACCTCTCTGGGTAAGGATGAACCCTAGAAATTTGCCAGCTTCTACCGCAAAAGAACATTTTATGGGGTTTAGCCTCATCCCGTGCTTTCTTATGGTATCGAATACTTCGGCGAGGTCGGGTGACGGAGGAAAAATGTCGGTAAAGATTTTTACAAAATTATCGCATTGCAAGTATAGTTCTAAACCGATAATTAAACCTCAATCAATATTTAAATTGTTTCTCACTTAAGCAAACCCAATAAAATTAAACCGAAGTATTTAAACCTCAGGTCGTCTCTCAAGGAATTGCAGGGAAGTGTAGTTATTATTAGTTATGGGAAAGTATATTTTTGGGTTTTGGAATAAGGAACAAGAAAGTAAAATAACCAGGAACTAAAATAACAACTAAGAAAAGTCCTAACAAGGATTGAGAATTAGAATTCCTATCATCATCATCATCATCATCAATTGTGATGGTAATTGCCTTTTGCTTTCACTTAGTTAACCTCTAACAATTGGAGGAAAGTCAAGTGAGCAAAATCAACTTAAGTTCACAAGTCCTAACCAAAGACTAGATTAAGTGAAGTCTAAGTCAACTAGCAAGTCTCAATCACCAATCAACAAAAGAATTTTGTTAATTCCAGAGTCTCTAATTGATCAATCCAAGTTAAGAACATAAAAATCTAAATCAAAATCCACCCAAGCATTTTATCAAACACTTGGAAGGCACAAAATAAAAGCATAGAGAATTAATAAGAGATAATAAAATCTAAACCAACAATTGCAAGGAATCCATAACAACAAATGAAGAAAGAAGCAATAAACATGAAATACCTCAATCGCATTAAAAGGAAATTGAATCTAACATGAAGAGTTCATAAATTAAATTGGAAAAATAAAGCCATCAACAAGGGGAAATAAACTAAGATGCTAGAATGATAAAATGTAGAAGAGAAACTAAATTAAAACAAGATGGAAATCTGAATTGAGGAAGAAATAAAACTAAAAACCATAATCCTCCCTCTCTATAGAAAACTACATTTAAATCCTAAAATTGTGTGAATGAAGTTGAATGATTCATTTCCCCTTCCCATATCCACTTTGCAGCCTTTAATCAGTAATTTGGGGCCTGAAACTAGGTCAAAAACAACCCAGAAATCGCCCCCAACGAGTTCTGTTATCTGCAGCACGTATGCATCATCCACACGTATGCGTCGCTTGCCTCTTGCACTGGTCAAGCTGATTCTGCGATGCGCACGCATGGACGATGCATACGCGTCACATAACTGCAAGGAAACTATGGCAAATTGCATATCATTTTGAAGCCACAGATGTTAGCTTTCCAACGCAACTGGAACTGCCTCATTCGAACCTCTATAGCTCAAGTTATGATCGATATAGTACGAAGAGGTTAGGATTGATAGCTTAGCAGTTCCTTCAATTTCTTATGTTCCTTCCATTTTTGCATGCTTCCTTTCCATCCTCTAAGCCATTCCTGCCCTATAAACCTTGAAAACACTTAACAAATACATCACGGCATCGAATGGTAATAAAAGAGGATTAAAATTAGCAAATTTAAGGCCAAAGAAGCATGTTTTCAATCATAGCACAAAATTAGGAAGGAAAATGTAAAACATGCAAATTCTATGAATAAGTGTGAGAATAATGGATAAAATCCATTCAATTCAGTACAAAATAAACCACAAAATAGTGGTTTATCATCGGGCAGCAGTGTTTCTTCTTTTTGTGTTTTTACTAGCATGTTGTCTACGTAGACTTCCATAAGCTTCCCGATGTGGTCGGCAAATAGTTTGTTTATTATCCTATGATATGTGGCCCCCGGGTTCTTAAGTCCGAATGGCATTACTACATAGCAGTAGTTTGCTTTTGGGGTTAGGAACGAGGTTTTCTCTTGGTCGGGTTGATGCATTGGGATCTGGTTGTACCCTGAGTAGGCGTCCATGAAGGAGAGGTACTTGTATCCTGATGATGTGTCGACTAGGGTGTCGATATTCGGGAGGAGGGGTCATTTGGGCAGGCTTTATTCAGGTCGTTGTAGTCTACACACATCCGGCACTTTCCATTTGGCTTTTTTACCACTACGACGTTAGCCAGCTATAATAGGTACTTAACCTCCCTTATGAACGCTACCTCTAGTAAGGCTTGTACCTGTTCCTCCATGAGTTGTGATCTCTCTGGACTGAGTTTTCTGTGCTTTTGTTGTATTGGTGAGATCCGGGATACACGGCCAGTCTGTGGCACATTAAGCTGGGATCTATGCCGGGTATATCGGCAGCTTTCCAGGCAAAGAGGTTGGTGCGCGAAATTGTGAACAATACTTTTTCACAACTCTCATAATCCCCGGTCATGAACCCCAAAAACTTGGTAGTTCAGTACCATGGCATTACACAACTTCGCACAACTAACCAGCAAGTGCACTGGGTCGTCCAAGTAATAAACCTTACGCGAGTAAGGGTCGATCCCACAGAGATTGTTAGTATTGAAGCAAGCTATGGTCATCTTGTAAATCTTAGTCAGGCAAACTCAAATGGTAATGGTGATGAACGAAAATAACACAAAGGTAAAGATAGAGATACTTATGTAATTCATTGGTAGGAACTTCAGATAAGCGCATGAAGATGCCTTCCCTTCCGTCTCTCTGCTTTCCTACTGTCTTCATCCAATCCTTCTTACTCCTTTCCATGGCAAGCTTAAGCAAGGGTTTCACCGTTGTCAGTGGCTACCTCCCATCCTCTCAGTGAAAGCGATTGCATATGCTCTGTCACAGCACGCGGAATTCAGCTGTCGGTTCTCGGTCAGGACGGAATAGAATCCATCGATTCTTTTGCATCTGTCACTAACGCCCCGCCTGCTAGGAGTTTGAAGCACATCACAGTCATTCA
>NC_029773.3:30428955-30432265 GCF_000817695.3 Arachis duranensis | reverse complement strand
CAGAAAATCCACTTCGAGTGCAGGGAGGTCAGAATCCAACAGCATCTGCAGTCCTTTTTAGTCTCTGAATCAGATTTTTTGCTCAGATCCCTCAATTTCAGCCAGAAAATACCTGAAATCACAGAAAAACACACAAACTCATAGTAAAGTCCAAAAAAGTGAATTTTAACTAAAAACTAATAAAAATATACTAAAAACTAACTATATCATACCAAAAATATACTAAAAACAATGCCAAAAAGCATACAAATTATCCGCTCATCAGAGGTCGAAATTCTTCCTTAACAGTGTTACTAGCTGCTTTTTTAGGTTTTCTTTCAGGTTTGTTCCTATACTTGTTGTTTTGTCTGGGTGTCTTCGACTTGCACCTCCTCGGTTTCACGTTCTGGCTGGGGACGGAGTTCGTCGTGAGCCCGTGCCCTTCCGAGTTCGATGACGTTGGCCTCTTTTCCTCTAGGGTCACCTTTAAGGCTTAGACTTTCATTGTAGCAGCGTCGCATGAGCTTTTGATCTCCTTTGACGGTGGCTATACTTTCTGGAGTTGGGAACTTCATGCATAGGTGTGGAGTGAAGACTACTGCGGCGAGTTGATTTAAGGTCGTTCGGCCTATAAGAGCATTTTACGCGGAGTTCACATCAACCATGATGTAGTCTATGCTCAGCGTTCTGGACCGGGCTCTCTTCCCGAAGGTGGTGTGCAGTGGGATGTATCCGAGGGGTTAGATCAGAGCGTCTCCTAGCCCGAATAGGCTGTTGGGATATGCTCTGAGCTTCTTTTCTCGCAGTCCGAGCTTGTCGAAGGCGGATTTGAGTAGAATGTCTGCCGAGCTTCCCTGGTCAACCAATGTTTGGTGGAGTTTGGCATTGGCTAGTATGATGGTAACGACAACAGGATCTTCATGCCCAAGGATGATGCCCGAAGCATCTTCTTTGGTGAAAGAAATGGTGGGGAGGTCGGGCGACCTATCCCCTTCTCTGACGTGGTATATATCTTTAAGGTGTCTTTTGCGGGATGACTTGGAGATCCCTCTTCCTGCGAATCCCCATTGATCATATGAACGTGCCTTTCTGGGGTGTGAAGAGGGGCGTTCAACTCGTCCACCCTCTGCATCCCTCATTCCCTTTTTTGGCTAGTCCGTTCTATTGGCTAAGAATCGATCTAGTCTTCCTTTTTGGGCCAATTTTTCTATGACGTTCTTTAAGTCGTAGCATTCGTTGGTAGGGTGTCTGTAGATTTTATGGTATTCATAGTACTCAGTCCGACTTCCTCCCCTTTTGTGCTTAATTGGGCGGGGTGGTGGGATCTTTTCTGTGTTTTATATTTCCCTGTAGATATCTACTAAAGATACCCAAAGAGGGTTATAGTTATGGTATTTTCTGGGCTTTTCTGTGGATTGGTCCTCCTTTTTTCTCGGCTTTTTGTCTTTGTCCCAAGAGGGGTAGAAGAACCCAGTTTTGGAGCTCTCCCCTAGCTGGGAGTTCTCCTCTATGTTGATGTATTTCTCCGCTCGTTCTTGTACTTCGTTCAAGGATGTGGGGTGCTTCTTAGATATGGAGTGGCTGAAGAGTCCTTTTCGTAGGCCGTTGATAAGTCCCATGATAGCCGCTTCTGTGGGGAGATTCTGTATGTCGAGGCATGCTTTATTGAATATTTTCATGTAGTTTCGGAGGCTTTCCTGATCTCCCTGCCTGATTTCTAGCAGGCTTGGAGCGTGTTTGGCCTTGTCCTTTTGAATAGAGAATCTAGCTAGGAATTTTTCGGTGAGGTCATCGAAACTTGTGATTAATCTTAGAGGCAGGCTGTCGAACCACTTCATGGCCGTTTTGGTGAGAGTAGTCAGGAAAACCTTGTAGCGAGTTATATTCGACTTCTAAAGTTGCTGAGGTGATGGCTTGGATCGGATGTTCCATCATATGGGGTCATGTCAGGGGCTTCGAAGTCTTTCGAGACTTTAGCCTTCATGATTTCTATTGTAAATGGGTCTTGTTCTCTGTGGGGACTAGCTTCACGGTTGGATCATGTAGTTTTAGCCTTGAGGTCGGCTTCAAGCTTTTGGAGTTTTTCTTTCAGCTCTCTGTGCCGTCTCGTTTATCTTTGCAGATCCCGCTCGGCTTCTCGTTGTCGTTCGAATTCTTGTTCGAGCTATTTGAGGCGATCTTGCTGCTCACGGATGGCATCTAGGATTTCCGCATTCAGGGTTTATTTGTCTTTCTTAGAGTGGTTTGCTTTCTTTGGTGATGGTAGTGCGGCATCCGCGTTTTTTGTTGGTGTACCGTTGATGAGCGGATAATTTATACGCTTTTTGGCATTGTTTTTAGATAGTTTTTATAGGATCTAGATACTTTTTAGTATATTTTTATTAGTTTTTAAGCAAAATTCACATTTCTGGACTTTACTATGAGTTTTTGTGTTTTTCTTTGATTTCAGGAATTTTCTGGCTGAAATTAAGGGACCTGAGCAAAAATCTGATTCTGAGGCTGAAAAAGGACTGCTGATGCTGTTGGATTCTGACCTCTCTGCACTCGAAATAGATTTTTTGGAGCTACAAAAACCCAAACGTCACGCTCTCAATTTCGTTCGAAAGTAGACATCCTGGGCTTTCCAGCAATATATAATAGTCTATACTTTTCTCGAGTTTTGATGATGCAAACTAGCGTTCAAATGCCAACTTCCTGCCTTATTATGGCGTTAAACGCCAGAAACAGGATAGAAACTACAGTTAAACGCCCAAACAGGCATAAAAACTGGCGTTTAACTCCAAGAAAAGTCTCTACACATGAAAGCTTCAATGCTCAGCCCAAGCAGACACCAAGTGGGCCCGGAAGTGGATTTCTGCATCATTTACTTATTTTTGTAACCCTAGTAACTAGTTTAGTATAAATAGAACTTTTTACTATTGTACTCATATCTTTGATCAGTTTTATGCTATCTTAGACTTTTATGGGGGTGACAAACCCCATTTGTAGGGTTTATCTTGTATTGATTTTAGGGGATTTTATCACCTTTTACCCACATTTACTCAATGAAATAGCATGGTTTTGTATATTCTCCTTTAATTGTGCTTAAGAGTGAAAACATGCTTTTTAGGTCTTAAAATAGATAAATTTAATTCACCTTGATTCCATTAGATGCCTTGATATGTTTGTTAAGTGATTTCAGATTTAGGAGGCAAAGATTGGATCAAGGGAATGAAGAAAAAGCATGTAAAGTTGGAGAACTCATGAAGAAATGAAAGAACCGGAAAGCTGTCAAGCCGACCTCTTCGCACTTAATTGACCATAACTTGAGCTACAGAGGTCCAAATGATGC